>NC_051065.1:63476844-63776844 GCF_004664715.2 Peromyscus leucopus
GAAGCTGTACGACACTGTCTGTGCTATGTGCATGCAGTGTGAGAGGAAGAGCCCCTGCTCCAATAAACCTTATTTATGTGATGGTGGAGTCTGCTGAGTTCAGGTGAATGACTAGAAGAGGAGTCAATTCCTGGAGCTGGCTTTACAGGTGGTTTTGAGCTGCCATGTGGGTACTAGGGACCAAACTCGTGGCCTCTGAGAGAGTGCTCCTAGCCAATGGACCATCTCTCCAGCACAGACATTTCCGTCTAATGACACTAATGTCTTCACTGCCTTGTCTACACTCGCTTCCCCTGATCAAACTACACACTTTCCACACCCTTCCGCTCTGTGTTTTCTCTTTCTTTTCCTTTGGTGTTTCAAGACAGGGTTTCTCTGTGTACCCCTGCTGTCTGGATAGTTATTAGAAATGTGGCTAAAAGCAACAAGAAATAATGAAGCCAAAACCTGACTGCCATGCTGTTTTCAAATCTCCTTCAACACATTAATTAGTTTATTACTTCTAAATTTGTCCTCACTCAGAGTTTGAGGACATAAGCAGAATGTAGACAAATCCTTATGCCAGAATACAATGTAAACTGACTCCAGTAATTTCCAGAAGAGTCCTTGTTCGTGCCTGAAACCTGAAGAATGTGTGTGGCCTTCACTGTCCACATTTCTCCCAGAATTCTGTTTGTTCAATTTGGGTGTCTTTGGGGGATGGGGCTATGGAATTTGATGAATTTTTTTCTTTCCTTTTTTTTCACAGCACATCCTTTTATTAGAAAATAATAGTGAAAAACAGCAGCTTAGACGCTATTTATCCTTTCACTTTATTTTTTGATTAGAGAATCCAGTGAGCAATTTATCATTCATTTATTGGTCTGGAGCAGCACTGTCTAGCATAGTTAAGGTTTTAAGCTTGATCCCCAGATGTATAATAATAAATAAATAGTTTTTAACAAAATACCTCATAATAAACAAATCCAAATCACTTTCAAATTTGGTATTGGCTTCCATGAAGATAGCTATGCAATGGACTAAACCTCTGTCCTTTAGGGAGTAGTTTTTTCTCAAAGACTCCAGAATCTTCCTTTTACAATTGATATTGGAATTCACTGACGTAAGTTTTATGTTTCTAACACAAAAACAGATGGAGGTTTAAGTGTTGAAACAGGGTAGAACACCCCTGGTTTTGCAGGCCGTGTCCTGGCATGCTGCTCTCATCAGTCTGGAGTATCCCCCAGGGTGAGTGTGCTGGCTAGTCTATGTCAACTTGATACAAGCTAGAGTTATCTGAAAAGAAGGAGTCTCCATTGAGAGCATGCCTCCATAAAATCTGGCTATAAGGCATCTTCTTATCTAGTGAAGGATGTGGGAGTGCCCAGCCCTTTGGGGGTGGTGTCATTCCTGGGCTGGTGGTCCTGAGTGTTATAAGAAAGAAGGCTGAGCAAGCCATGGGGAGCAAGTCAGTAGTAAGCAGCACCCCTTCATGGCTTCTGCATCAGGTTCAGCTTCCAGGTCCTTGCCCTGTTTGAGTTCCTGTCATAGCTTCCTTCAGTGATGGGCTATAATGCAGAAGTGTGAGCCCAATGACCTCTTTCCTCTCCAACTTGCTTTTTGGTCTTGGTGTTTCTTCATGGCAATAGAAACTCAACTAAAACAGCGGGTAAACTCCTTTCCTTAGTGTTCAACCCTTAGTAGATCTTTTCATATCTCTGTGGAGAACAGGAAGAGGTGACTTTTCATCTTCAGCGATGGTCTAACTCAGCCTTAGCTATATGATGCATCTTAAAAGAATACAGGTACTGGGAACATTAAGTAAGAAATATTCGAGGATGTGTTGAAATTAATTCTCCAGTTTCAAGCTCAAGTTCTTGATATTCTTTGGTGTGCAGACAGAGATGCTAACAAAAATTCTTAGAGGGTGTGATGTTTAGCTTTAATTGGCAAACTGACACAATCTAGAATCTCTTGCAAAGAAAGTTTCCATGAAGGATTGCTTATATCAGATTGGCCCATGGAATGCCAGTGGAAGATCATATTGATTGTACTAGTTGAGGTGGGAAGACCCACCCACTGTGGGTAGCACTATTCCCTAGGTTTGGGTCCTGGACTGTAGAAGTCTAGAGAGGGGGCCGAGTGCCAGTAAACATGTATGCATTCATTTCTCTTTGTTCTTGATGCTGGATGAGATGTGGATAACTGTTCCAAATTCCTGCCACCTTGACTTCCTTGTAGTTATAGACTATAACCTGGAATTGTGAGCTAAAGCAGATCCTTTCTACTCTAGGTGATTTAGGTTGAAGTGTTTTATCACAACAGAAATGCAGCCAGGACAGATGGAAATCCAGCACAAGCAACTTGTACAAAGGCAAGTCAAGGTGCCCGGTGTTGTAACCACCATCTGGCAGACACAGGCTTCATTACACCTGCAGAGGAGTGGGGACTTCACAGCATATTGTTTCAATTATTATTAATAGCCCATCCTCACTGGCAGCTTGCCTCCAAAAGATATCAACATGTGACTTAGAAACAGAGCCTAGGCTGTAAGTAAAACTCTGTTATTTATTACAAATCCATTTATCCTTGCATGAATATGAAGTCTCCTTTGTGGTAGCTTCTAGACAGCAGGAGATAAGAGGATCTGCTGAATGGCTTGAACTGTAGCTTGGTTGCAGAACATTTTTCTTGTAGGTACAAAGCCCTGGTTCAATTACTAGGACTGCAGCAATTAAACAAACAAACAAAATCTTACTTAATTAATTAATAAGGGCGAAGTGCTGAGAGTTAAAATTCTAACTAAAAAACAAACAAACAAAAGAACTATTAAATCAAGACTGGGAAGATGGCTCAGTGGTAAGCAAAAGAACCAGAGTTTGGATCCCAGGACACACAAAAGTGCTGTATGGGCATGGTGGCACACCTGATATTCCCAGAGAAAGCTAGCTAGTGAGACTAACTATGTTGGTGAGGTCTGTATTTGACTGAGATTCTGCCTCAAAGGATAAGGTAGGAGAACCACTGAGGAGGATTCCTGATATCACCTTTTTGGGTTTTACATCATGCACACATGTATATATGTATACACACACACACACACACACACACACACACACACAAATTCATGAACATACATGTAAACATACATAACACACACACACAAAGAAGATGAAGGAAGAAGAGGAGAACTATTGAATCAATCCACAGAGGACCAAAGATGAATAATGTCACAACAGAGAGAAAAGCGTGTTCAGCTGAGAGCAATATCTGACTTCCATCAGATTTGACGTGTGAATGTAGACAAGGTCCAGAGCTGAAGATGTTCATAAGCCACAGATCCTAAACAAGCAAACATCTGCCTCTGTGGGAATCAGAATGTGTGGAGGTCAGTACTAAGGCTAAAACAGATGCAGGTTCAGACCATGTAAACCCTTTCAGGTCAAAATCTATAGGGCAGTTTACTCTGATCCTGCAAAAAGCCATCATTATCTGTTTCAGAAAGACTCCCTGGACACTCCCCAAGCACAGCCTCATCTTTCCATTTGGACTCTGCCATGTCTTTATATAGCACGGACAATTACGTATTTATTATCTTCTGCCTTTTGAGGGGTGCATGTGATTCCACTGAGTTGCACCCTTCAGTCTCTGGGCAACTCTTCCATCCAGGACATGTGCATGAGAGTCAAGGGTCTCATAACCCCAGCATGTTCAGAATTGTTATCTCCTTAAAGCCCCCTCTTGTATATAAATCCTACCCAGACCTCCAGGAGCTGTCCCCACCCTAATATTACAACCGTGTCATACACGCAAGACTGTGAACACATAGGCAGTATTTTTACCTAGACACAGTTTGAAAATAATTTAATTCAAGGGCACATCTTGCTCCTAGTATCCTACTTTATAAACATACCACTAGATGTTCACAGAAGCTTTAATATACATGTATTTAAGATTAAATATTAGTTTGAAGGTTATCAGACATTGTTTCATGCAAGGCTTTGAAATCATTATAATGTAGTTAGACGACATCAGTGACTTAGCTGTGCCCCCACTAGTCTTAATTCTATAGCATTATGTTGAAATATTATTAATACAGCAGGCTGCCTTCTTTTTTTTTTCACTTTCTATAATGTATCTTGTGTACTGTAGTTGTGTGTTCCTGAGATGAATAGCCTTCTTGTGTACCTATCCAAACCTGGGCCACTTCAGTCCCTTCATCCCTCAGGCAGCTCTGTTTGACCACATGGGTCTCCAGACAGGGCTGGGCTAATAAAACCCTGTTGTCCTGATAGTGCTCTTGTGGAATCATATTCCTTAGATTCTTGTTTGCGATGCACATCACATCAGATTGCACCTTGGGGAGCTAAGATAATGAATGCTTGCTACATCCATGTTCTCCAAAGAGCCGGAGAATTGCTGATGCAGTGCAGGGTCTGGGGAAGTCTGTGTTGATGTAGTGATCTGCAGGAACTGGAGAGAAAGAGGATATTTATCTCTTTTCATTACAAACATGCACACATCCACGAAGATGCACAGTGATTACATTTTTAAGTCAAATGGAAGCGCTGATTTTTAAAGCAGTCAAAAAAGGGTTGCCATGGCCTTCATTATCGATGGTTCCTATGCTCTGTAAAGGTACTGAGGATTAGACAGTGCTGAACCATGCTCTCCAAGGGAAAACAAAGGATTAGACCTCTGTCTGCATGTACCCACACGTTTCATTTAGTCAGTCATTTATACATGCACCAACTTATTTGTTTTTCTGTCTAAAACAAATTAATGTATGTTGGTTATTCATTATATACTAATTACCCTGAACCATGACAGGCTGAGGGAAGCCACTTAACATATCATGCCTATTTAAAAGTATCTTTTGAGTGGTTTTCCTGTATATATGTATGTGTAGCATGTATATGTAGTACCTGTAGAGGCCAGAAGAGGGCACTGGATCTCCCAGAAGTAGAGTTACAGGCAACTGTAAGCTACCACATGGATGCTGGGAACTGAACCCAGACCCACTGCAAGAGCAACAAGTGCTTTTAACTTCTGAGCCATCATCCCAGCCCCTATTGTGGTACTTTACATTTAGAAATGCTGGCCAGCACTTTAGCACCACAGAGCAAGCTCACTGGCAGGAAGCAAAATGCAAAGAACGGGGGAACTATGGACCAGGGAAAAGGCGTTTGTTCCCAGAGAAAGCCCTGAACAAGAAGGTAAAGACTCAGACTTTTCTTGTTCCATCTCAGCTAGGAAAGAGCACAGGGCTGGCTTAACTTCTTCACACAGCCCATCTGCAGATGGCTGGAACAACTCAGGGGTGTTCATTTGGGGTTACAAACAGGCAAGAATGCAAGTATGGGTTCTGTGGATAATGAAGATGGATCTTCATGGATGCTTCCAGTCCTCACTGTTGCTCCAGGTAAGGGAGAGGCCTGAGGTTGGTGTTTGCTGCAGGAACATTTCTTTTGGGGCTCACCTCTACCCTATGAAGGGCATCCAGGCAAAGCAAAGATGCCCAGAAAAGATACCTTTGCCCTACCCCAACCTATACAGAGTGATATCTTAATCTCCTCATGAAATAGAATTGGACAGGGCTCCATCCAGTTGAGTACTAGGGAACATCTGGCTCCCATATGTGACTGTTTTTTAAGGACTACTAGATACCCACAGAAGTTTTAATGTCCAGGTATCTCCAGTTCAATGCTGGCTTCTGAAGACCTGAGATGTCATTTTCCGGAGTCTACTAAGCTGTAATGAGATAGTGTTAAACAGCAATGGCCTGTGTTGTGTTGCACGACTTATGCAGGGTTCGAATCCACATTATTTTGGGCCTAAGCTGCAGTTCCTTTGAAAAATCACTTTGGTGATTCAGACTACTGCTCATAATGTGACTTCACTGCAAAAATACAAGACCACATTTCCATACAAAGCTTTTGGAAACCCTTGAAAAAGCATAATGACCCCAAGATATAAGAGAAGTCATTGCTGATTTTTAGTCTCTCTCTCTCTCTCTCTCTCTCTCTCTCTCTCTCTCTCTCTCTCTCTCTCTCTCTCTCTCTGTGTGTGTGTGTGTGTGTCCTCTGAACTACCCCAACAGTCATCATCTATAAACAAAATTGTCATCCTTTGGTAGAGGGAATCTCTGACGCTTATTTCTCTCTCTTTTTTCCCCTTTGAGAAACTTCATCTCTCTTTGTTAGAACACATTTCTGCAGACTGTCAATTGCTTTTCTGATCCTTAATTGACTTCTCTACTTTCTATTTGAGAAAAAAGAATCAACAAGGTCACAGAGAAATCTGCACATGTCAAGCAGGTGTGATGCTATCCTTGGTCTAGATTTTGTCGCCTTTCAGTTTGAAGATGAATAGACTTGAATTGGAAAGGCAAGGGAAAAAAACAACAAATCAAGAGGAAAGAGGCAAGGACCTAAGCAAAAGTAAATAATAATGACAACAACCACAATAACAATGGTAAATGTAGAAGCAAAGAAAACAACCTCAGAGATCAATATGATGAGGTACTTAGTTTTCACTTATTCTCCCTTTTTAAATTTCCTGAGAATTTTATAAGTGTTTCAATCAAATCTACCCTCTACTTCCTCCCCTTCAACTTATACATTCCACCTACCACTTTTGTTTTTAATCTCACTGAATTCAATTAGTACTGCCAGATTTGTGTAGGGCTAGCTACCGGAGCATGGGCAGCCTTTCGGGGGTAATATCCTTCCAAAAGATGATGGAAGAATAGGACTGTATTGCTGAAGACACCACATAATTGAGACATAGGATATAGAGAAGTCAAGCTGGCACTGATCTGGAAACATCTCTCTACTGGCTAGCCCTCATAGTGTTACAATTGTGATTCTATGCATGATACTAGAAGAGAAAAGCAATCAACCGTCTTTTCTTGCTATGAAACCTGTGAGCTATAATAACAACCAGCCTGGTGAGATATGCCCAGTGGTGCAATGGTGGCATGGATGGCATAGGAGTAAGCAACCACGTTCTGGTTAGATGTAAGGCCAGCTCCACAATATCTAACTCGTACCTGATAGTGTCAGTCAGACCAGAACCAATGGCCAGCTCAGTCATAGACCCTAGGAGAGAACCTACTATTATTTTGATAGATGATGAGGTGTTTTGCTTTGTATTTTTGTGTGTGAGTGTTTTGCCTACACGTATTTCTGTGCACCATGTGTGTGTCTGGTGCTTTAGAGGCCGGAATAGAACACTGGGTTCCGTGGAACTGGAGTTACAGACAGCTGTGAGCTACCATGTGAGTGCTGAGAGCTAAACTCAGGTCCTTTGCAGGAGCAACAAGTGCTCTTACCTACTGAGCCACATCCCTGTCTCTAGATTATATGGTTTTTGAAAAATGAAAAAAAATCAATAAACTTTTAGCAGAAAAAAAGGAGCAGAAAAACAAGATAAATAAAATATAGACATAAAAAGGGACATTTCAACTAGCATCACAGAAATACATGGGAACATTAGGGACTACCATGAACAACTAGTTGCTAATAAATTTGAAACCCTAGAAAATTCTGATAATTTCTCTCTCTCTCTCTCTCTCTCTCTCTCTCTCTCTCTCTCTCTCTCTCTCTCTTTGAGACAGGGTTTCTTTGTGTAGTTTTGGTGCCTGTCCTGGGTCTTGCTCTGTGGACCAGGCTGGCCTTGAACTCACAGAGATTTGCCTGGCTCTGCCTCCTGAGTGCTGGGATTAAAGGTGTGTGCCACCACTGCCTGGCCATATTCTGATAATATCCAGGCACATTATAACCTACTAAATCATGGTGACACAAAACATCTCAACAATAATTAGTAACAAGATTGAATCATTAATGCAAATCTTCTGACAAAGAATTTTTTTCATTGCTGATTTTACCAAAGTTTTACTGAACTAACAACTAATGCTTCTCAAACTATCTCAACAAATCAAAAGGGAGGGGATCTGGCAAACTAATTATTTAAGGCATGCGTTACCCTGACATCAAAGCCAGACAAAGGAGCACAGAGAAAGGAAAATGCCGACCAGTATCCCTGATGAACACATATGTTAAAGGTCTATATAAAATCTTACAGACTGAATCCAACTATATATCAGAAAGATTATATACTATAAACAAGAGGGACTTACCCTAGGCATGCAAAGATTGTTCAATATAAACACATTGATTAATAAACCAAGGTAACAGAATCATGAACCTAAATGTGGCCATCATGAAATTACAGAATAAACAGTAAAATTCAACAACCTTCAAAATCAAAACAATTTCTAAGAAAATTAGTTATAAAATACCATGTGAGAGGAACTGTAAACCAGTACAGCCACTTTGAAAACCAATATGGAGGCTCCTCAAAAAGTCAGAAATCGATCTACCACAGGATTCAGCTCTATAACCCCTGGGCATATACCCAGAGGTCTCTATATCTCACGACAGAAATATTCATATTCATTGCTGCTCTGATCACACTAGCTAGGAGATTAAATCAACCTGTATGTCCATCAACTGATAATGAAAATGTGATGGACATACACAATGGAATATACACTCGGCTATAAAGAAAAATGAAATCATGAAATTTGAAGGCAAATGGATGAAACTGGAAAAGAAATGGCAGAGTGAGGAAGTTCTGGCCCAGAAGGTCTGACACCATGTGCTCTCTCTCACGTGTGGGTCCTAGCTTCAAACTCTTGTTTTGAGTGTTCAACCTTGAGCACACATGGAAGTCAGGAAGCTAGAAACAGGTCGTGGAAAGGAAGAGGGATATAGAGTGTAGATAAAATGAAGGTATAAATGGGGACTTCTCCTGGGGGGGGGGTGCAGAAAGGTTCAGCAGGTAATGGAGTGATGGGGTCAAGTTAGGAGGGGTCAGGGAATGTTGACTGAATGAAGTGAGCTGGAAGAAGCTACTTGGGAACCAATGATCCTGCAACACAAGAAAAAGAACACAGTGAGAAAACATGTTGATAAGAACAACCGTGGAGTGGGGGGATGATGAGAGCTAAAGGTTTAAGCATAGATGGGGTAGGATGGTAGGGGAGAGGAAGGATAAGGGATGGGCTAATTAGACCAAGAATGTGTGAAGAAGATTATGAAATCTCCCTAGTTTGTAAGCTACAAGGCTTTTAAAAAGGAATCTGAACAGAGGTACCTCACAAGGGTGAACAATGCTGCTGCCAGAAGACATGGATAATTGGAGGAAAATCTCAGTGCCAGGCAAGAGTTACCTCCCTATGGGTTATCGGTAGTGGTGCTCCAGGGACATCTAAAACAATACAGGCCATTGTCATTGCTTTTGATTCCCACTGTAAGTTAGATGATAAGACCCGATTGCTGAAGATGCCACACATTTTGGCGGCAGGTTACAGAGAGATCGATCTTGAACTAACCAGAAAGCTCTCTGTACTGTTAGCTTTTATAGTGTGGGTGCTATGAGGGCTGATGGGGAGAAAGGACATTGATGGCCTTAGACAGCACTGGACCCCACATGCTACAATACTGACCTCCCAGAAAAGATGTGCCCACTGGTGAGACAGGGACAAGACTGTTTATGCGGTAACTAACTCCTCTTGTGATTGGACTGGAGGCCTGCTCCACAGTAGGGGATTCAAGCCTGGTGCCATGAACATGAGTAAAACTCATGGCTACGGCAGTCACAGCCCACGCAGGAGAACCTGCTTTGTTAAGTGGACATGCTGTCAAACTGCTCTCTGAAGAGTTAGGTGTTTATCCTTGTGTTGGTACTCTTCTCAACCCTGGCCTGAGAAGCTTCTGATTGCGGTGGATAGAGGTTAGTGCAGAGACTCATTACTGAGTCTGAGAATAGTTTCGAGAGTAAGCAATTATGGGTGTCCTGTCATAGATGAGACAGCTATACAACTTTCCCTCCCAACCCCAAGGCTCAGGGGACATCTTAGAAGAGGGGGCAGAAAGACTGCAAGAACCAGAGAATGGGGAAGAGTGCTGTGAGATGATGCTCTCTAGACATGGCGTGCTGTCGTACACATGCACTCACAGCAGATGCGCTCTGGACATGGCACGCTGTCATGCACATGCACTCATGGCAGATGCTCTCTGGACATGGCACGCTGTCATACACATACACTCATGGCAGCTATGGTTACTGTACAAGATCGAACCAGTTAAAAACTATAGCTCAGCGTGGTGGCACACGCCTTTAATCCCAGAAGTTGAGAGGCAGAGGCAGGAGGATCTCTGTGAGTTCGAGGCCAGCCTCGTCTACAGAGTGAGTGCCAAGACAGGCAGAGCTATTACACAGAGAAACCTTTTCAAAAACAAAACCAAAGGGAAAAACCCACAAAAAAACCAACCAACCAAGAAAAACCCAAAATTTATAGTATGGATTGGGGTTGAAGGAAGCTTCCAAGGCTCTACTGCCAACCAAGACTGGCAGCTGATAAATGGTTACTGTCGAAGGAAGAGTCTTCATTCTTTATGAGTGTAGCCACTGGGAGGTTCCCCGTGCTCCAGTGGATGAACCCATGACTATGCTTCATATAAAAGCAGCTGGTAAAGGACTCATTGGGATATATATATATATATATATATATATATATATATATATATACATATATATATATGCATAATATGTAAAAAGAGGACATGAAGTTGAGAGGGAGATGTGCTGGGGGACATCCAGTGAGAGTTGGAAGTAAGGAGAAGGGATGGCTATAATCAAGATACATTGTATATACATATGAAATTTTCAAAGAAAAAAAATGACCTTCTCTCCAATAATGTGTTGGTGACCTATATTAGCATCAAGGCATGCTAAGTACAGAATGAATAATGTGAATCTTTCTCAATAATATTGACAGGTCTTAGTGTTACAACAGTGAAATATTGTAGAAAAATTGCATTAAGTCATTTTTCTTACCTCAGTAAGACTCATCGGATTACTAAGGTAATAGGAAATAAATGAGGCTTTAAAATTTCTGAATTCCCTTTCAGTAACCACATTGGTGTTCTTATTGTTACAAATTAACTGCTAATGCTGTTCATGATAAGAACATCCTATCTCACTGAAGCTGGAGTTTAGGTAAGTATATCAATAAACCAATCTCATCTTCATTCATAAAACTAATTTCTAGATATGGATACTTAGATTGCCGAATGCTCAAGTATAAATGGGACATCTATATCACACACCCTCCTCCAAAGGCTTAGGGGTCATGATGGAGTAGGGAACAGGAAGGTTTGAAGAGCCAGAGGTGGTGGATAACTACAAGGAAATTGTGCCTTCTGGATACAGCAGTGCAGGTACTCATGGGAACTCACAGTGGTGGTGACAGCATCCACAAATGCCGTGCAAGCATAAGTGGTACCAAATTCCACATGGAGAGGAGAGGTGGGCATGAAGTCCCACTCTTAGCTAGGGAGATATTTGTAGCGGATAGTTGATGGCTGAGAGAGAGTCAGTTCTCTTTAAGGGTGTGTGTGGCTCCCAGTGGACTGGTCTCCCTCCAATGAAGACCACATATCCAAGAGTATATGAGCAGTGCAAACTGAACTTGATGTATTTTTTTTCCTTTTTAAAGACACCAAGTAGGGTGTGTAGAGAAGTTGAGGTGGGCCTGGGAGGAATAAAGCGAGGGCTAAATATGATCAAATTGTATTGTACAAAATTTTCAACTAAAATATGAGAACAATATGGTTACTTCAACGCATTAATCACAAAGTTAAAAATAAGAAGGTAAACCATTTTGCATTAACAAGTTTTTAGAAGATATTTGTGTTTTAAACTAGTGTTTAGAAAACTAAGTCTATATTTCATGTCATCTTGTTCTTTGATTCAATTCATTTAGGATTTTTAAATTCATCACTTACAGTCCCTAAATGTTTTGTTTGCTCTCTATGGTTGGCCACTCTTGACATTGTGTTCTAGATGTATCTCTACTGTATCACTCTGGAAAATAAGAATGTATCTCTAACGTGGAGTGATGTCTAGAAGACAATATAATGGACTGCCAGAAGCACCAAAGGCTGAGGCCTACAAGAATTCTGTGTGTCCATGAGCATTCTGGAGGAGAATGGAAAGTGAAGTTTGGTGGAGATTTGGCAATAATTGCACAGCATCCATCTGAAAGTCTGCAAACTCAAGCTGACCATGCTTGAGAGTGACCCAGCTTCTGATGCCACTTTCTCCAATGGGTTTTAGGAGAAACTGGGGTATTGTACTTATTATCAAGCCCAGTAGACAGTAGTAACCATGTCTGATTTTCTGGAATCATCTTTATTTATTGATGACTCCATTAGAAAATGAATAAGTCTGGTAAGTGATTGCAGTTAAGTTGCAATGTACAAGTCAGCATATAAAAACTAGTGGCATTTTTGTGCACTAACAATGAACCTGCAGAGAAAGAACTGCAGAAAAACCCATCCCCAACAATACGCACATGTGTGTGTGCACCTGCACACACACCTAGAAAATGTCAGATCAGGCAGGCTAAGACTGAACACAAGGTCCGAGCCCTCTACATCTGACCATGATAGAGAGAATCTCACTGGGCCTGCCACAACATGTCCAGTGTCATAACTCACTGGTCACATATCTTCAACAAAACTCAGTGATATTGACATATTCTATTAGAATAAAACCAAACTACACATCTATATACTTTGCAGAAGTATCTGCTCTCCAACACATGTAAGTACCATAGTAGAGCTGCTTTAGAGGAAGGTCTCTGTTCTAGTTTCTTTTCTGTTGATATCATAAAACACTGACCAAAAGCAACTTGGGAAGGAAATGGTTAATTTGGCTTATACTTCCAGGTCATAGTCCATTATGGAGGAAAGTTAGAACAGGAACTCAAGGAAGGAATTTGATAGCAGGAACCATGAATAAAGGCTGCTTGCTGGCTCCCTTTCTGGCTTATTCATGCTCTAGCTTTCTTATACAATCCAGGACCACCTGCCTAAGGAATGGTGCCTCCCACTATGGGCTGGATCCTCTAACATAAATTAACAATCAAGACAATCCTACATAGACATGCTCACAGGCCAACCTAATCTAAGCAAGTCCTCAGTCAAGGATTTCCTCTCAGATGATTCTAGGCTGTGATAAGTTGACAATTACAGATAACTAGGACAAGCTCCTAACTTTGTGGGGAAAAAAAAATATCAAGAATCCCAAGATCACCAGCGGATAGGGAAGAAAAGAAAAATGCAAGTGAGAAGAGAGAAGGATGACTTCTACCACATGGAGACAAGCCAGAATAAGGATAAAATGCAACAGACTCATGGCTTTTGTGTTCTAGTAATGCTGAATGCACATAGTTGTCTACCCCATATGGGAAAAGGTGTTTCTGTAATTGAACACTGATACCAAGGTTCATTTGGAATTAATCCAATTCTAAATCCAATCTACATTTAAGAAATTGTATATTATTAGATATTCTAGAAACCTATTTTTCCTTTTATTATTAAATTCATCTAACATGAGCCATCATGAATCTCAGTCATTTTAAAAAGACATTTAATATGGAACACATCATTTAATCTCTCACAATGTGGAGAAAGAGCTAAAATAGCCAAATTTGAAAGGGTGTATTGCTACATCTCAATAGAACTGGTAAAAGGCATTTCTGGCAAATTCTAAAAAAATTACTCTCTTTTAAAATTTCATTCATCAATAAATTATTATTATTATATGTCTTATAAAGTAGGAAGAAAAATGCAGTTAATTTTAGTTTTACAAAGCATCATAAATTTAAGAAAAAAACCTTATGAAATATCACCAGACTTCATATTATTGAGAAATTAGATATAAAATGTAAAGTGTTTTTGGTATTTATCATGAGAGAGATAAGGAGAAATTTAGCAGAAGTTAGAGATGACAAAAGGCCACTGGGCTGGAAATGAGAGGAGACCTATCTCTGCCTTTATTTAATGGTGATGGTGTAGACAAGACTTGGAAGTCACTCTTCACTCAGTAAATGTTAATGGGTACCTGCTCTAGTCAGTTAGAGGACACCAACAGCAAAAGAAAAGAGCATCCCACATGGTATTAGTCAGGATTCTCTAGAGGAACAGAACTGATAGAATGAATGAATGTACACATACACACACACACACACACACACACACACACACACACACACACACACACGAGGATTTATTAACATGGCTTACAGGCTGTGGTTCAGCTAGTTCAACAATGGCTGCCTAAAAATGGAAGGCCCAAGAATCCAGCAGTTTCTCAGTCCACACGAGGCTGCATGTCTCAGCTGGTCTTTAGTGTAATTAGGAATCCCAAAGAAGTAGGCTCTCCTGCCAGTGAAGGAGTGGACTTGCCAGTGAGAGCAAGCAGGCAAAGAAAGAAAGCTCCCTGGTTCCATGTCCTTGATATAGGCTGCCAGCAGAAGGTGTGGCCCAGATTAAAGATGTAACTTCCCACCTCAAAAGATCTGAATTAAAGTGTATCATCCCACCTGAAAAGACCCAGAGTAAAAGTGAGTCTTCCCACCTCAAATGATTTAATTAAGAAAAATGTCCTCACAGGTATACCCAGCCACTTGGGTTTGAGTCAATTCCTTATGTAGCCAAGTTGACTCCAAGAATAGCCATCATAAGTCCACACCTTGCCAACTTGACACATAATCATATATGTCCTTGTGTTATGCTTAATTTCCAAATGAAAAAATAATCAGGCAATAAATACTAATGTGATGTAACTCTCCAGTGTATAATCACAAATATGTTATATATTTAACCAGGTCATAATTATGCCTAATGTGATATAGCCAGTACACCTGCAAACACATTATAAATTTTAGAACAGATGGCAATGTCCCTTGAGGAACATTCCTTTAGTATCTCAAACTTAAATATGATAACCACTGATATTCTCTTCATTGATGTTATATTATATGATAAATAAATCAAGGGAAAGAAAACCCAAATACCTATACACACATATTCTTAACAAAATAAGATGGAAATACTGATGTCAATTATAATCATCATTTTCTGCAATTGGTCATATAGCCTTAGCTGGTATTTATAACTACTTTCCTCTGCTACCGATTCTGTATTTCCTCCACCTTCAGCAATCACCTAAGCAGGTCTTGGCTCTTTTCCTGATGAAGTGACCCATACCTTCATTCCTGAAGGGTCTGTGCCCTTGGTCATCCTGCCTGGATTAGGATGTTGTAATTTCCCATTGACTTTAATCATAGGACATGGTAGCTATAACAGATTCCCTAAAGCATCTCCTACAGTATAAGCATAATCTTGTTTACCTACATTGTGAAGAAGCAATCCAATTTTCCCTTGGCAATATGGATCACCAACCCTCCTAACCCTTATTCCTTTCTTAACCTATTGGTGTAAGGGCATCAGAAGCACCAGTACCCAAGGAGAAGTCTGAGCTTTCAGTCCAATAGAATATTTTTTGTGTCTCCTGGCAGGTGCACTAACCCCTGTGGGACCAAGACTCATGGGAACAGAAAGCAAAATATTCCTAGTGGGTCACTAGGGGTAATAGTGTGTGGAGTTACTCCCCTTTCCATCCTGTGACCTGGGCCATGGATCCTGGATGTGGGAGAAACCATCTTGCATATTGGCTGCTGGTTCAAAAAGCATATACTGCCTAATGGAGAACCCTTCAGGCTGATGCAACCTAATTGGAACTGTAACTACGTCTTCAAAAGTTCATTCCATTTTTCTATCAAACCATCTGCTTTAGAATGGTGGGGAACACGGTAAAACCAATGGATTCCATGATTGTGGGCATACTTCTGTACTTTTCTGGCTGTGAAGTGAGTTTCTTGGTCAGAAGCAATATTGTATGGAATACTATGACAGTGGATAAGGGATTCTGTAAGTCCAAGGATGGTGGTTTGGCAGAAACATTTTATGCAAGAAAGGCATAACCAGAAGAAGTATCTACTCTAGTAAGGACAACATATTGTTCTTTCTATGGAGGAAGTGGTCCAATGTAATCAACCTGCCACCAAATTGCTGATATGCAGCTCAGGTTGTGTGGTAACTTTGTGTCCCATTGTCAAATGTCCATTTTCCAACAAGGCCCAATAGCAGGCCAAGAGCTGTCTTTCAAAGAGAATAGTTGTCTACAGACAATGGTAGAGCCTTGCTCCTTAATCCCAAAGATCTCTTTTGTGATTCACCTATAATGGCTTTTCAAAGGCTCCAAACAGCATCCCTATCTGCTACTGATATCTCAGGTACCATTAGGTCTGCTGGATTATATGGTCTAATTGGTAGAGCAGCCTGAACAGCCACCTGAACCTGTTGAAGAGCCTTCTCCTGTCAGGTCCCACATATAGCTACGCTAGCAGCTTTCTGATTCACTTGGTGTATGGGCTGGAATAACACCCAAGTGAGGAGTGTTCTGTCAATAAATTCAAATAAGCCAACTAAACATTGTGCTTCTTTCTTGATGGTGGGAGGAGCCAGATACAATAACTCATTCTTCACCTTAGAAGGAATATGTTCATATGCCCCACACCTCTGCACCCTTAAGCATTTCAGTGATGTGGAAGGCCCTTGGATTTTGGTTAGATTTATTTCTTATCCTTTGGTGCACATATGTATTATCCACCAGTCCTAAGTGGTTCCTATCTCCTGCACAGTTGGTACAATCACCATAACATCATCAATATAGTGGAGCAATGTGATATTTCATGGAAGAGACATGATCAAGATCCCTTTGATCTAAGTTATGACACAAGGCTGGAGAGTTAATATATCTTTGACATAAAACTATGAAGGTATACTGCTGGCCTTGCCAACTGGAAGTAAATTGTTTCTGGTGGTCCTTACACACTGGTACTAAGAAAAAGGCGTTTTCTAGATCAATAGCTGCATGCCATGTACCAGGAGATGTGGCAAACTGCTCAAGTAAGGACACCACACCTGATGAAGCAGCTGCAATTGGAGTCACCACTTGATTGAGTTTTCAATTATCAGCTGTCCTTCTCCATGATCCATCTGTCTTCTGCACTGGCAAGCCAGGAGGGTTAAAGGGAGATGTGGTGGGAACCACCACCCCTGCATCTTTCAAGTCCTTGATGGTAGCACTAATGTTTTCACCTCCTCCAGGGATGCAATACTGCTTTTGATTCACTGTTTTCCTTGACAGAAGAAACTCTAAAGGCTTGCATTCATCCTTTCCAACCATAATAGCCCACATTCCACAGGTCAGAGAAACGATTTCTGAGTATATCTATCCCAAATTACACATTCTGGGACACAGGATGAGTTTGGAGACCCACTGAAACTACTATGAGTCAGACTTCAGCCAAAACTCCATTCATCACCTGAACTCTATAAGCCCCTATTTTAACTAGAGGGCCACATGTTCTTGGGGTCTTCAAGAATCAGCATAAATTCTTAACCAATAGAACTCTGGAAATTCTGATTGCTTCCTTCCCCCCAGTGTATAGTTATTCTTGCAACAGGCTATGGGTCCCTCTGGATAAGAACTGGGAAAGGCTATATGTCCCTGTCTTAGGGTTTATATTGCTATGAAGGGACACCATGACCATGGCAACTCTCATAAAGGAAAACATTTAACTAGAGATGGCTTATAGGTTTAGAGGTTTAGTCCATTATCATCATGGTGGGAAGCATGATGGCATGCAGGTAGATATGGTGCTGGAGAGGAAGCTGAGAGTTCTACATCTTAATCTACATGCAACAGGAAGTGAATGCTACACTAAGCCTAGCTTAAGCATCTGAGACCTCGAAGACTGCCCCCACAGTGACATACTTCCTCCAACAAGGCCACATTTACCCCAACAAGGCCACATCTCCTAATAGTGCCACTCCCTATGAGGCAAGCATTTAAACACATGAGGCTATTGAGGTCATTCCTATTCAAACCACCACATTCCACTTCCTGACTCCCATAGGTTTATAGCCATATCAAAATGTAAAAGTGCATTCAGTCCAACTTCAAAGGTCTCCATAGTCTATAACAGTCTCAAATTTGTTTCAAAGTCCAACATCTAAAGCCTCTTCTGAGACTCATGCACTCTCTTAACTGTAATTCCTTGTGAAACAAAAATGAAAAATCAGATCACGTACTTCTAACATGCACTGGCACAGGATACACAGTACCATTCCAAAAGGGAGGGAAAGGAACATAGTGAGGAAATACTGGACCAAAGCAAGACCAAATGCCGTCTGGGCAAACTCCAAACTCCATCTCCATGTTTGATGTCAAAGTTTTCTTCAGATCTCCAACTCCTTTCATCTTTGTTGACTGAAACATACCTCTTTCTCTTGGGCTAGTTCTACTCCCTGTTAGTAGCTTTCCTTGGCAGGTATCCCATGACTCTGGCATCTCCAACATCTTGGAGTCTTTAACGCAACCCAGGCTTCACCTTCAAAGCTTTTCTAGGCCTCCATTCAGGGACACCCCTGACACATGCCTGACCTCATTGGCTTTCCTTAGTTGCAGAGGAAGATTCCATAACCCCTTTCTTCTGTCCTTGACTCTAGAACCATGTGACTGAAGCTGCCAAGTTCTGCTGTTTGCCGGGGCTAGAACATGGCTCCCCTGTTCAACTACATCTTTATTAGTTTTCTGTTTTTGATGTTTTCCTTCACTACTTAAGCTTGGCTCTTTTGAAACTTGTTCTGTAGACTAGGCTGGCCTTGGACTCCGAGATCTGCCTGTCTTTGCCTCTGGAGTTTTGGGATTAAAGGGATGCATCGCCACATCTGGCTTTGAGCTTTTCTTTACTTCCTTTTCATAAGTTGGAAGGTTAGCTGGGTGGGATTTTGCCCTTTATTTCATTTACTATCAGGCTTTTCTTTAATCTGTTCATCTCCTTGAACACAGGATTTATCTCCATTCCACATCTGGGTGCTCCCTTTTCTCCTTGAACTGTACATTTTGTATTTTTCCTTGCTCAGCTTGCTCCCTTTCATTATAGATTTTCATAAGAGTGAACGCTAGTAACTATGTGAGAGAATCAATATCAGGGTGTTTTGAAATTTCCTCAGCCAACACAACTAATTCAAAAGCTCTTCACTTTAGCCTCAGGCAGATTTTTTGGACAATGGCAGAAAGAAGCCACATTCTTCACCGAAATATTACAAGAACAGTTTCTAGGTCACATACTAGCATTCTTCTCTGAAACCTCTTGAGCCAGACCCCTACCATTCAAATTACCCTCAGCAACACTGTCTTCCATGTACCTACTAGGATGGCCCATTAAGTCCCACTGCTTTTCTAATCCAAAGTCCCAAAGTGTATATTCCTTCAAATAAAAACATGGTCAGGCCTATCAGAGCAAAACCCTGGTCCCTGGTATCAATTTCTGTCTTAGGGTTTTTATTGATGTAAAGAGACACTATGATCATGGCAACTCTTATGAAGGAAAACCTTTAACTGGGGCTGACTTATAGTTTCTGAGGTTTAGTCTATTATCATAATGGGAAGCAAGGCAGCATGCAGGCAGACATGATACTGGAGAAGTAGCTGAGAGGTCTACATCTTGACCCAGAGGCAACAGGAAGTGAAATGTCACAGAGTGGGTGTATCTTGAACATATAAGACCTCAAAGCCCACTACCATAATGATGCACTTCCTCCAACAAGGTTACACCTACTCAAAAAAGCCATACCTACTAATAGTGCCACTCCCTATGGGGGCCATTTTCTTTCAAACCACCACAAGAACAGACTGATAGAATGAATGTATATGTATGTGAATGTGTATGTGTGTATGGTGTGTATGCATATACATATGTATATAATGTTGTATCTGCATGTGCACATGCATATGTATATGTAAATAGTATGTACATGACATGTGTATACACACACACACACACATATAGTGCATTTATTAGAATGGCTTACAGTCTATTGTCTAACTAGTTCAACAAGGGTTGTCTACCTACAGAGGATCCAAGAATCCAGTAGCTGTTCAGTCCATGAAGCTGGACATCTCAGCTGATCTTCAGTGAAAGAATGGAATTGTCAGAGAGAGAGAGAGAGAGAGAGAGAGAGAGAGAGAGAGAGAGAGAGAGAGAATAGGCAAAGAGACCAACTTTCTTTCTTCCATGTCCTTTATATAAGTTGCCAGCAGAAGGTGTGGCCCAAAATAAAGGTGGCTCTTCCCACCTTGAAAGATCTGTATTAAAGGTGTTATTCCACCTCAAAAGATTAGGAGTAAAAGTGAGTCTTCTTACTTCAAATGACTTCATTAAGAAAAGAAATACTTCACAGGTGTGCTCAGCCACATGAGTTTTAGTTAATTCCTGACTAGTCAAGTTGACAACCAAGAATAATCATCACATCCACTCTTTGATTTGATGGATGTTGCCTTCACTTCTTCCAGATTTGCATTTTTGATGAGTTAGGAATGAAGTTTACTCAGGAATGGTCTCCAGAGTCACTCTGTTATCTGTTTAGTGTATTTCCTGCTTGCAAGTTTCTATCTCCTGTAGCTGGAGGTTTTCTCAGGTTCTGAGTTCCTCCAGTTCTGCTCGGCCCCATGGTCCCTTAGCCACTTATAAAATAATCACTCAAAGGCTTATATTAATTACCAACTGTATGGCCAATGACTTAAGTTTCTTGCTAACTAGCTCTATCATCTTAAATCAACCCTTTTCTATTAATCTATATTTTGCTACATGGCTGTGGCATTACCAGTCTGTGGCCATGTTGCTCCTTGGGTGGTAGGCTGGTGTCTCTGCCTTTCTTCTTCCTGTCTCTCTCTTGGATTTCCCACCTAGCTTTAACCTGACTTGCCATAGGCCAGAACAGCTTCTTTATTAACCAATCATAGCAACACATATTCACAGCATACAGAAGTACTGGATCTTTCTTGGAAATGTGGAAGTTCTGTTCTTAAAATTACTTCATGCTGTCCAGGGGGTATGGCATTTTTAGGGGACCCTGAAAAAAGATCAAGTCCTGGGAGAGCTAGCTGTGGTCCAGTCTTGGTGTGATGGGAAAGTACAGGGCTTATCTGACATCCTGACTGGAGTGGTCTATGAGGCTGGACCATCTTAACTAACAACTTTGAAGTTGTCCTGAGCAGTTTGTAGTCCAAAGGTGATCTTTGGCTGTTGTTTGTCATCTTAGTGGCATACCACAATCCAGATAGTTTCATCATTGTGGGGCCCCATCATCCTTTTGGAGACATCAAAAGTCACTGTTAGGAATGGTCACAGTTCACTGCAGAGAACTTAAACATTTGAAATGTCATATGCAACAGATCTCAGAGAGGTTATAGGACCATAATCTATTAAATAATTTCAGGGTACACAAGCTTGACTCATAATTACTTGCTTCAGAATCAACCCTGAAATCATGTACAGGAAGCTAGATGAAGCCTATTTCTAGAATGAGTTAATACTCTATATGACCATTAATATCATGACAGAAATTTAAATATATATTTACATATATAATATATGTAATCTTATGACTTTTGAGACAATATTTACACCTTAAGAAATGCTTTAAAGAGTCAAAATAAAACCAAAAGATAATGAGACTAGTGATAATAGAATAGTCCCTTAATTTTGGTTTTCTTCTGTCCCATATTAAATGGCTCTTTTGACATGAGACAGAGACTTTGGATTTTCCTTTAACAAGCATGCTTAGGTTTAGAGAAGTAGATAACCATGCTCCAACTCAAGTTTTTAACTGAGTTAGGACTACAAAAATACCAGTTTCCTTATATGACAGCAGAAACAAGTATTTGAGAAGATTTATGAAATTTTTTTCCTGTTGGAAATATGCTATGCAACTAAGACAAATTACTCTTTTCCTTGGGACATTTTTTTTTCCTGAATGATTCATCCTTCTTCAGTTGTCTATTTGTCCAGTGGTCTCCAGATTCATTAGTTGGATGCCTTTTTTCTCCTAGAAATACAAGAAAATAAAACCCTGCCCCAACCATAACTTTGGGGACTTTCCTTTTTGGTAGATTATGTCTGATCAAATGAAAGACAAAGCCTTATAAGTTAGTTTGGATTGAATGGCCAGACTGTTTGATGAACTATTGCCTCTCCTAATCAAGAGGTCTCTCCTGTTCAAATCTAATATTTATCAATCATGATGGAATCCATAGCTTTTTTTCTCCTGTGGAAACAAAAGCAAAATCTCTTCCCCAATGTAACACATATCCTGGTATCTATTCTGAGGTCAACACATCTGTGAAGCATACAGGCTGATTTAATTAGGTAGGTTTTTTCCCATTATCTAATGTCTCTCTGCAGCTGTCGCTTTTTTCTCACTAGCATTTAAAAATTTAAATGTAATAAAGCATTGTGCAGTTGAACTCTAGGGGTCTTTATTACCACTTTCTGTTTATTAAGTGTATCTTTTAAAAGTGTGATTAGATCTTTGTATAACTGCTTGTCCAAAAGCCCTGGAAGTCCCCCTCACCCCCTCCTCTATCTTCCTGTCCCTCTTTGACTTCCTCAGTCCTCCAACAAATCTATGGTTAATCCCAGTGCCAATCACTGACTCTGTCCTTGATTCAAGGTGGCTTTGTTGACACAGTGGAGTGGCAGTGAGAACAATTCTCCAGTAACACTGCTTCTCACTCTAGAGTCAGCCATCTTCCTGGATTTTTCCTTTCCAATAAATCTCTTGAGTGAGGTTTGGTGTGCCACTGTTGAGGCACTTTCTTGGGAGCCAGAGTGGGAGCAGAACAGTAACACTTTCCTTGGGGAAACTTTCCCCTAGCAGAACAGAGTTGTTAAACTTCAGGATACCTGAGCAGAGCTGTAACACTTCTTCAGAGTGGAGCAGAGCTGTAAGATGCTATGCTTACAGTGACTTTGTGGCATTCCTTGGCTCCTGACTGCCAAGATACCTTTCCATCCAAGCTCCAAAGCTTACAGAAATACCCAGAATATTATGGATTGCAGATCTGGGCCACTGTGGCCTAGTCAAGATGATACATAAAAATAATCGCATTACAGTTGTTTTGGGGATACAGGCCCTGGCCAGGTTTTCTGAAACAGCTCATTTCACCCCTTTAATTGGGTGCAGTTTCAAATGTTCCAGCCCTGAGCATAAGCTTTACACAGGTTGCAGGGGTGGGGAAGAGAACTAAATGTTCTTATTGTAAGATTCCCAAGTGAGAAGGGCGTTGTGCCATTTAGGAGAAAGGAAACAGTCCACCTCACCTGCAGGTCCCAGACACCAAGATTAGGACCTAGTAGTCACATGTAAAACTAATAAGTGAGTCCGAACAGAGCTCATCTGTGAGGGGAGACAAATGGGTTCTTCTGCGTGTGTTCAACATCTACAGCCAATCTCTACTCTCTAAGCTTTCTTCACCCACTTCCAAAACCCAGTTACCCTTCTTGAGGAGAAGTCCTATGTGCTGTAGTAAGAATCTCTTCTGTCTGTCTTGGGTCCCCAGGTTTGGAAG
This sequence comes from Peromyscus leucopus, assembly GCF_004664715.2. Taxonomy (NCBI): domain Eukaryota; kingdom Metazoa; phylum Chordata; class Mammalia; order Rodentia; family Cricetidae; genus Peromyscus; species Peromyscus leucopus. The sequence goes on from NC_051065.1 coordinate 63,500,224, forward strand.
ATGGCAGTGGTCACCCAGCATAGGAAATTCAGTTAGCTGTGATCCTGTAGTAACAGAGGTACCTCCTTCAAAGCTCATCTCAGGCCTAATTTCCCCTGGGTTCTTCTCATAAGCTCCTCTGCTTGCTGGTGAAGATCAACTCTTCTTGAAGTTGCGTCCAGGGCCTCCCTAGCACCTCACTGTTGAAGACCCACACTTTCTCCATCCCCCCCGCAAGTTTTAGTGTTTCTAAACAGAAAAGACCAGGAAATGGCTTCATGTTTTGTACACCCATCCTCATGCTTGTCTCCCCCATGTCTCAGCCAAAACACCCTTTATCTTTATTAAAATGGTCACCCATCCTTTCTTATTCTCTTTCCCATAATCCTCTCCTGCAGGCACTCTGCCTACACCCACATCCAGCTGACTGAATTGTCCCATGGCTCACTCATGCTGTTTATTCTTCTGAGTCTTTTCTTTCTCCAAGTTTCATTTGCCGAGATTCTGTTGCAGCATCTTCAATGTCTGATGTCTTCTAGGGGATGTCTTGTCCAGTACTAATCCCATGTGGTACATTTTGCATTTCAGATGTGGTAGTTTTCATATCCAGAAATTTGATTTCTGTTTTTAAAATAACTGCCATGCTTCTCCTCAGCTTCTGAGTACATGAAATAACATAATGAAAATGTTTACTCCTGCTCTGCTATTCCAACAAGAATGTCTATTCTGGGCTTTTTCAATTTATTGTTGTTGTTATAAATAGTGACTTTCTGCTTTGTGTTTGGTGATCCCTGATGGATGACAGGCTTGAGGAATTTTTAGCTTACTGGATGTTAAATGTGTATGTATTCATATAAATAGTGTTGATGTATGTATCTACCACCAAAGTTCCTGGGCTGTGATTAAGTCTTTTAGTATTTTTGCTTTTGTGTTGAAACTTTATTGTTCATGCTAAGATCAGGGAATAATTATTCCAGACTCTCAGGGAATGACCCTTCAGAGTACTATATCCAACACACCATTAACTGAAACAATCTAGTCTTGTTGTGGGGGGCAGCTCTAACCCACGTACTGAATGAGTCCTGGACACTGTGAGCTCCACAGTCTCTATCCTGGCCTTGGTGGCTTCCTCACATGTCTGCACTGGATAGGTCCCCCGATATGTCTGGATTGCTCCTTCTATGTAGCCCTTTTACTTCAGACATTCTACTAAGCAAACTCTCACCCTGACCCCTGAGGTCTTGTTCTTTCTCCCAGTTTAGGAAGTTAGCTGCTCTGTGCCAGCTACACCTGCCTTCTGTGTGTTCAGGTACCACAAGGCAAATATTCAGGACAACTGAAAAGTTGCTTCCATTTCTCAGGACCTCTCTTCACCAATCTTCAATGTCCAATAGTTAAAACTATTTTCTTGCAACCTTTTCCTGTTATTTGGTGACCAGGGCATAATAGTAAAGCCAGTCTCTATTAAACTATCAGAACCCAAAGCAGATCTCACTGCCTCATGCAGTCACCTTAAAGGTGAGGAATGAACAAACCATAAATCCCTCTCTTCAAAAATGTACAGTTCTCTGGTTTTCAGTTCATTCCAAATGACATCATTACAGATAGACCTCTAATTCCAGAATGTTCCCATCATTGTCTGTGCCTGTCAGAGGTAATTTCTATCCATCATCCTTCAGTGGTAAAAACCCAGTCACCTACCTCCTGGCTCTAGGGATTTTCCTGTTCTGGACATGTCATATAAGTTGGCTCATATGGTAAGTGTTCTTTTGTGTCTAGTTTCTCTCAGCAGATAGTCAAAGCTAAAGTAGAACTGACAACTTCCTGGCTATTTCAAATGTGTCTCTGGAGCTGGAGAGGCTGAGGGTTATGAAACACTTGCTGATCTCAAGAAGACCTTGGCTCAATTTCAGCACCAACATGGCAACTCACAATCATCAGAAACTCCAGTTCCAGGGCTCCTGCTCTCTGCTTGTTATAGGCTTTCCAATCAGGGAAACGGGACACCAGCACCTTTGTGCAGAAAGCCATTTATCATGTGGTAGCACAGGCTCTGGGGAACTGTTTTCCTCAAAATAGACCCTATTGATATAGGAGGACAGAGCCATATATATAATGACATATCGTATATGTTCGTGTGTGTGTGTGTGTGTGTGTGTGTGTGTGTGTGTGTGTGTGTGTGTTGTGTGTGTGTGTTTGTGTGTGTGCACGCACGCGCGCGTGCACGTGAGTATGTATGTATGTATGTATGTATGTATGTATGTATGTATGTATGTTAGGAAAGATGTAGCAGGAACTGGAAAACTTAATGATTCTCTGTATTTAGGAAAATCTTTCCAAAATCAAAATATGCCCATAAACCAACTGAATAGAGCCTCAGTGGGCATCCAGGGAAAAGAACACAGACAAGAACAGCCCTTTGTAGAAGAGTGACTAATCAAACAAAGAGCAAACAACCACAAACAGCAAGGAAACTAAGCCCTGGGATTGGAAGATCCAACTCCCAGCCTTACTTCATTGTATATCATTCAAAGGATTGGGTTTCAACAAGAAACCAGGAGACATGCAAAAGAACAGCAAGGAGCAGCCCCAGGTCAGCCAGGAGTGAGCACTCCAGCCCTCCCTGGGTCTCTGTGAGCATGCTCACGACCTTCCACATGTTCACAGTTCTTTGCATGTGTTTCTAGACCCCCAAGAACATGTCAGAGCTCCAGAAAGCCTGTCAGCAGCTGATTCTCTGGATTTGTCTTGAATGGAGACATTATCCCATTGTTTATTCATCTGCCATCAGCAGCTTCCTGAAGAGCCATCTGTAAATCGCATCTGAACAGTTCTGACAGATGCCCTCTGGGAAAAGGCTTGTTGACCTGGGCCAGCTCTAAATCAGATGGTCAAATGAAATAAGCCACCCAAGTGCTGTCTCTCAGGAGATCATTGTTCATGACAAATGTTTTAATCCCCTGGGAATGAGGCTTTGAAAGCCTTCAAGCCTAGATTGCTGGCTCTTCTGGCTTCTAGGTTGCTTGCTTCCTCCAGAGTTGGGTGACTAGCCCTCAGAGATGTCTTGAGGATCCAGAGAAAGTGACGAGGAGGTAGTAAACAGAGACTGCACAGGACCCGATGGGTTTGCTGAGATTCATCTATTTTTTTCACTTTGGTTTTACCATGAGCCTTCAGCTAACTTCCGAGTACTCTAGAAATGTGGATATATTTTCCTCTCTGCTGCCATCTTTCCTACATGGCGTTTTAAGAATCAATTCAGAGAAGGTTGAGCATAGAAAGCATTGTCATAGTTGTAAAGTAAATACGTAAAAGGAGTCAGACCCTCTTTAAAACTGTTTTAAAAAGGGAACATGAGGTTGGGTGGGTAGGGAGGTGAGGAGGGCAGTGGGGAGGAGGGTGAATAAGAACAAATTACACTGCATAGGGTCTTAAATAATCAATGCAAATATTATTTCAAATAGACGTTTGCTGCATATATAGAATATATGTATGTATATATGAGATCGTAGTCATTTATTATGTATGTTACAAGGGCTCTTCTTTTTTGAGACTGAAACCCTAGTGTACTTCAGTGTAATTTAACAAGCAGGCACTAGAATATATGAATGGGATGGTTAAGTCTGATGGTCAAGTTGCTTAAGAGACCACTAAGAGATCAGGAACGCATGCCCCTGTGTAGGGAGAGTGTTTCTAGAGGTGCTTAGACTATTTGAGCTCCAACAAAGACCTCCAGCCCCCCTAGAACCTCCCATGATCACTTCTTCAGTCAGTTGATGCACAGAGACTGACTAGCCCATGCCCTCATCACCATCAATATTCAGATACAGAATGTTCCTGGACAATCATTTAACCCTGAGCATTCTTTAACCACACTGCATAGAAAGCAAGCTTCCATCTCCATCCATCAGGGAAATGCAAATTAGAATCACCCTGAGCTTCCATCTCACCACAGTTAGAAATAAAATTCAAAAGCAAACAGGAAATCAGAAAGTCTTGATCACACTGGAGGAAGTGTGGAGGGAGAAGTAATGCAGTCATATTTAAACACAGGGATGACCTGTTGATTAGAAAATGCTGGTGAGGGTGTGGGGGAAAGTGAGTTAGCACAACCTCTGATGGGAAGCGATGTAGATGTCCCTGAAACAATAACAATAAACCCACCAATGCCTCAGTTACAGATCTCCAGGGCTGGTGACCAGAAGGATCAAAGTCAACATGGAATAGAGACACCAGTGTGCCTCATATACTGCAGCCTAATTCACAACAGCCACACTCAGTAACCAGCTTTGGTGTCTGTCAATAAATACCAGTCATATTTTTTATTATTTTCATTAGCAAGTCTATCTAAGGCTCGTATCTTACCAGTCAAATTTTTATTATTTTCATTGGTAAGTCTTTGTAAGGTTTGCATCTTATCAGTCAAATTTTTATATTTGGCACTGTTATCAAACCATTTTTAAGGGTAAAATATGAATTACCAAATTGATAGTAATTACAACAATCAGTATTATGTCAATCCCAGTTAAGTGGTTTCTCTCTCATTTATTTTTTCCATTTGCAAGCCATGCATATTAGCACTAAACAGGGTCCTAACTGCCTGCATTGTGATATTTCTGATTCTTAACAAGGGAAAGATTTCCTCCACTACCTCCTTTAAAAAAAACAAATGAATTTGCCCTTTAAGAACTCCCAGGTATCTCCCCTGGTCTGCTGACACTGGCAGCATTAATGGAGCTGTGCATGGGTAATCAGCTGCAGTGATGATGTTTGACTGTGCCATCAGAGAGGGCAGTCAGAGTGAGGTGCCCAGAGCCATGCTAACTGCATGCCTGGGCTTTGGGCCACTGTGGCTGCTCATGTGCCATGTGGGGAGGGGGATGATCCATAGGAGAATCCCACATGGCTGGGAAGCAGTGTGAGAGGGGGACTGAGTGCCTGCTATGAGCAGGGGAGCAGGATTGTCCAGGGGGTGCAAAGAACCCACCGAGGCTGTCACTGTGGCAGTGGCAGCTCCACGCTGGACGCCAGATATTGTGACTTCTTTTATTGTTTTATTAAGAAATAAAACTTGGGAGTTAAATATTAGGGATAAACCTGAGAGATTCACAGAGCGACAGAGAGAAGATCACTTCTTTTCTTCTCCACTTTCCCAATCTGTAGTAGAATATTTTAAGGTGTGTTATTTTGTTTATGTTTCATTTTTTTTAACTCTGTGAAGCTGTGTTACTGTGCCTGTGTAAAACACCTGATGGTCTAATAAAGAACTGGCCAATAGCAAGGCAGGAGAAAGGATAGATGGGGCTGGCAGGGAGAGAGAATATATAAAGGGAGAAATCTGGGGGGGAAAGGAGTAGCCAGAGAAGGAGGAGGTCTCCAGGGGCCAGCCACCCAGCTACACAGCCAGCCAGAGAGTAGCAGTAAGATTTATGGAAGTAAGAGATTGGGAAAAGCCAAAGGCAAAAGGTTGACAAGATAAATTTAAGCTAAGAAAAGCTGGCAAGAAACAAGCCAAGCTAAGGCTGGGCATTTATAATTAAGAGTAAGCCTCTGTGTGTAAATTTATTTGGGAGATGGGTGGTGCCCCCTCAAAAAAGAATAAAAAACCAAATGCAAGACCAATCCAAAAGGGTGTGCATCTCTTTAGGCCCCTCCCTATTCCTCCTGTGTGTCCCTTTAGCTTCTACTGAGTCAGCCAGAAAACTCAATGGTCCTCTCCAGCCAACTTAGTGTGGACTCTGCCCTCTGAACCTAGGTCCAACTCCATTGGCAGTCTTGGAGCAGCAACACAAACAAATCTCCAGCAATAGGCAATTCCTTACAGAAGCACTTATGTATGGGTATATATTTGTGTGGGTGCAGATGTATGTACAGGTGCATCTGCCTAGAGGCATATGCATGCAAAGCCAGAGGTCAACCTCTGGTGTTGTTTCTCAGGGTCCATCCACCTTATTTGATCTAGACAGTCTCTGATGAGAATCTGGGGCTCAACATAGTAGGCTACACTGGCTGGTGAGCTCACCCCAGAGTCCCTTTTGTCTCTGCCTCCTCAGAGCTAGGATTATGGGCTCATGACAGATCCCTGGCTTTTTTACATGGCTTCTGGAGACTGAAGGACATCCTCACACTTCTGGGGCAAACAATTCACCAACTGAATTAACTTACAGCACCTATGGAAACATTTTGTAGTCATCATCTGAAAATTCTTGTTATAGAGTTCCACCAGCTGAGCTATCTTTGGGTTGGATCCTGTCCAATGGCTTCTCTCCTGTTGTGACTTCCCTGGTTCCTGGTACAAAATATGATTTCTAAAAATATTCTGTGAACATCAGAGTATGTCAGAAGCCTGCATCCTATTTGTCATCCTCTTCATCAGGTGGGTGGCCTGCCACCAAAAAGTAGCATATTATGAGTCAGGCTCATCTTCCTGCTGGGTCCAGGGCCCGGGTAGGAGTAGTGACTGGTCTGACTTGCATCCTCTTTTCCATCTCATTGATGCCAGTTGGAAGTGAGGATGTTGGGGTCATGATAGCAGATTCCCAAGCCCTGGCCTTTCCCTAAGTAATGAGAATTTCTGGGAAGCCTGTCACTACAAGGCTAAAGATCAAACCCATAGAAGTGCACACAGTGGCTGTTTCCACCTGTCTGTCTGATTCTTGGGCCATGCATGCATGCTGCCTCCAACTAGGTACAAATGATCATGTACTTCCATACATTAGTGCAGACCCTATGTGGGCCAAACAGGCACTTTGCACATGTTCATCCCTGAAGGATACCCCCCACACAGCAGGGGTTCACTCCTGGACCCCAGGTTACGCACAAACAACACCCAAACACTTGTTTTCACAGAGAGATCTTTCATTAAGCGGGAAGAAAAGTTAAAGCGGCTGCTTTCCGACTCAGGCAGAAAAAAAAGCAGCAAATGACCTTGCAGATGTCATTCTTAAGAAGAAGAAAAAGGGTCTGTGTTAGAATGGGCTAAGATAGGGTGGTATATGTTGGTTGGGCGTGATAATTAGGTGAGCCAAAGGGGGCTTTGATTGTTGAACTTTCATACTTCCATAGCTGAACCTTGGTAGTCAGTCTCAGGAGGAGGGAGTGGTCATGAGGAAATAGACCTTGAGAATGTAACCTGTAAGTTTTTAGCAAGGCAGAGGGAATGGGGGAGAAGTGCAAGGCCAGCCAGAGCCATGATTGCCATGCTCAAGCTGGCCAGAGTCCTTTCAATCCCCACAGTCCAGATAGTGCGAGCATACTATCACATCTATTGCTAGTATTCAAGCACACATGTGAGTGCCTGGTACCTGCAGAGGCCACCAGAAGGGGGCATTGGATCTACTGGAATTGCAGTTCCAGAGGGCTGTGAACTCTCACGTGTGTGCTAGGGTCTGAATCTTGATCCTGGAAAACAAAATAAAACAAACAAAAAAGCCAGCCAGTGCTCTTAGCCTCTGAGCCATTTCTCCAGCCCCAACAATCTTTTTACTGGAAGTGGAGTCCCTGGTCTGAGCTGGCCACCTTTGTGACATGCCCCCCCTCTCCCCCAGGCAGGGACACTTTGAGTTTTAGCTACTTTGCTCTGATGTCCTTGTCTCCCAAGAGATTAGAAGGATGGAGCTTTTGCCCCAATTAAAGCCTGACATCGGCTTTTGTTTACACACTTATCCTCCATAGAGACTGTACTGGGTGGTTTTGTGTATCAATTTCACACAAGCTAGAGTCCTCAGAGAAAAGAGTCTCAGTTGAGGAAATGCCCCCTTGAGATCTAGCAGTAAGGCATTTTCTCATTCAGTGATCAATAGGGGAAGGTCCAGGCCATGGATGGGTGGTGCCATCCCTGGGCTGCTGGTCCTGGGTTCTATAAAAACATGAACTGAGCAAGCATGGGAAGCAAGCAGCTCCCCTCCATGGCCTCTGCGATCAGCTCCTGCCTCTGGGATCCTGCCCTGTTTGAGTTCCTGTCCTGACTTCCTTCAGTGATGAACAGCAATGCTGAAGTGTAAGCCAAATCAACCCCTTCCTCCCCAGCTTGCTTTTTGATCATGGTGCTTTGTTGCAGCAATAGAAACTCTAGGACAGAGACCCACATCCTACTTAGTACTTGTTACACCTCTCAAACTCCCTCCATCTGTGTGTCACCTGTCACTGCTCTGCCTTTGAAGCTGAGGGCAGTTTGGGAAGAGGGGACTCACATCCCAAAGTTTCAGGGCCCCAGTGACAGAAGTCTTATGTAGCTGCTTACCACATTCTCTCCTTTACCCATAATGCTCCAGCTTTCCATCACTGCCCAGGCAGCCCTTTGACAGTGTCCAACTTTTCAGTTTGGGTCAACACACATGGCTCTCTGGAGTGTTCAGTTAAGTGTTTATTGAAAGACCTCTTTTCAAATGGGGGTCTCGCACGGCTTTCCCCTCGTTAACATCCATGCAAGTGCCTCGTTTGTTTTCCTTTATGCTGCATCGTGACTGGCGATGACTGTGTTCTAGCTGTCTGCTTACTTGTTATTTGTGTGGCCGATGGACCGTGGTGAGAGCCCTGTGATTGCCAGGGTCATGGCCATCTAGCAAAACTGTATCTGCAGTATCCCAGGGCGCACAGGACACTGTGGGGATGTGTTTATGAGTATGGACTACACCAGACTGCCTGGGCAGCTGTTACAATAACTTATCCTTACTCGTGATCACTTGGAATATTGATTGAAAAGTGTTTTGGTTCATGTACAATTTTAAAGTTTGTTCATATGCACAGGAAATGGAGAAATGATTAGAATCAGTGCCCCAAATCCAAAAAAAATTAAATATTTAAAATATGAAGATGGCAATATGTCTCCCTTTTCTGTTTGATGGTGACTTTTTAGGCTGCCCCCCCCAATCCCATCAATGTTCCCCTCTCTTTTTCCATCTCTACAAGTCCTTTCGTCAGCTTGACACAGACTAGAGTCATTTGGGAAGAAGGAACTTCAGTTGAAGAATTGCCTCTATCAAATTTGCTCTTAGCCAAGTCTGTGGGGGCATTTAATTGAGTAATGATAGATATGGGGAGACCTGGCCCTGTGTGGGAAGGTGGTCCTGGGTTGTATAAGAAAGCAAATGAGCAAGCCAGGGGGAGTAAGCCAGCAAGCAGTTTCTAGAGTCTCTGCTTCAGTCCGAGCCTCCAGCTTCCTCCCTGTCCTTTGAAATGGTCTACCAGCTGGAATGGAGTTCCCGGTTTTACCCGGCCGTCTTCATAATCCCTCACCTGGTAGGGACACTTGCAGGGATGGATTGTAAACTGTAAGAGAAAATAAAACCTTTCTTTCCCAGGTTGCTTTCAGTCATGGACTTTCACAACGACAGGAAGCAAACCAGGATGCCATTCTCAGGGGAAAAAAAAAACCTGCCCTCTCTTTAAGCACCACTGTAAGGAAGATGCACAAAACCTGTTGCTTCCAGGAAGGTCAGGGACAAGGCTCTAGGGAAGAGCCAGCTGCAGTGTGCATGTGGGAAATGGTGGGGCTGTGCAAAAACATGCACCTTGATGAGCGGGATGTGGGTACTCAGGCCTTTGCAAAGGAGTTCCTCAGATCCGTCAGTGTTCACTCACACACTGCCTCTGCAAAGGCAGAGAAAGAAGTTGAACAGGAAACAGGAAACAAGGGGCATATGGTCACCCAAACAAGAATGGTAAGGTTTCCTTGGGACTCAACAGAGTAATGATGGTACAAAATTGCTTTTTTAAAAGAAATTAACCTAATGGTGAGCTTTTAGGTTATGGCAATGGAAGGCTGCTGTGGGGGAGTCACTCTTCCTTGGGCCATGGCCACTGGTAGGTTGCTCATGCCATAGCATATGACCCCACATCTATGAGCATATGAGAAGTGATAGTTTACTAATTGGACTTAGTGAATTCTTTAAAAAGAAAAAATAAGGACATGAGGGTGAGGGGGGAAAATGTATGATAGGCAGAGTTGCAGGGAGTGGGGATAAATGTGACACACACACACACACACACACACACACGTATATATACATAAAATTTTAAAAGAATTTTGTTTCAAACCTAACTGCACGTGTTTGCAGAGTAAGCACTCCTACTCACTGAGCCATCTTCCCAACCCTGTATATTGTTTTAAAAGGTAAAGTTCTTGACAAATAGCTCAGCCAGTGGATTTTCAAGCTTAGTTGATAGATTATCGTGGGTAATTGTTACTGGACATGAAGATCCACCCTTACAAATCAAAGTGATGATGACAAATCCCTTGTGATACACAAAAATAGACCTGACGGCTCTGGTGGCAGCGTTACCATGCTCACAATGCCTCATCTCTCACAGTTGTATGTTTGGCTTTCCCCTGCTGGCCATGACAGGTAACATCACTAACCCGAGGCTGTGGAATTCACTGGATGGTAGATCTTAGAAAACCCAGGGCAGAAATATGCAGTCAACTATCTCCTCACATCTCAACCCTCAGAACAAAACCAAAATGATGCTAAAGCTGCAGATACACATGGAGCTGGGTCTAGAGAATCCAAAGGATACATATATTCCCTTCCTGCTAAGAACTACCAGCTACTCACCCCATTCCTACCTCTTGCCCATGAGACACAAAGTTGAAGCTTCATAGTCAAGCACTCAGCCTGATTTTTCTCTGCATAACCATTTGCTGTATATGGTAAGACCAAGTGAATTCTTCCTTCATACCATTACTTACACAGGGCTGATGGACCGGGGCACTGAAAACATTCTTCTTAGGGTCTCAAAGCAAAAAGAATATCACTGTTGCTCCCAGGAGTTTCCATCTAGTCCCAGTCAACATTCATCCTGCTGTGTCTTGCAAGATAATGCCGAAGGTCTGCAGCATGTGGCAGCATCCAAGTTCATCAGCTCAGAGCTCGTCAACAGTCCATTGTAGCTCTGAGAGGGACCCATATGGCCCTACTCCTTCTTGCTGATGTATGGGTCACTGATGGATTCTTGAAAAGAGCCAGTCATCATCTTCAGTTGTGTGTCCGCTGCTGAATCCACCAGACTCCAGTGGATCACTTCCACCCTATAGTCACAGATAGCCCTGGTCAAAGTCACTGGGTCACAGAACAGAACAGAAGGGCACAAATGTGGGGAAGGGAGTTGTTAGGAAGGAAGTAAACTCAATCAGGCTGTGAGGGAGATGAGAGAGAGCGAGAGTGACAGAAATAAGTGTTCATTACAAATATGTATATAAAATTTTCATATAACCAATTTAATAAAATATAAAAAGGGTGAATTTGAATATATTTCTAACTTTGAAAACATGGCAAACAGTGATTTAATACATTTTCTGGTGCCTTTATTTATTGAAATAAATAAAGGGCATAATGATTAGAAAGTTAGAGTTTGCATTGGCTGACTTAAAGGTCTGGAGCTGGGTGGTGGGATGTTTACACAGCATGGAGAATGCACACTGATGTTAATTTAAATGCACATTTAAATGTTAATATATAGTAAACTGATAAGCAATATTATTTAGAAACAACCTTTTCTCTTACTTGGGTTTTATTTACACTCTTGATTCATTCACTTACTCAAACCCTTCTTTATAGAAAAGGCAAGAGTGAACCATCCCAGGCTTTTGCCAAATGAGTAAGTTTCTACTTATTTTACTTTCTTTTTTTGCTGTTGTGATTAAATATTCTAACAAAAGCTCTTTAAGGAAGATAGGATTTATTCTGGCTCAATTCTAGTACATTCTATCATGGTGGGGAAATCAAGGCAGCAGGAGCTTGAATCTTATATCACATCCAGAGTCAGGAAGCAAAGAGCAACCAATATCTGCTTCTGCTCAGCTCCCTCTCTTCTTACACAGTTCAGGATCCCAGCCAGTGGATGGTGCCACTCACAGTAGGCAGGCTCTGCCATCTTAGGTAATGCAATCAAGATAGGTATGCCCAAAGGGTCATCTCCCAGGTGATTCTAATTCCATCAAGTTGACAGTTAACTACCCATCACACTAACAATTCAGAAACAGTAAATCATTTGAACTCCAGACAATTCCACTAATATCAACAAAATTCATAAAGGCTATTAATTACTTTATTATTTTATTTATAAAATGTAATAATTCATTTAATTTTTCTGAAATTGTGTTTTTATGTACCTGCATGTATGAGAGAGTTCCATGTTGCTATATTAAGTTAATCCAGATCTTCCATTGTAAATGGAGCCAGCTATGGTTTTGAGGAATTGTATGTGTGTGTGTGTGTGTGTGTGTGTGTGTGTGTGTGTACCATCAATAACTTCTCCTGGAGAATGAGAATCATGGAGTCCATGAAATTGTCTATACTGGAGCTTGTAGGTATCTGAGGATTTGAGATTGCACCTGAAGGCACAATGTGTGAGCCCTAGAATGGAGAGAGGCTTCTGTTCCAAGCTGAGAAGCAAACTTCTTGAAATTGAGAGTCTGGGACAGGGAAAGGTCATGGGGCTGGCAGACTACATTGATTGGCATATATTAAAAACTTAGATGAGGAAAACCCAGTGAGGAGACAACTGGCAATCCTTTGCTGAATTCAACCAACATGGTTTCAGACACTCAAATCATAAGAGAACAGAGTGTAGATCATGCCAATATGAAGCTTAATAGTTTAGAAACAATAACATGGGGTATTCAGCTTACATAATCATGTCAGAGGCATGCTGATCTTATGAACTCTCACTGGAATTCCCTGTTAAGCAACATTTAAAGAATTCCAAGATTTGTATATTCAGCTTCTCCACATTTTTCCAAATTATTTCTAGAAACCAGTTTCAGAGGCCTGCTAACCACACAGCCAGGAAGACACAACACTCCCTCTCCTGGTACCAGTTCTTTGTGTCAGACTTTTTATCACCATGAAAAATGCCCAAGAAACAATTGACAAGAAGGAAAAACTTATTTTGGTACCTAACGTGACAGAGTTTAAGTCTTCAATCACTGGTCCAACCTTTCTGGGCTTGGTGATACAGAGAATCATGGAGGATTGACATGGTGGGTCAGACTTGAAGCAGAGAGAAGAGACAGGAAGGGCCCAGGGCAAGACATGGCCTCCAAGGATATGACCTTCTGTGGCCTAATTTCTCTGGCCAGGTCCAACTAACAAAGTTTCCCAGCACCCCTAAAATAACTCCATCAATGGGAGACCAAATCTTTAACTTATGAGACTTTGGGGGCACATTGTAAATCTAGCTATATATCTTCCTTACATATTACACCTCTGCTAATATCAACACAATTCACATTATTTTATGAAGAACTGACAGTCTATCTGGAGATAACACACAGCAAGTGAAGACTATACACACACACAATATATATACACACATACACACACGTGTACATATACATACACACATATACATATATGTATAAGTGTGTCCATATTTGGGTTAATAAAATGCCAATTCCTTTGTTTGTGGTATTTCAGACTCTTCTCATTTTCCATATGAAATATTAGTGTGTTTCCCTGTGTATTATCTGTGGCCCCTTCTATTTATTTCCAATGGTTATAGATTTTGTAAAATTAAATTAAGGCCATGACTATTAGCTCGTTCCACCTAATGTTCCTTATTCCGGGGTTCTCTATGGAAATAAATAGAGAAATGTTTCATATAACTAGTGAGGTTGATCAGAATTGCCCTGGGCAAGTGGAAATTGCAATATACCACTCTTCTCTCTTCAGAAAACAGACATGACATGGGATTTGGCATAAGCAGGTTTAATCTGGGAGGGTTCTCGTGTGAGGGAATGAGGGAGGTCTCACGTAGGGTAACCTGGACCCCAGTGAAGGAGCATGGTGAGAAGCCTGTGTGCCTGGCAGATCTGAGAAAGCTCTTCAGGAAATCTTCACACCATGGCTGGATATAGACAAGGCCCAGCATCTCCCAGGAGTCGGCCAACATGAGGACACTTGCTGCGACAGACTTGGAGGAAGGAGAGACTAACACAAAAACATAAGAGACAGAGGCAGTGGCTGGTTTGTGCTTTGAGGCAGAGACCCTCCAAGGGCTTTCTCATGTGCACCACATGAGACTCATCACTCAAGAACAACCAACAGCAACGATGTGTTGGTCTAGTTACCAGTGGACACCGAGACCCCAAAAAAGAAGTGATTAATTGTACCTTAAAGTTGCCTAGGGCTCAGGATAGGGTATTTATCTGTCAAGTCCCACTGTCAGTTACCTACGGTTTCCAGCAGGGCCACGAGCTCAGCTACCCAGGGGCAGGGACAATCTGCTGGCCCCACCCCTAATGAGAATACAGGAAAAGCCCTTAGTCTATCACCTGACCCAACATACTTATAACAGTGAAAAGTCAAGCTGGCAAGCACAAGAGAGGCTTATTGCCCTGAGGATTTGGGCAGAGAATCCAAAGTGTCTGCTTCAAAATCCTAGACAGAAGGAAACACGAGTGTCCACCTGACACTCCCTGAGAGCCTTCCCTCCAGCGGGTCATTCAGAAGGATCTCCTTATGACAGAGCCCAGGCAGGGTTGCTATGTGTGCATGCTTTAACAAGTAGAGATGTCTTGGACTCACCTATCCCTCATTTCTGCCATTATCAGAAAAGCACAGGAGTCCTCAAGAGAATGCTGCCTTTGCATCCAAAGAACTGCATGCCTTCTTTCTGCTGCTCACCATGAGATTCTAAAAGCTTCTAAGTTTTTTCTCCTGAGCTCCACCCCCAGTCTCTCTTTATGGGATGCACTGAGAAAATCACTTCAAAGTTAATTAGTTAGATTGTCAAGTGAGAAGGCTTAATGGCCCTAAAGTTAGGGAAATAAGGTCCAGGAGTGTTAGGCTTCACAAAAGAGCAGAGTCAGCATTGCCAGAAGGGGCTGAGGGACTCGGTGTGGAATCTGCTCTAGGGACAGGTGGTAAGTGCATGATGGGAATCTTCTACTGATGAGACAGAGATTGTATAGAATAGAGTGGCTAGAGCAGCTTCTGATTGAGGGGATTGTTTGCCAAAGGCAATCTTGGACTCTGGCACAGGTAACTGGAGGCAGTGTGTTCAACTAGGGCTTAATGATGGCAACAAGATCAAGGTGGCGTGCTCAGTCTAGTTTACCTGCAGAGGGTTCACTATGTATCCATAAACACACCTGCCTCAGCCATGGGACTTCAGAGTGTAGAATTCCACACTGTGTCAAGTCATTGGTTATTTTCTCATGACCTTATTAGATGTGGAAACACTGCAGGGTTGGCTAAGATGCTGGGGTGATGAATATGTGTTTGGTATGAGTAACCTGTACAATACTATCTCTCCATAGAGTACTCATGGGATACTCACCCCATGCTCAATAGACATTACTGCATTCTAATAATTAATTGTGGACATAGTCAGAATCCAGGGTAAGAAAACTGTCATTGTTTTGAGTGTATTTGTCTCTGTCCTGCTTTTAGATGGATGAGAAAGGATGATGTGAAATAAACTCCACCTGCACTTCTTTCAGCCTGCAGATGAATGAGGCCAGCATTTTAGTTCCACAAAACAAGCCCCTGGTTATCTCTCATGCCTCTGGGCTGGAGGTGAGTCTGCCTTACAAGTGGTTTAATGAGGACATTTAGTCAGTAGACATGCAATGTACCACATGCAACTTTGTTTTTGTATTCTGCCTCCTTCACTGCCTTGTGTGAAAGATACAATACCAAAGCAGAGAGAGAGAGAGAGATGAGTAAACTTTAAATATTACTATGAGGGCACCCAGAGAGTTGGCTCCATGGTTAGGAGCACTGGCTACTCTTGAGAAGGACCCAGGTTCAGTTATCAGCACCTACCTGGCAGCTCACAATAATCTCTAACTCAGGTCCCAGGAGATCTGATGCCTGTTTCTAGCCTCTGTTGGGCTCCAGGCATGGATGTGATACACAGACCTACATGCAAGCAAAATACCAAAACACATAAAAATGTAGATGTTTAAAAAATATCAGAACCTGGAATTGCCACAGAATGGGTTGGTTGACAAACACAATGTCAAGGCACAGTGGTGACTTTATTGCTTATTCACTGGAGTAAGCTGGTAGACTTGTAAGTGTTCTGCTCAGGTGGCCATTCCTTCCTCAGAAATAGGCCCTCAGCCCTTACCATGTTTTCCATTCTTAGCTGAATTTCTCTAAACTGTAGACTATGCATGTTCTAAGCATGAGAGAAAAAGAAACGGAATGAAGCAAAGGCTGTGTCACTTTGAAGACCGAGCTTCTGTCTACACTGACTTCCATATCCCTGCCAGGGAGAAAGCGAACAGGTATTGGCTAATTCACTGGGGCTTAGCTTTGAGGAAACCTCGGTGACAGTGGCCATAGGGTTGTCTGAGTTTGCCCTAACTTAAGAGCCATTTTGTTGGTCTAAATGAGAAATATCCCCCTCGTAGTCTCAGACGTTTGAGCACTTGGTCCCCTGTTGATGTTGTTGGGAGGGTTAAGGGCATGCAGCCTTGCTGGAAGAAGTTCATCACTGGCCAGGCTCAGGGTGGGGGTTGTTGATAGCCTAAAGCTTTGAACCACTTCCTGCTCATTCTCTCTGCTTCCTGTTTGCAGTTCAAGATGTGAGCTCTCAGCTTTCACCTTCCTGTTTCAGCCAACATGCCTGCTGCCTGCCACCAAGCTGTCTCCATCATTATGACCTCTATTTCTTTGGAACCATAAGCCAAAATAAACTCTTTCATCTGTGAGTTGCCTTGGCCATGCTGCTTTATCACAGCGACAGAAAGGGAACTGATGCAGCCATTGAAAATCCTTGAGTGATCTGAGGGGCAGCAGCTGTACTGTAGAAAAACGCTATGTTGCTCACTACGATTCCCAAGAATGGAAGGAGCTGGGAAGAGGGCAGGCATGGGGCAAAGGAAAGAAAGAGCGAGCTTCTCCTCTCTCCTGGCTGTGTCTCTTCAGCCAGACAGAATGTGATCTATTGTGGGGTGTTGCTTGCCCAGACCAGGAAAAAAAAAACACTAATGAATACCACTATATCTAGAAGCTCCAAATTTCACTGCCCAAACACACAATTTATCAGTAAAGCTGGCTACCCAACACTGAATTTTGTAACTTCTATATTAATTATCTAAGGATATATGTGGCAGGTATAGTAGGATGCTTCTGAAATGGTCCCATGACCCCACTGGAACTGAGCTGTTTATCACGAAACAGCAAGATCTTGGAGACAGTGTCATCTGCTATTCTACTAAAACAGACAGTGCACGGAATGGAGCTGGCTGTACAATGAAGATGACTTCTTTGCCAGTAGAAGAAAGTATTTGCAGCTTATAGAACAGCATGAAAGAAAAGATATGAATAAAATGATAACTGTGAAACAAACAAAACTCAGGGGACCCTGAGGTCCCATTAATATACCACGAGGCATGGCTTCTGCTCCAACACGATGACAGAGGAGCCATTGTGCCCACACTTACAAGAAAAACCCGCAAAGTCAGTAAATTTCTCAGATCCAGAAGAGAGTTGAGTTTTCAGGGCAAGTTGTCACCTGGTTAAAATCAGGATCCTTTCTGAAGTCACAGCCCAGCTCTGCTTAGGTGGAGCAGAAGCTTCTGGAGACCAACTCCGAGATGTAAAGATGGTACCAGGATTCTCCAGGGGGTGCCATGGTATGATGTCTTGGGTGGACTCACAGCCTCGGGGATCTTTCTGAGACCCCACAAGGTGCTCACAAGGGAGAGCTAGGAAAGTGTTGCTGTGGCTCTAGAAGACAGGAGGGCTGGGAAGATGCTTGGTGGACAAAGATCTATGACAAGCTCAAGGATGTGAGGTCTGAACCCCAGCACCCACACAGAAGCTGGCCACAGTGCACATCAAAGTCCTATCACTGACAGCGAGGAGACAGAGATGGGCAGATCCCTGAACCTCACCAGCCAGTTACCTCCAGGCTCAGTGAGAGACCCTGTGTCAAAATATAAGGTAGGGAATAAAAGAAGACATCCAGTATTGACCTTTGGCAGATGAGTGTATCCCATATTCCTATGGACAAATACATCATCATACACACAAAATACATTTTAAAAAGAAGGCAAGGAGGCAGTCATTGTGATAGGCACCTAGAGGATCCTTGAAAGAAGAGACCTATTTTCCAGGTGATAAAAGTTAGACCAGACACTCAACCTTCCTTGAGAGGGTAACACTTCCTACTCTGGATTCCAGAACCCTGCCTCTCTCTCCAAAGTGGTAAATAAAACCATGACCAATGAAGATCGCTGGCCCCTCAAATGCTGAGATATAATTACAGGATGAGCGGGTGTTCCCCCTATGCCACACCTGATACACATACCCAGTTCTGGAACCCATACTAGGTCCATCCCATAATGGTCTTCTCAGCTGAAAGACATGGTCTTTCTCTGAGGAGTATGTATGGAAGCACAAAGCCAACCTGAGAAACCAAATAGAGCTACAGGGACTTTGAAACCCCTCATCAGCAGACACGAGCATTTGATCCAGCCTGTCAGATTAATAACAAAGAAAACACCCACAATAACATTTGTTCATCATACTTGCTGTCTACCACAGCACATCTGGCCTTCAAAGGAAATTAGTTTTAAAATATTTTAGATGTATTTATTTTATTTTGTGCATATAAGTATTTTGCCTGCATGTATGCGTGTGCAAAATGTGCACACAGTAGCCATGGGAGTCAGAAAAGGGTATTGGAACCCCTGAAAATGGAGTTGCAAATGGTTGTGAGCCACTTTGTGGGTGCTGGGAATTGAACCCAAGTCCTCTGTAGGAGCAGCCAGTGCTGTTACCCACTGAGTAGTCTCTTTGGGCCCCTTCCTTGGAAATTTTAAGGTATGACAAATTGTGAGGGGGACAGAAGATACACAGCAAGCATCAGAGCAGACTCTGGTGTGATGAGTATTTATCCTATTGGGCTTTTTTATTTTGTTCTTGTTGTTGGTTTTGATTTTCATTTTTGTGTTTCTGTTTTTGTTTCTGAGAGAGAGAGAGAGAGAGAGAGAGAGAGAGAGAGAGAGAGAGAGACTGAAGTTGGGTATAAGCAAAGTAAGGACTATCTGAGAGGAGTTGGGGGAGAGGTAAACATGATTAAAAGATATTTTATGGAAATTTTTAATTGAAAACAACCACTGAGAGAAATGAAGAATGTCTTTAGCAGGCTCCTCTGTAGAGATGGCAAGCCCGAGAAAATCACCAGGGGCTGGAGGACAGGTCAGTGGGAACGCAAAGATGTAAACATGTATATTTAGAATTCCAGAAGGGAAGCCCAAGTGAGGAAGAAATATATACAATAATGATAACACAGAAACTTTCAAAATCAATAACAGACATAAAACCACAATCCAGAAAGTACAGAGAATATCAACTAAGACAGAAGAGACAAGTCACTTCAAAACTGCAGGAGACTGAAGATAAGGAGAAAAATCTCAAAAGAAGTTATTGGAATCAGAGAGGGGGGAGGGGGAGGAGATGAAAAGAGAGAGGAGAGGAGAAAGGGAGATTTTTTTTCCAGCTGTAAAGAAAAAGTCATGTTGGTTGTAAAACAATGGATACAACTGACCAGTATCACATTGAGCAAGTTAAGTCAAGACTCAGACAAATACTGCCTGTTCTCTCTCACCTGTACACCCTAGATTTTGTATATACATATCATATAAAATCATGTATGTATATTTGACATAAAAGTAGAAGCAAAACTGTCTAGAGGAAAGGAAATTAATAGAGGAGGAGAAGAGAGATGAGGGAAGGTGGGGGATGGGGATGATTAAACTTTATTATGTATTTATATGAAGAAATGTCCCCCATTAAATGTGGTGCCGTGTACAACAACTATACATCAATTTTTAAAAGGTGTAAAATAAGTTAACATTTTCTACACAGGAGCAAGTGTAAGGATGACATCCAGTTCCTCATCAGGAACCAAGGGCACAGAAGGAGGAGAGTGAAAGACAGACATCAGTAAAGAGATGGAGACCAAAAAAGCACAAGCTTGAAAAACAAAAGTGAAGGGCTCTGGGAACCAGCCACACAGACCCCCACAAGCAGGAGCCATTTAAAGATGACAAAATCAGAAAGAGTGTGCAAAAGAAAGAAAGGTTAAAAAGAATCTTCCTTTTTTCTCAGTCGGTGCTAAAGCGAATTGTTCAACATGGGCATGGAGTGTGTGTTGATCTGTTTAGCATACAGTTAGGTGGAAGAGCCACAGTGATAGCAATGGAGTTTCTGTTGTTCTAGGGTTGGGTGGGAGCACTTACTGTGCACTCTGGGCTTTCCAAGGCTGGCTTTAAAACAATTGCAAAATGAATGTGGTTATATGCTAAGATAGAAGAAAAATGGAATCACATAAAATGGTCAATTAAAACTAAAAAATACAGAAAAAAACAGGTAAAACGGAGAGCAAATTTGTAAAATCAGTTAAAACCCCAGGTAGATATTAATCCAGCATATCCATGACACTTTCAGTGTAAATGCCTAAAGACAGTTAAAAGACAGAGGTTTTTAGAATGGGAAAATCCAACTGCACATAGTCTACTGTAAATGAATTAGATACATGCCTGGATAGCTGAAGGGTTTACGAAACCACCCTCCCTGAGGGACTACTGGGGGAGTTGTTGGGAGAGGGGTATCATTTTCTCCAGTGGTGTAACCATGGATAAGTAGTTTATTCTCCAGGAAATAACATCCAACCCTGCTTATGCAAGCAATGCTGATTAAACATAGTGTTCTACACACTAAAAAGATAGCATAGTGGAGGTGTCTCCTTAGGGAGAAGGGTTTCTGTAGAAGAGGAAGGGTTATGAGATGTCAAGAAAGGGTGATGGAGACAAAAACAACTGAAACTCATTATATATATGAAACTTTAAACTTTTATTTTTATTTATATGTATGAGTGTTTTACCTGTATAGATGTCTGCATGCCATGGTTATGCTTGGTGCCCACAGAGGCCAGAAGAGGTCACTTGACTCCTGGAACTGGAGTTAGGGAAGGTTGTGAGTTGTTATATGGGCATAATTGAGCCTGAATTTTCTTGAAGAGCAGCTAGTGTTCTCAACCCCTGAGCCATTGCTCTGGCCTCATAGGTATGAAAACCTAAAATAATTAAATAAAAATAAACTCATTAGAAATGCAGAGAGGTCAAAGATAAAGGCATAATGATATATAACCCATGCTAACAGTGATTTAAAAAAGTTTCACAGAACTGTGTTAAACTTGAGCAAAGCAACAAAAATTATGAAGAAAAAAAATCAGGTTCATACATAATAGTAACAGGGTCAGTTTTCCAAGAACACTCAATCGTTCTAAGTATTTGTCCATCCTGCAGCAGCAAAACCATTCGGCATGATGTAAAAGCTGACAGAACTAAAGAGAGAAACAAATTTACTGGTGTAGTCTTTCAGTAATTGAGAGCTCAGACCTGCAGAAAATCAGTAACGATACAGTTGATTTGAAAGACTATCAATCAGCTTGATGTTTTGACAGGTCTAGAATACCATACACAAAAGAACATCACAAACATTCTTCTCAAACCCCCTTAAGACATCCACCAAGGTAGGTTACACTGCAGGTCATTAAATGAATGAACAATGGGGAGGGACCAGAAATCCTACAAAAGCTTTTCTCAGATCACGGAGAAATTAAATGAACCTAGAAACAGAATGATGGCTGCACAATCCCCAAGTATCTGGAGACTAAACCCAATTCTAGGGCCAGTAAGATGGCTCAGCAGGAAAAGGAACAATATTACTCAGCAATGAAAATAATGAACTGGTGAGACATGCAATAATGTGCTGGATCTCAGAAACGTGTCATTCTGTGAGGGGTTCACAATGTAGACTCGTTTACAGAAGATTCTAGAACAAGTGGGACCATTTACAGTAACAAAATGAAAACAGTTATGTACTGGGGAGATTATGGAGAAGAGGCAATCTGCACCCGTGTGTGGGATGAGTGGGCTAATTTTTATTGGAGCATTGGCTGTGAAAGGGCTTGTACCTGTCAAAACAGATGGTCGTTTTACTCTATGCACATTACACCACAAGAGAAAGAGCAGAAAAGAAATAAAAGGAAAGACTTGGAAAGATGGACTAACCCAAAATCCACTTTGCAGGAACTTTTAAGAAGAAATCTGTCTGCATCATGGAATAAGAATGAATTCTGTTTCCCTAAAATGTTAATTGGTTATATCAAAATCCAACATACCTCCACGAAAATTCACGAGACCGGTTTGACAGCTTTCTGGCCTTTTCTTTTGCAAACCTCCAAGCTTGTAGATAAAGCCTGCTTCTGAAGGGCAACAGGACCCAGGCCGGAGTTCATGGGGAGTCTCAGGGCCACTGTCAGCTGCCTGCCTGATCCTTCCCAAGGCTCTGTCCCCCCAGAGTCCCTGAGCTTGGAGTCCAGAGGGTGTGGGGGAGAAAGAGAGGTGCTGATAATCACATGTGAACCCACAAGTCAGGACCCAGGAGTAGACGAGGACCGGCAAGAATGGACACGAGGAACCGTGCGAACTATGGTGAAGCACCGTGAGTGATCTGGCCAGGAGCCCATGCCACTGTCTGCCCTGCTGGACCCCTACTGCAACGTCCAAGACCTTCCTTGCAGCACTAGTTCTCCGATTTGGCCATCTTCCTTGGAAAGCAGCAGCTGCGAAACTTCCTTCAGAGATGCAAGAATCAATGAAAAACTTTGCTCCAAGATTCTCAAGTGGAAGTGGCAAAGCAGATTCGGCCCCAAACCAAGCTCAGCCCGCCGCAGTGCTCCACGGAACTGCTTTTGAATGTGAAGATATAACTAAAGGGGGTCATACATACTAAGTTGGAACTGAGCACAATAAATAAAGAGCAGAAATAATTTCAACAAATAACTGAAGACCCCCCCCCTCCCAGCTTGGTGAACCAATGGACTTACCGGAATTGCTTACATTATGGATGACTGACTCAAAGGCAGTTTCATCCTGTACTACTCTGTGAGCTCATGAAAATAGTACATGAACTTGGAAGGGGAACATGGCAAGGGGTTGGGGCGGCGGCAGAGAGCGGGAGGGGAAGCGAGGGTTAATATGATCGGACTAATTGGAGCTTTAAGAGAACTCACCCCTTTTCACTGTTAGAGGGGTGCCTAAGGAGTGGGTTTGTACCAAACCTAAGTGCCTAAAGGCTAAGGGTATTCTGGACCTCTTCTGAGCCTAGTCTTCCTGCACACTATGTGCACCATCCAATTAAGGATTTTGGGTTCAGAAATGAAAGCTGAACTCTGTGCCTTGATATTTCATCCAGATTTATTCAAATCCAACTAACCATCGTGAAAAAAAAAATTTGGGAAAAAAAAAACGCGAACATCTTGCTCATTAATACAGCTGTACCCAAGTGTGCTCTTGGCCACAGTGCAGGCTGTGGTTCTAAGATGTTGCAATGCAGTCTCACAAAGCCTCTGCGCTTTCTTAGTTTGTGTGCCTGCATTCTCAAGGGCGGGGATTACACCCACCTGTGTCCAAACGCTGCCTAATTAAACTAGGACTACATCGGTGGAAAAAGAATAAAATAAAAATGAAGTAAATGGGGGAAGGATGGGTGGCCAACTGCAGAAAACAGTAGTGTGTCCCCTGCCCTCCTCAGTTACCGCCCCAGTGAAGTGGATGCTGGGCAAAGGAAGCCCACCTGCTTTCTGAGCGCAGGCATGCTGGGTGGAAAGGAGCCTGCATCCCTCAGCTGTGGTTTTTAGGAACCTTGCCAAGGATCCCCGAGTGTCAGCCCTGCTCTTCCTCCGCCCCCTCCACTTTCTCGCCTTTGCCAGTGCAGTGGCTCCTGGTAGAACCTCGCATGCCACCTCCCGACCATCCCCGGGGTTGGCGCCCGCCCGGAGCAAGGAGCAGGAGCTGCAGGGGAGCGCGGCCCCTCGGAGTTGCTTTTTCTTAATTAAGCCCTCGCGGAGGGGCGTGCCAGGATCTGCACCGTCTGCACTTGCAGTCCTGACTGCTGTGGGTCTGGAGGGCCTTGCAGAAACCCCGCTGGAGCTCAATACCACCCCCTGGGGTCCTGGCCCTGTGGCTTTGGCGGGTGGCATGTGAGTGAGCACGCAGTCTTGACTTCCCCGCCTCTGGCGCAGGGCAGGGCAGCGTGGACATCTCGCACTCCCCACCCAGCTTCTCGCCCCTCCTCAAGTCCTCTTGGAGCTGCTCCCACTTCTGGTTTGTAGAGACCTGGACTGTTTCCCAGCAAGGCAGCCCTGGGCAGAGCGCCCTCAGAGCGCCTGGCGCCGGCCAGGGCTCCCTCCAGGGTGCGGGCTGCTGCTCCGAGGGCTCTGGGCTGCGGATCCCAGGACTCTGCCCAAGGGAGCTCGCAGAAGCCTGGAGTACAGGTTCGCTACTGGAAAAGGAGACCGCCTGGCACATCTTCCCCTGAGGCGCGCATCTGCATCGCCAGCATCCACTCTCCCACGAAGTTTGCAAGGTAGAGGATCCCAGATCCCCAACTTCTTGCGAACATGAATCAAACAGCTGGAGCCTCCAACAACGTCAGGTGTCCCCCGGGGAAAGGCCATAAGGTAAGAGACCCGAGTCGGAGGGGAGGGGACTGTTGTGCACATCTGAAGAGTGGCTCGAGATTCGCATGCACTAGGAACTGCCATGCTTTCCTTCCCAGCACCAGTGTCCTTCAGTGGCGACAGTAGATGAATGGCGTGGATTCTCCAGGATGTGTGATATTTAACAGACCAGGAAACAGCTAGCTAGCTCCGTGTATGTGACTGCTTCGGGGGTACCCTGGGCTTGGAGATGCTCTGTTGCTGGTCTTCACTGGTTCAGGTCTAGTGAATGCAGCTGTTTGCCTCTATTAAGTTTTCCAGGAGGATAGGTCTGCAGGAGGCAGAGCCCCTGAATCAGGTCTTCCAGACTGGAACTCCCAAAGAGAGTTTGCGCTCTTGTCGGTGCCACAGGCACGTGCTATGTTAACTTTAATAGACCAGTGTGCGCCTGCAATTATTCCTAGGAAACTAGCGCAGTTCAAAGAAAGGGGTCATTCGGGGTCTAGCAGGAGCCTCCAGAAGCTAGCACATAGGGTCAGAGCTTGGAAATATCTACTTCCCACACTCAAGGGTGCAGATCCAGATCCTTCCTGTGCCAGTCTCCAGCTGCAGTCTTCCCTTGGTGGCATCTAGTCACCTGTGGTTGTCTTGTGAGCGGTTGCAAGCAAATTGCTTAGCTGGATACCCAGGAGAGCACACACCAATACATGTGCTACTGTACTTGCCAAATGTTTCAAAGTGTTTAAGGTAGTTTTTAATCTAAAAGCAAATACTTGGAGTATTTGTTATGCTGTCTGGATCGAAGCTGTCAGCCTTTATCTTGTGTTTGCTGTGCCTAAACTTACATATACATTACAGACATGTGGCTATGGGCATGTCAGGATAATGTTGCCATAACTATCTGCTTGGTGGATTTGGGAAGTGGGGTCAGGGTTAGTAATGACATTGGGCTCATTTGGCGGCTAAGGGAAGCCATGATCTGCTACATTGATATAAGAAGGAGTTATGGCCATAGTATACTTTTATTTCAGATGAATAGTTAGCTGTCATTTTCCCCTTATCAGATCTGGCTGAAACATTTTAATCAGCAGATCATGTGACTCACCTTTGTTCTCATGAACTATGATCTGATCAGTTCCTGGTTCCACATTTACCTTACTTAATATCCAGAGGAAATGTCTTTTAAATCCGTAATGGCTGACATTATAAGATTTTAAGTTAAAAATGATAAAGTTTCACACATTGGTGATTGTATAGTAGAGACATCTGTGTGGTTCAGAAGATCATTCATTAATTTCTTAACAGAAAAGGAGAAAGATAGAAAGCCTTTGGTTCCACTGGCAAAGTGCCTTTTTGGCAGAATTGGACTGCAGAGTATCGACACCAATAAACTCTTCTGGGAAGTGTTGGAACACATACCACCAGCACTTAGAAGGTGCTAGATAGAGAACCCCTTAGTCACAAGTCAAGGATTGGCCCATTCATTTGTGGTGTGTCAACACAACGTTCAGTCCACCAATCCCATTACCTCAGCAGTAAGTCAAGATTAATCCATCATTCATGTCAATCAGTCAAATGCAACTCTGTGCTACAGCCCAAGAACTGAGGCGCTAAGAAAGATCTTAGGTGATGTTTACTCTCTTCAGAGTTCCCAATAACCTACCTTTTATGACCTAAAGTCTGTGGTGGCTCTCCACTGCCAAAGCCAAGGTGATGTTAGCTAAGGAGAAAGATGGTAGGTCCTGTTCTTAGAGAAGAGCCCCGTGTAGGGTGCTGTCTTGAAAGTGTTTTACAGGGAGATTGCAATGGGAGAAATGAGGATAATGGTGGGCTGGCGCCCTTCGTGAATTAACAACAAGTCAGCAGAGGGTCCTAGCTGTCAACAATGTGCAATACTGTTTGTACTATATGTGATTTAGGTTACAATGTTTCTAAATAAAATAAAATTCAATAATATAAGCTTACTTTATTAGAAGTTTGAAAGAAGTTGCTCCCACTACACCTGCTGCTCTGAGTCATCTTGGGAGATGACCATGATGGACTCGCTTGATCTGACATCATTCATCCACTAATAGAAATAAACCACCTTACACTGGCCAATCTGTTAGAATTTGTTCTTGCACAGACAATTTTTGTGTGTGTATTCCTATGTGCATGGTGCATTCATGTGATTGTGTACGAGGAAGCCAGAGATGACTCTGGATGTTGTTTCTCAGTCACCATCCATGTTTAGTCTTTGAGACAGTGTCTCTCGCTGGTGGAATTCTCCAAGTAGGCTAGGATGGCTGGCTGGTGAGCCTTGGGGATAGTGGTTCTTGACCTTCCTAACGCTGGGACCCTTTGATACAGTTCCTCATGTTGTGGTGACTCCCAATCATAAAATTATTTTCATTGCTACTTCATAACCCTAATTTTGCTACTGTTATGAATCATAATGTAAATATTCTTGAAGACAGGGATTTGCCAAAGGGGTCACAATCCACAAATTGAGAACTTCTGCTCAGAGATCTGTGTATATCTTCCTCAAACTCCAGTCTTCAGACTTGCAAGCACTTTCCTGACTCAGCTCTCTCTCAGCTCAGTGCAGACAGTCCTGGAGGGGCACCTTGTCTTGTAGGTGGCTACTCACTGTTGGAGTTCAGTCGTGACAACATGAGACGTGTTGTCAGTAGATTTATTCTCAATTACTGACGGCTCAGGACTGAGAGACAAAAGCTCTTTGTTGTATCTTACATGCTCCTAAGTATGATACAATTGACCATCTGCTGAGGGCTCGGGAGGGAAACCATCATGTTGTCCTCTGCTGTAGGCAATCGTCACTGCTACAGAGAAGTGAAGTGAAGATGGTAAGGCCACATGGGATGATAGAGAAGTATTTTCCATGGGGTCCTAGAGTCACTCTTGAACTGGGTTGTGTCTGGGACTCAGTGAGTACTTATTAGCAACCAGGGCTAATTGTTGTGCAAATAGCCGAGTCTGGACTAACAGGGTGAGACTGCCCATGGTCTGGGTCATGCCACAGAATCCCTTGTGGTGTTATTGACTCCTAGAAACTTATAAGGGCTCTCCATTCTTGAGTGAAGGCAGCAAGGTTGAAGTTTTGTAGACAATGGGAAGCTTCAGTTCTGGGCACCACACTGTCCCCTGTTGTGGTGGCTTGAGTGAAAATGGCCCCCACAGGCTCATAGAGAATGGCACTCTTAGGAGGTGTGGCCTGGATGGAAGAAGTGTGTCGCTGGGGATGAGCTTTGAGGTTTCAGTTGCTCAAGCCAGGCCCAGTGTGTCTCTCTCTCTTCCTTTGAATCAGGATGTAGACCTCCTTTCTCCAGCACCATGTCTACGTGCACACTGCCATGCTTCCCATCATGATGGCAATGGACTAAATCTCTGAACTGTAAGCTAGCCCCAATTCGATGTTTTTCTTTATATGAGTTGCTGTGGTCATGGTGTCTCTTCACAAAAATAGAAACCCTAACTAAGACACCTACACAAGAAGTCGAGTCAGACAGCCAGTGGGAGAGAGTCCCAGGCAAAGAAGGACTTCCTTTCCTCCTCGGGGCTAAGGAAAAAACCATGGCTCTTATGGAGGATGTTTGCTCACAGGCCTGTCCAACCTGAGGCCCTAGGCTGCTTGAAGCTCATGAAGGCCATGGCTGTGGCCCAACAAAAACTCATAAACTTACTTAAAACATGAAGTATGTACACACACACACACACACACACACACACACACACACATTGGGTGCACATGTGGAGGCCAGAGGTCAACATAAAATGTCTTCATTCACTGCTCTCCATCTTGATTGCATTTCTCTTCATTTATTGAACCTCCAGCATTGACCCCGTAGCTCTCATTGGCTAGACTGGCTGGCCAGCAAGATCCCGAGATCTTCCTGTCTGAAACCCCAACCCCCTCATGCAACACTTGGGATGAAGACATGCACAACTATGCCTGGCTTTTCACTTGGGTGCTTGGGATATGAACTCCTTGGTTCCTTATGCTTGTGCAGCAAGTACTTAACCCACTGAACTAGCTCTCCAGCCCAAGGTTATGATTATTATTTGTGTAACTTGACTGTGCTGTTCTTTTAAAAATATGTTAAATTTATTATTGCATGCTTTTGAGACCCTTTTCCTTCTAATGGGCTGCCTTTTCTAGATTTAATGTGAGGGGATGTGCCTACTCTTATTGCAACTTGTTATGCCACATTTGGTCGATGGCCTTGGGAGGTCTGCCTTTTTCTGAAGGGAAATGGAAGAGGAGTGGATCTGGGGGAGAGGAAAGGTATGGGAGAGGAATTGTAAGAAGAGAGGAGGGAAGGGAAACTGGTTGGGATGCAATTTATGAGAGAAGAATAAATAAATAATAGTTTTCATACCTGGATACAATGTATCTTGATCATATCCCTCTTCTCCCTCCAACTCCCTTTCCTCTCAACTTCATGTTGGACCCCTCCACCTCGATGCCTCTTCTTTCCTTTATATAACCCGCTGGGTCCAAAAAGTGCCGTTTGTCTGGGCACAAATGTAAGGCCAACCACTGTGACATGAGCAACCTACTAGAAGCCACACCTCTTAGGAAAAGTTAGACTCCAGCACAGCAGCTATCAGCTGTATGGCTCCTCCGCTAGAGGTGAGCTAAGTAAGGATCCCTTCCCCCACCTGTGTTTGAAATTTAACTGTGTTTACCTTGTGCAGGTCTTATACGACTACTATGAATTTGTGTGTGCAAAAGCCACATCATATCCAGAGGACAGCATTTCTCAGAATTTCTTCCAGCAGCCTCGGGCTTTTAATTCATTTTGTCTTATCATCCATGATGTTCCCTGATCCTTGAGAAGGGGGAGGGAGGTTGATATTCATCTACGGTGGAACAGTCACAGTGTGCATGGTTCTTGAGTGTGAATGCTGTAGATGATAATGTCCTTTGGCAATGTCAGAAAGTTGGGCATGCCTGGCAGCTTTTCTGAAAGAGGAACTAGCTCGTGGCTTTGTGTTGTCAGTCTTACTTTAGCATCAAAGCAACGAATTGATCAGTCCTCTACCTCTGGAAGCCGTGGAGTTAGCCATCCAAGCTTGCTCATAGAAACTCAATTTTACCAGCACATCATGAAATTAGTTCACCTCTGTGCAGGAGTTTTATGGGGCTTCCATGTAGGAACTTCAATGGCTTCCAGGGGTCCAAGCCACTTACACGAGCCCCTGAGGGCTTCTGCAGTGACAGCCTTCTGTCTGCTGTTCTCTCCAGTCCCTGTCATCTCTGAAATGACACTTCTGAGAACTTTAACCAAGCTATTTACATTCCGCTTTTAGTGCTTATTTCACTAAAATGGGGTAGGTTGGGTAGGAAAGATGCTACCTGCTGCCTCATGTGTGTGTCACTTGATATGAAATGAAAAAACATCTATTAATGGAAACTGTTTTGGATCAATCAGATGCTATTTTGTGGAATCATGTGAACCTGTATTTTCATTCTTTTATGCCCTTGGAAACACACATATATGTACATATGGATTTTTACAGATAGAAGGACACATTTATTGACCAAAGTAAACTGGTATTACAATACTGCTAATAAAATTCCTGCACGTGTATCTACAAATGTACCTAGAAATGAAAAACAATGGTTTACTTCAAAATTACTTTGTCATATAGAAATGGGGTTTAGAAGAATCATACTCTCTTTTTTCTGGGTACAGTATTCGATCTAATATGATTTGCTTGTCTTTTGGCACTTAAAGAATAGTGTTCTACTGCATTCAGGTCTCATTTTGTTTGTTTGTCTTTTTCCTATTGAGACATGAAACTGGCTGAGTTCTTGTTCTCTGACTGGGATGTATCATCTTCTCTATCTGTTTTCAAGATTGCATCACTGTCTTTGTGTTTCCACACTGAACTGTCATGTGGTCAAGTATGACTTTGTTTATATTTACCCTGCTAGCAGTTCAAAGGTCATCTTGAATTTTCAAATACATCATATTTTGGAACTTTGTGGCCACTGTCTCCTCAATGTCTTTTTATCCTGTCTCATTCTTTACTTGTCAGGGTGACAAGTGTCTGTGTGGCTCTGTGGAACTCTGGGCCTCTTGTAAGAGTCTGTCTTCCAGGACAAACTGCTGCTGAGACCTTCTGTGCTTGCTTGCAAAAGTCCTTCACAATCTGGCCTGTGGGCTGTTGGCATTCTTCTCTGTATGGTGAGGTGGGAAGGAGTATGGGACCCTCATCTGATTGTCCAGTCATTTCTCCCAACCAGTTGTATGTAGTTCTGCCTGAGTTGCACTGGCTGCGGCATCTCAGGCATGGTAAAGTATAATATAGGCTGGGAAGACAGGGAAGGGTGCTCCATCTACACAGACCCAAGGGAGTCATCCTCTATGCTGGTGCAGCCTTTCCAGGGCAACTGTTTCTGGGTCACTGCCTGTCAGTCACCTTTCAGCCATGCTGTGGGAGGAAGCCTAGTGAACTCATTGGTACCACACAGCCATGCATCCCATGCCATGGGAGTAAGCCTGGTAAACTCATTGGTACCACCGAGTGGACTGTGGTGGAATCATACTTTGTTCTGTTGTTGGGATCTTGGGACGTGGGGGTTGGCATAGTTCCAATATCCCCCCCACCTGGGGGGGGGGGTCGGACCTGCAACAGACACTCATTAGATTATCCCTCTACTTCTTCTCATCTTTGGCTATAACAGTTGCTCTACCTCCACATTTAATGACTCTTGCTTTTCTTCTCTATTCTGCTGTCGGCTCACTCAGACATTTGCTTTTGATGCTACTTTTAAAAAATTATTGTAATTTTCACTTTGTTCCTTTTCCATACTCCTAATTTCCTGTTTGAAGCCATGATGCTTTTTCATCTATGGTAAGGACCCCTTTCTTTGATGAACCCCATTACAGCGACCAGTTGAGACCCTTGTCTGATAGCCCTAACATCCCAGTGTCCCATCTTTGGGATCAGTCACTGTAGACTGCATTTTCTCCTTGGGGATATATCATACATACGCCTCTTTCCTTGCCTTTAAAGTCCAACTTTATCTTGGGCATTGTGAGCATTTGGAAATTCTGGATTCTCTTAGGTTTCTCCGATGATTTGTTGCTTGTTCTTATGAATAATTTAGTTGAGTGGCAACCCAAATGCAAATGTTGTTCTTTCATCCTCACTTAGGTCACTGGAATCTTCCCAGTGTTTGTGTGGGTGCAGCTGGAGTCTCGGGAGGATCGAGGCTCAGCACTTGAGGTTGCTTTCCTCTTTTCTTAATTTGAGAACTCCTCTCTCTCTCTCTCTCTCTCTCTCTCTCTCCCTCCCTCCCCCCCCCTCTCTCTCTCTCTCTCTCACACACACACACACACACACACACACACACACACACACACACACGCTTTATGGCTTCTCCAGTTAGTGCACTCCTGTTCTGCCCAGAGTCTTCCATGGCTTTTCCTTTTGTGTTTCGTGTACAGATGCTGATATCCTGTGTGTGATAGTTCAACCAGAAATTATTTTATCCATGCTTGGCATGCAGCTGCACCTTTATCTTTCATCAGTAAACTTGGTGCCCAGGCTTAGCATCACATGCTCTGTAGGTCACACCCACCCTGGTCCTTGAGTTTCAATTACAAATCAATAACTCACAGTTTATTTCTTCCAATTTTTAGCTCAAACTTAACTTGTCTCTGTGACCTGGGGCTCTGTCCAGGGGAAGAATAGGAACCTGGGCTTCTTTTTTCCAGTGTGGCTGCCATCTACCTTCTCCTCAAGAGGAGACTTTGCTTAAATATTTGCTCACCTCTCCTTGCTGATCAGAGCTGGCTCTCTCTTCCCTTCCCTTTCCTGCTGGCTCTCTCTCCTCTCCTCTTCCATAGAGCTCACTTAGTCTAAAGGCTTCCTTTGTCATGCCCACCCCCAATTAGGAGCAGTGCTTTCTTATTGTTTTAGAATTTCAAGCATGCATATAATATCTTGACCAAATTCATCCCCATTTCTTCTATTTTCCCTCCTATCACTTTTTCCTCCCAACTTTGTGTGCTCTGTTTAAACTCCACCAGCTCCACTTAGTGCTGCATGTATATGCATGGGCTATATCTACAGGAATATGGGTAGACTCTCGGGACTGAAGAAAACCAGGGGTCCTTCCTCCAGCAGCCAGCAGTTGCAATGGTTTCTCAGGTAGGGATGGAACCGTGTGAGCTGGCTTTTGTCTCATTGATCTTGTGCAGGTCTTACACATGCTGTCACAGCTGCTGTTTGTTCATGTGTGTGACCACCCTGGCATGCTTGTCATCCCACCCTGTCTTGTTGTTGTCTCGTCCACATCCTCCTTCCTGTTTCTTTTTCTCCTCTCTTGTGACTCTGCTTGCTTGGATCCACAGAGCTTTTTCCTGCTGGGATGTCTCACTTGGTTTCTAAACATTTAGACCCACACTCCACTGAAAACAAGTAGCCTCCTCCTCTCCATGACATGGAGGCTCTGTCCTCCATTTCCAGACAGCTTGGTCACTATCTCCCTTTCTGGAAGGCCTTTTCTCAAATGATTAAATCATCAGCTGAGTCACAAGCTGCTCTGGGCCAAGAAGAGCTCAAGTGAGCTCATGGCTCCTCAATGATCCTGCTGTGACACATGATGTCTCTTCCCTCCCATCTCCTCCTTCCCCACATTGGCAGGAATACAATGTCTAACTGACTCCTCTAAGAAGTTTCCATTGTCACTTCTAGGCCCCGAGAATCAGCCCCCAACTTGTTCTTTGATTTTCAAAATCACCCTTTCTCCCTGCTCCGACCTTGGTCCCACCTGAGTCTGATTCCTGTGATTTGCTGATCCTAAGGGTGGCATCCGTCACCTTCTGTGGCAGCACCTGGTTCCTCTTGTGTTTGCAAATCTCCCACACCTAATATGGACTGTTTGAAGACAGGACCTGGTCTAGCAGGTCATTTCTCTCCATCCCCTCATTTCTTCAGCTGAAGTGATTAATGAGAGAGTCGGGGTGCTCTCCCATTGGCTCCCCACTCCATTCTTGCCGCAATTCCCCACACCAGACTGTTTTGTGGCTTCTCTGTCCTGCTGGAGGAAAGATCAAGGGTCACATCCAGCCTACACCAGACACAGGGCAGCCTGTTGAGTAGCCTGAAGATACCTCCCCAGTGGCTAGTATTACGAGAATGGATGTTGCATTCGGTGTGTGTCTTCCCCATCAACCTTCTTTATACTAAACAAAAAGTCTACTTGTTTGATCATTTCTGAAAGAAACAGGAAAGGGCACCATATAAATAAAAAATGTAAATTCTTTTTACTACCCAGGAACTAAATCATCCTGAAGGATTTTAGAAAGTTCAATGTGGTACATAAAAGATAAATTGCCTTAATGACTTCCAGTATATCAGTGAAAATCTATTTATGTTATTTTGGTTTTACATTTTATTGATTTTTAAAATTTTAATTGTCCCCATTTTCTGAGTTAAATGCATAAAATGAATATAAGCTCATGCATAAGTTAAATTTCCAGGAATAGAAAGCAGTAAATGAGTAGTAATTGTTTTCCTGGTTTTATTTGTTGGATTTTTTTTAAGTCAAAAGCTGAATCTTGAGTGTGCCACATGGCTGGTCCCTCCCCAAGGGCTTCAAAGTATGATTCAACCAGCCAGGGCTTGAAAATATTTGGGAAAATGTGTTTCCATGATATGGACTGTGAATAGATTGTTTCTCTTGTCATCCCCTACACAATATATCACCACAGCTATTTTACAATATTGATAGTGTGTTATGTACTGTAAGTAACCTAGAGATGATTTAAATGTAGGCAAATATTATACCATCTATACAGCTATAGATGGTTGGTGAATATCTGATGAGTGTTCCATCTGTAGGGGTCCAGGAATCCATCTATCTTATGAGTACCAACAAGCAATCACATTTTAATTATATCATACTTTGTACTGCATGAAGAAAACACAGTGGGATTTTATGGAACCTCCAAACTGGACACTATCTTTGCATGTGGGCTTGCAAATCTATTTAGTCAAGAGAGGTAGAAGAGTGTAATGTAACTCCTTGTTTGTCTTTTGCTGAGTATGTTAGGGCTTCAGAATGCTTGTCCTGTTTTCATATCACAGTGATCATGTGATATGTGCCCTCTCTATGATGACCTTCCTTTCTTATGAAGAGTCTAAAAAGAATATTAAGGAACTATAAGGCAAAGAAACATTAGTAATTTAAAATTACACCAGACCAGGTATACACAGAGCCACAAATATCCATGTTCTTCCTCGTATTTACGTATTTTGAGATAGTCTCCTGGACCTCACATGAGCCTCAAACTCTCTATAGAGCTAAGGATGACCTTTAAACTCCTGATCCTTCTGCTTCTATCTCCAGAGTGCTGGTGTTGCAGATGTGCACATCCCACTCAGTTATGCAATGCTGGAGACCGAACCTAGAGTTCTGTGCCTGTTGGCAAATGCTCCACCAATTGAGCTACATTCCCAGACCTTAAAATGTTTTGTAATACAAAAAATCTGACAATGCATGGGGCCATTGTAAAGCATCTTAACCGCCCATACATGGAGAGACTTGCCTCAGGATTGTTCCTGCAAGAGTCTGAGAGCAGAGAATATGGAAGGCAACAGACAGGACCTTGTTAGTTGAGCTGAGGGTCATGTTTATCACCTGTGACATCCCAGAATACTTAGTTCTGAGAGTGGAAGAATCCAGCTAAGCCTTAGGGGTCTATCAAGGTTTAATTCTATTAACATTCCAGCCTTCAAAGCATCCAGGCTCACTGATGGTCATTAGTGAATGAAAGCCAGAGCTGAGCATAGGGACCAAAGGTGGTTCTCTAGTGAAACATTCTTAGTAAGGAAACCAGTACCAGTGGGTCCTTCAGCCTCTGGAGTTCACTCAGTTGAAGGACATATCCAGTTGCCCAACTAGTCTCTTCGGGCGTCCCTACCACTGTCCTTTATTTTTCAGTGATTACCTAAATAACTACATAATCATATAAAGCACTTACGTTAATGAGGTTCACACTCTGTGTCTTAAAATCAATACCAAATACAGTGATAACTACTTCGTTTGCTCTTGAAATAACAAGACACTGGGAGACTGTGGTTAATAACTTAGTTAAGATATAATCAACTGTACAAATTCACATTGTACAGTCAGTAAGCTTTTGGGTGAGTGTGCACACACCCATAAGAACACTGAGGACATTAAGTATCATTCCAGAAAGTTCTAAGTGCCTTGAGATCTCCTTTCTGGCCCCCCTACTCTTCCACAGGAAAACATCACCTTTTCTTCAATTCTTATATTTTCATTTTCTAACATTTTCTATGAGAATGCTAAAGTGCAAGTACTTTTGCGACAACTTTCACTTAGTAGATTTTTTTCAGATATGTTCATATCATAAGCATGTGTCAATAGTTTACTTCAGGCCTATGTGCCTCACATTGGCCAGGTTCTGGATCTGAACCCTAGAACTACCACATAAATCATTTGTTTCAGAGTAATGTGGGATCATGTGTCTATACTGTGATTTCTGTGTCTTCTTCCATGATGGACATTTGAAAGCTTCAGGTTTGGGGATATTGTTAACAAGATGTTATAAGCCTTTGTTCACCAGTCTTTTATGGGTGTAGCTATATCTACATGTATCTCATGTAGATAGGAGTATCTGCAGGATATGGTAGGTATGTGATTAGTGTGTGTGTAAGGGACATGTACATGCAAAGGCCAGAGGTCAAATTCTGAGTGTCATTTTTAAGAAGCCATCTACCTTGTTTTTTGAGACAGAGCTTCACAATGACCTGGAACTCACCACATAGGCTAGGATAGCCTATGTGGTGAGTTCCAGGTCATTGTATGTGGGCCAGGAAGTCCCACATACCTACCTGTCCCCACCTCCCTAGTGCTGGGGTCACAAGCACATTACAAGGTCCAGGCTGTTTACATGGCTTCTGGGACTTGAACCCAGGTCTTCATGCTTGTGTGGGGCCACTTTACTGACTAAGCCATCTCTCCAGCTCCCGAGATTGGCTTGTTTTAAAAGTTTAAACTGTCAGATTGTTTTCACCAGTGGCTCCAGAATTTTACTTTCTACCCATGTACAAGAGACTTCCAGTCTCTGAATCCTTGTCAGGGCTCAGAATGACTTCTTTTTTGCTGATAAACATCTCAGCAAGTGTGTAATGGCATCTTGGGACAGTTGAGATACATATTTTACCAGTGACTGTGTTAAGCATCTTTTCATGATAGTTGTCTATACACAGATTGCTGAGGAACACATGGTAACTTTTGAAGAATATAGATTTATACTTGGGACGTTGGCATGCAGGAGGAAAAAACAGCTTTGATCCTTACCCACCACTGTATGGAAATATTTGCTCAAAATGGGTCATAAATACAGATGTCAAACTTGAAACCTTAAAAGATCCAGAAGGATGTCTGGGATGGCTCTGGCTCAGTTGATCAATTTCACCGGCCTCCTCAGAGAATTAAGTTGGAACTATTTTCCTTTCTTTTGTTTAAACACCCCTGTTTTATGGACTTCTGATTTGCATTTTGTTTTACTTATTTGAAGTTTTTTTTTTATTCTTTCTTCCTTTCTTAAAGCAAGGACTGAGGTCATTTACTTAGGTCTATAGCGATATTTAACATAAACTACACACTGTTTTGCTTTTTCATAATATTTGTATTTGTTCTTTGAGAATTTCATAGGTGCATACAACATATTTTGATCTTATTCACACTATTCCTCCTCCAACCCCTTTGCACTGTGCCTATAATGCATTTCCATGACAATTCCATGTCCTCTTCTTTTCACTGTTTTTCATATTGAGTACAGCTAATGTGACCATGGGTCTGGGCCATTCATCCACTAGAGTTCCAGCAACCTACCGGTCTCTACATCCTGAAACAAAGATGACTGTCTTTCAGGCAGTAGCTATCAGCTACCAATCACTCCTCAGCTGGAAATGGGCCTTTACGAGACATCCCCATATATGCTGAGATTATGACTGCCTCAATCTTGTGTAGGTATCTACAGCTACTGTGAGCTCCTGAGTGCAATGGCCATGTGGTATACAGAAGACAGCTCTCCTCCAGTTCTTACCTTGGATGGTGGAAACCTTTTCCAAATGGCCCGTCCACAGCTGAGCACTCATCATTACTTATAGTTGACACTTGGACCAGATAAGAGTCTCTGAATTATCACTGCCTATTGCAAATGAAGCTTCTCTGACCAAAGCTGAGTGCGACACTAATCTGTGGTTATAAACAAGAATGTTTAGGAGGCAGTTTGACAGCATTTAGCATGGCAGAAACAGATTTTCCCCCTAGGGCCTGTGACCTCCCCGGTCATGGGTCTTGACCATGTTTACCATACCAGATGTGAAATTCCTTCTAAACATGATGTTTACCATTCCAGGTCTGAGTTACCTCACTCACTATAATAATTTCCAGTTCTATTCATTTTCCTGAAAACTTCATAACTATAATTTTCTTTACACCTGAATAATATTCCATTGTTTATATGTATGACATTTTTCATTATCTGCTCATCAATTGATGGGCACCTGTGTTGATTCCATTTCCTGGCTCTTGTGGCAGTGATGAACGTGGATACACAAGTGTCTCTGTAGTAGGATATAAAGTCAGTTGGTTGTGTGCCCAGAGGGGCTACAGTTGAGTCATATGGCAGTTCTATTTCTAGATTTTTGAGAAAATTCCAGACTGATTTCCAAAGTGGCTGCACCAGTTTGCACCCCCACAAATAGTAGATAAGGGTTCCCCTTTCCCCATATTCTTACCAACATTTGTTATCATTTATATTTCTGTTTTTGGCCATTCTGATTGGGGTGACATGAAATCTTAAACTTATTTAAATATGTATTTCCATGATTACTAAGGATGCTGAACAATTTTTAAAGGGTTTACTAGCCATTTATATTTCTCTCTCTTTTTAAAATGAGAATTTTTCATTCAGTTTGATATCCTATTTTAATTGGGTTATTTGTTTTCTTGATGGTTTTTTGTTTGTATGTGTTTTGTGTGTGTGTGTGTGTGTGTGTGTGTGTGTGTGTTGTATTGTCTAGACACTAATCCTATATTACATGTGTAGATAGCAAATATTTTTCTCCCACTCTGTGGCTTTTCTTCATTGGACTGTTTTCTTTGCTGTACTGAAGTCCTTTTGTTTCAGGAGATACCTTTTGTCAACTGTCTTACTGTCTGAACTACCAGAGTCCCACTCAGAGTCCTTACCTATGTATGTAAGTTGATGCATATTCCCTTTGGTCCTGGAGAAGCTTCAGGTTATCAAGTCTTATGTAAGGTTCTTGGTCAATTTGGAGTTGAATTTTGTTCATGGTGAGAGTTAAGGAACTAATTGTTCGAAGGCTTTGGATGCATCATCAAGTTATAATTTGGTTCTCTGGTGTTTTGATAGAGGCACTTCACTATAACTTTCCTCTCGGGTCTGCCTTCAGGTACACCATAGAAAATGTTTCTGTTTTAATTCAATTCTAGAATAGTTTTTATTTCCTTCTTGATATCCTCGGTTATCATTAGACATTCAGCAGTGTACTGTTTAATTTGTGTTATTTCCTGTAGTTTCTTCTGGTAATGATAACTAGCTTGATTCCATTGTGTCAGATGGAATTCAAGACGTTACTTCAATTTTCCTGTATTTCTTGAGACTTGCTTTGTGTCCTAACATATGATTAAGTTTTCACTTTTTCTGAATGTTGAAATCCAGTTTTTTTTCCTAGCGCCATTTATTAAAGATGTTGTTTTTTCTCCCTCCAATATATGTTTGTGACATCTTTGTCAAAAAACAGGTAGCTGTAGTTGTGTGGATTAACATCTTGGTCCTCTATACCTCTGGTCTGTGTGTCTGTTTCTCTGCCGGTGACATGCTGTTTTTAATCACTATGGCTCTGTAGTATAATTTGAAGTCAGGTATGTTGATATTTCTTATGGCACTCTTATGGTATGTTCAGGATTGCTCTGACTATCCACAATTTTGGAGAAAGTTCCACGGGCTGCTAAAAAAGAATGTGTATTCTTAATTGTTCGAATGAAATGTTCTCTGTTTATCCATTTTACCAGAAGTGAAGTTCCATGTGAAAATGTTGTAAATATTTTGATGTATCCTTTATTATATTAGAAATTCTAATCTTAAAATGAAATAGTACTAAAAGTTGTAATTGTAAGAAAATCTGTTCTATACACCTGTCACATTCCTAGGATATCTTTTGACATAAACATCATTTATACATTGGGTTTTTTATATCTTCTTGACAAATCAAGGCATTTCTCTCTGCTCAATGCCTGTCTTTGTCTCATTGAGCAATACTTGATTTAAAGACTATTCTGCCTCGTGTGAGCATGGCTCTGCTGTGCTGTCCTTAGTCTCCATCCTCATGGACTGTCTTTTTCATTCCGTCACATTCAGTACATGTGTGACCTTAAAAGTGAAGCAGGTCTCTTGCAGGTAACATATTCATGAATCCTTTTGTTTAAAAATAGCCATTTTTCAATAATTAAATCAAGGGCCCAGTGGAGATGGGCACCCTTAGCTTTTGCTTATTGGGAAAAGGTTTCTCTCACCTGTTTCTGAAACACAACTTTGCTAGTAAGATATTTGGTTGATACACATTTCTCCTCAGTACATGGACACATTCTTCTGCTGTCTGCTGTCCTGCAGAGTGTGTTCTGAGAAGTTTGCTGACAGCTCTACCTTGCTTATCTCAGAATACCTTCTTCTTACTGATTTCTAATAGATTGATTCTGTATCTTGGTTAACTCCTTTTAGGGCCAAGTTTGGTGGGAGGACTTTCTGTATGGGGATGGTTTTCTTTTCTACAGACCAGGAAAGTTTTCATCCCCTCTATCTTTAGATATACTTTCTCTCTGGCCTTATCTCATCTTGCTGAAAATTATACTATATGTATAATAAATTTTGATGATGCAACACAATTACATCATCTATGATGACCCTTATTATAGATAACTAGGCAGACTCTGTTCTTTTTATTGATGTAAATTGATTTTCTCTTTTTTGATTGGACAGCGTCAAATGGTGTGCCCTCAGACTAGCTGCTGAAATTTTGTATAGCATTTTAAATTATTTTCTTTCAGGGTTTACATTTGTTATTTTCTTTTCTTTTTTTTTTTTTTTTGGTTTTTTGAGACAGGGTTTCTCTTGTGTAGCTTTGCGCCTTTCCTGGAACTCACTTGGTAGCCCAGGCTGGCCTTGAACTCACAGAGATCCGCCTGCCTCTGCCTCCCAAGTGCTGGGATTAAAGGCGTGCGCCACCACCGCCTGGCTGTTATTTTCTTATTTGTACATTGTTCAATAAAAATTTAAGCCATATATTCTTGAAGGTTGATGAACATCTTACACATTTTTATTAGTTTAAAAATATTATTCATGTGTTTGTATCCATGCATCTGTCTCTCTCTCTCTCTCTCTCTCTCTCTCTCTCTCTCTCTGTGTGTGTGTGTGTGTGTGTGTGTGTGTGTGTGTGTGTGTGTAGATCAGAAGACAGTGTACAAGACTCAATTCTCTCCTTCTACTCTACTTATTGAGTCCAGGGATTACAAGGTCATCAGTCCTGGCAGCAAACTCCCTGACCTACTGATCCAGCTTGCTAACACTCCATGAGCATTTTCAGGAGGGCCATTCTCTGAAGTACCTTGCTGTCTATTATTTATGTATGCTTCATTCTTTGGGGTCCTTTGCAGAAGACACTTCAGTTCCTTTTGGATAAGTTGTGACTCTTGAGTCCTTGTGGTTTACTGCTGCTGTTTGAACATATGTGGAGGCAGCTGCAATTTTGACTTTTACAGAAAGGATAGGTTTTTCACTCTTTATTTTAGCCTGTGGCTTATATGGACCCCCTTGTGATGACCTTGGTCAAGCAGAGCTTGCTTTCTGATTCTGTGTGTGCCTGGGCAGCTGACTTCACTCTGAACTCAGATGGGGCATCTGTCTTGGCCCCGCTCTCCAGCAACTCTGTTATGCAGCCAGACTGCTGTGGTGGATGGATGGGCACTGTAACTGCTCTAACCCACCTGGGCCCCAGGGTGGGCTCCCTGGCTGGACGGCATCACTCTGAGTTCAGCAGTTGGACAAAGTTGCTGGAGGTGCCTCAACGTTGGATGGACTAATTGCTCCACAGTAGAAATATGTGCTTGTGATTCGTCATCCTGTCCAAGCCTGGGGTGATTTTAAGATCCCAGGACACACCAAGTTTCCCTTTATAGCAGAGCCATCTTTCTCCCCGGAATCTCAAGCCCTTTCGAAGCAGGAGCTGAAAAGAGGGCCGCTTTCCAGGTTATTATTGCATGGGGCCTGCCAGAACTGAATTGATCAGACAAACAGTGTGTATCTGTGAGGCTCTGTGACAAGAGAGAAAAGAAACAAGAGGAAAATCAAACTTTCTGGCATCAGGAGAGACACTGGGGACAGAATGGAAATGCTGCTCGCTCTTCGGTTTTGTTTTGTTTTGTTTCCAGAGGAGTGAGTGTCAATAAGACGCTTCTGTGTTGGTTAATAACGTTTTCCTGCTAGACCTGAGGTTTGGTGACCAATCAGCTGGGCAGTTTGCCTTGGCATTAAGTGAAGTTCAAAACAGGAGGACAAGAGCCTGGACCCCCAGGGGAGTCAGGAAATCTAGGTTATATCCATAATGTGTCAGGCTTTTTTTTTTTCTTTTAAGTACTTTGTATGGGTATTGATTTTTTTTTTCTTTTGCAATCAAATGAACTCTACCAAAAATGCTGTGTAATTCACAAAGCGCCTTGCAGGTTTCTGTAAGCGCTGGGCCTGACCTCCAGCCCTGAATGAGTTGACCAGTGTTACATAGAATAGCTTAAACTCAGGAAGCAATCAGCAAACATGTATTTAAACAGTTCTAAACAGAAATATCTGAGTTTTCAAGGTAGTACACCCCTTTCTGGTCTGTTTGAATTATTAACGGTGGAATTGACTGAGTTAAAAATGCCCTGTCCAGTCTAGGGTGTGTTGACAAATCCCAGCTTTCACTCAAACCTAGGCTCCTCTTTCTTCCAGGCTGGCTTGCTGGAAGTGTAGTTGTGTGAGCTGGAGGTGGGCGGGGCTCTCCTGGAGCTGGGTGGAGCTCTCTTCGGAGGTGAGCAGGTCTCTCCCTAAAGCTTCTCCTTTTCAGCATATTCATTCTTTATCTTGAATTAACTTGTCTCAGTTTCTCACTTCTCCAGGTTTTGGGTCAGGTGACTTGCAGAAAGGTAGATGCAGCATGGGGGTGGGTCTCTATGGATGTGGCGCATACACACGGATGACCGTTTCTTATGGGGAGCTTCCTTGAGAATTTCCCTTGAGAACCATACAAGGGAGTGAGAGGTGGCTGCTGCCTTCTCTCCAGCTGTGACTGTCACTGGCTCTTGTTTCCTGTGGTCCCCCTCTATTAGTCACAGGCTTGTCAATGTGATCCTTCCACAGTGACTGTTGACTTTCTCACCCCACATGTACCATTTCCAGTTCGGAGAAACAGCCTCATGTCCCCACCATCCCGAGTACAGAGTGCTCACTACAGTACAGTCTTCTCTTGCCAGCACTGAACCTGAGAGGTGATGGTGGTTTCAGCTTCTTGACCCAGACTTTTTCTGGGTGAAGTGCAGTGCAGATGCTAATGGGTACCTATACCCCAGATCACAGGGGTGCTGTGGGCTCTCTGAATGGGTTGTCTCAGCCCATTATTTGGATGTGATAAGGGAAGGCTACAGCTTTCCTTATGCTGATCCAATCTAATGAAGAAGGCAGGGGCTAAAGAGGATTAAAAATACATGCTAACCGTTTTCATACTATTTTATCACAGATGACACTGTAGGGACACTTGGCAGCCATTTTTTTTACAGTTTGTAACTGTGGAGGTACTAGTTAAGTCGTTTGCCATTCTGTTGGCATTCGTCTTTTATTTCTTTGGATTCCTGGCAGTTGAAGATACCTGCATGTAGTAATACCATCTCAGCTCTTCCTACATGCTCACAGGGTGATCCTGGTTTACCTGATTTTAAAAGGGGTGTTTTTGAGACCTGGGTGGGGTAGGACACAACATTGTACTTTCGACCATGTTTTGTCAAGAGAATTCATGCAGCTATAGCATGGGAAACCTCCTGATTACTTCCATTCTGAGAACACCAGTGCACCCTGAGTTGAGGTTTTACATGTTGGCTTCGTTTGTGGCAGTCAACCATCATACAAGAATATTAAATGGGGAATCCTAGAAATAAATAATTCCTACATTTCTAGCTTCATGTTTCTCTGAGTAAGGTGTTACCTCTCCTGCTGGTCAGCTTCATAGTGGGTAGGTGGAGTCATTGCCTCATGGATGCTGCACCTTCATCCCCTCTGGTCATTGACTCCATCCTCTCAGTGATCAAGTGCACAGTGTGGCCATGCTTGTCTCCCTTGGCGTACTTGATAATGACTTGAAATGCAAGGGTAGAGATGCTGGTAGCTTGGGAACACTGAAGAGCAGCCCAGAGCATGCTCCCTATAAGTGAAAGGTGTACTGTAAGAAGAAACTCCTTCTCTTTTTTTTTTAAGATTTATTTTTTCTTCTAGTTTATGTGTATGAGTGTTTTACCTGCACGAATGTCTGTGCACCTTTTATGATCCTGGTGTCTGTGGAGGCCAGAAGACACTGCCAGATCCCCTAGAACTGTATTTATAGGCAATGTAAGCTGCTATGTGTAAAGGGTAAAAACATCTCAGTTCGGCAAATGCTTGCCAAGAAACCCCCAACCCAATTCCTCAAGAATAACTTCTGCCATTTACCAGTCTATCTGAAACTGCAGAGGCAGGACTAAGGCCGGAAAATCGTCCTCTGAGCCCCCACCCTGATAATCTCTTTCTTCCCTTCAAGCCCCCTAAATCCTCCAGCCCCAGGTGCCATACTGCAGTCTCCACTTCCTCTGTGAGACTGTGACCCTTCAGTTGTTCTGATTAAAAGAACAATTCTGCTTCTGGCGATGACTGTCTTCTGTCTTCTAGTTC
The DNA here is from genome assembly GCF_004664715.2 of Peromyscus leucopus. Lineage (NCBI taxonomy): Eukaryota > Metazoa > Chordata > Mammalia > Rodentia > Cricetidae > Peromyscus > Peromyscus leucopus. The sequence goes on from NC_051065.1 coordinate 63,544,704, forward strand.
CATGTTCCCTCTATCACTTCCTATCTAATAATGCAGGTCCTGGCAGCTGAACTCTAGACCCCTAGGAGAACAGTAAGTGCTCTTAACTGGTCAGCCATCTCAAGCCCAGAAGAGGTTTTGAGAGAAAGGCTACATTCACATTACTTGTTGGGTAAAATTGCTTTGTTTTATTATTGATTGTTGTTCTCTTACCATGACTAATATACAAATTCTATTTTATAAGAAAAAAAAAGAGCCATAGTGCATACAGACTCTCCATGCTACCCATGATTCCAGGCATCCACTGAGTGTCCTGGAGCATGTCCTCTAGGGCTAAGGGGGACTTCTATACTACAGATGTGTTTTCACACATAAGAAATGGAGGTTGTTTGGTAGGAGTCTTTTCCCTTCCCTAGTAACTCCCTGCCTGTCCTGCTTTAAAAACACTTTTATGCATCTGAGTCATCCCAAATTATCTGGAGTTTCTAGCTACAATGCAGATGGGTTATCTGAGTGGAGCATGAGGTTCCTTAAACTCCCAAAGGATGCCTGTGCTCTGTGATCCTCTGGCCACACTCTGGGTGACAGGAAACTCTTTCTTTGAATAATCCATGGTACCACGCACTGTGTATAAATACCAAGAATCTGTGGTCATTTTGATGCTGTAGAGAAGGTCTTAATGGTAATTTGATCACTATAACCTATCATTAATTTGAGCTGTGGTTAAAAGTTTTGATGTCATATATGTGGAAAGGGGGAATGTAAAGAAACAAGGGATAGGGTTTTTATGCTTAATTTTGCTACAACTGCCCCAGGCCATGAGCAGGCTTCCATGTGTTCATCCTTTGCCCACTCTCATTAAATGTGTGTTGTCTTCACTGGTCTCCAGAGGTCTAGCTTATGCTAACCTTTTAGTTTCAAATATATCTTATATTTATGTGCCCATGTTCTTATAAACTTGGCAGGAAATTCTGTATTTACTGTATTTTCTTCTAAGAGCAAAAAGTAGACCCTTGTCCTTAGTGGATGCTTGGTAAATATCTGCTGGGAACACATATGGAGCCTGAGAGTGGAGATGCCAGAAAGCCACCAAACAGTGAGGAAACTGGAAGGGAGGGTGTTAAAATTTCTCCACAAAATCTTTATTGCTTAATGATATAGACTTGTTAGCATGAAAATCATGTATCCCATAATATTCATCCATAATGCATTTCTCATTTTTTTTTTTTTGGTTTTTTTTGAGACAGGGTTTCTCTGTGTAGCTTTGCGCCTTTCCTGGAGCTCACTTGGTAGCCCAGGCTGGCCTCGAACTCACAGAGATCCGCCTGGCTCTGCCTCCCGAGTGCTGGGATTAAAGGCGTGCGCCACCAACGCCCGGCGCATTTCTCATTTTTAACTCTTTCGAAATCTAGTAGTAACAGTTGAGGAAAAGTTGTAAACCTTATCATTATGTTAAAACCAATTGTCTAGAGAAGGGGCAAAGGAGACCTATGCTCCTAATTGATACATTCTAGTGATTTCACACTGGGCATCTTTCTTCTTTGAGGTAGAGTCCACTAAGACATTAACAAAACCACTTCATCTTCCCGATAGTGTCTACTGTACAACGTTGTAATGCACCTATTTTGATCCTGTCTGTGTCAGAAAGATGATTTGAAAAGTCAGCAATTGAACTGTAAGTTGTCACTAGACTTAATCTCCTGGGTTATGGATGGGTCTTTTGAAGAGAGTCAAGACAAAGACAAATGAGAAAGACACAGACCCCACTTTGAACTTGAAATTGTGTGTTATTACAGACAAAGAATTTTCTAGGGAGAAAGGGACAAAGAAGGAGTAGAGAGGAGGGGAAAGAGAGGTTAGTTGGAAAAAATGATTCTTGGTTCATTTCAAAGGTGTCATGAGGCAAATTATGTAGTTTTTTTTTAAGTAGAGAAGTAAAGACCCACATTTATTATTTTTTTGCCTGCTAAAGTACAGCTCTTATATTAATTTATAAATTCTCTAAATTTCCATATTTAATGCATCTTTAAAATAGCGATGAGACAATCAAGTTAATACTCAGGTCTTACACAACTTTTAAAGAAGTTAGATAATGCATGTTATAGAGAGTGACCTCAGTGTTGCTCAGAGTATCATATGAACAAGGGAGAGTAGCTAGTCAAGGCGACTCTTTTTGTAAAAAGGTATTCCAAGACCCAAACTGAGCTGGCAATCCTACGGCACCGGAAGTTCACTAACACTGATAATGACTGTGTCTTTTCCCCATGGGCTGGGGTCCAGAATCATAGTCTTTTGTGAATGGTTACTTTAAAAGAGCTGGCACAAAGGAATTAAAGGAAAGGGCAGAGTGGGGTGGGTGAGGTGGGGTGTGGCGTGGCGGGGTGGGGTGGGATAGGAATTGGAGGGGGGTAGTCAGCAACTCTAGGTCATCAAATTTGTGATATTCAGGAGACGTGTGAATAGATAAGAGTTTTATAAGGTTGTAGAGATTAAAGTGATTGTATAAACATTTTACAAAAATGGGAGATTCATAGAATGGCAACCCTGGATGGGCAAATTACCCTTGATAGAAAAAGAATTCTTACACACGTAACTGTATGTTTGATATCAATTCAAAATTTGAATGCTTATTCTGAAAAAAAAACACACAACACACCAAATGCCACAGAATGTTTAAGTCTAAATCACTCTGAATCTAAGTTTCCTTGATAGTATTGTTGTTTTAAAGGAGACATATTTCATTATATTTGTTGTGTATGTTTATGAAGTGAATACTCGCAGGACAGGCAAGGTCACTGGTGCCTGTAAAGGTGGCATCATAAAATGTGGGACTGAGTAAACATTGAGACAAAACTGAGATCCTTTAAAATCTTTAATATACTTCAATATCTGAAGTAGAAGTCCCAACTTGATGCTGCAGAAGAAAAATAATGTTTTGATCTGACTCCCATGTTGGGAATAAATTAACTCTAAAGTAAGCCTGTGATCAATTCAGCAGTCATCACACAAGGTAAAAATACAGCGGCACAGTCTAGTTTTATGTCAACTTGACACAAGCTAAAGTCATCTGAAAGGAGGGAACCGCCATTGAGAAAATGCATCCATAAGTTCTGGCTGTACCAAGCACCAGGTAGAATTCCCAAGAGTCCAGTCAAAGACAGAGAAGAGGGATTCTATGAGCAAGGAGCATCGAGATCATGATGGGGAAACCTACAGAGACGACCAAACCGAACTAGTGGGAACTCATAAACTTTAGACCAACAGCTGTGGAGCCTCTATGGGACTAGACTAGGCTATCTGCATAAGCAAGACAGTTGTGTAGCTTGATTTGCTTAAGGGGACCCTGGCAGTAGGATCTGGATCCATCCCTGGTGCATGAGCTAGCTTTTTGGAGCCCACTACCTATGGTGGGACACTTTGCACATCCTTGATTCAGGAAGAGGGGCTTGGACCTGCCTCAACTGAATGTACCAGGCTCTACTGACTCCCCATGGGAGGCCTTATCCTGTTGGAGGAGGGAATGGGGGTGTGGGTTGGGAGGGGAGGCTGGAGAGGGAGGAGGAGGGAAGAGGGGGATTTGTGGTTGGTATGTAAAATGAAAAAAAAAAAAAGAAGATCTGGCTGTAGGGTATTTTCTTAATTAGTGATTGATAGAAGAGAGCCAAGTTCTTAAGTAGTGATTGATGGAGGAGGGTCCAGCCCACTGTGCATGATGCCATCCTTGGGCTGGTAGTCCTGGGTTGTATAAGAAATCAGGCTGAGCAAACCATAAAGAGCAAGCCAGTAAGCTTTACCCCTCTATGGCCTCTGCATCAGTTCCTGCCTCTAGGTTCTTGCCTGAATTACTGCCCTGACTTCTGTCAGTAATGGACTGTTAAGTATAAGGTGAAATAAACCCTTTCCTCCCCAAGTTGCTTTAGTTATGTTGTCTTATCACAGCTATAGTGATCCTAACAACAGCATAATGTAAATGACACCATTTGTTGAGGGAAATAAAATTTTAACTCTCTTTTGTTAATTGTGGTAACACATGGGGCTGGAAAAAGATGTCTTCAGTAGGAATTAGGGGAGAAAGTTTACTCAGGTCTGAAAGGACTGGGTCTTACATGCCAGGAGCATGTGATCTTTTGTTTAACCTGAGGATGGCCATGGGAGGTACTTCTGTAGAGAAGACTCAGACAGAAGGCAGCAGGGTCAAATGTCATTTGAGATGACGATCTTATGTCATCCTTGCAGTCTATGAACCTAAGGGTTTGATTGATTCAGTGTTGTATGCCAAATGGCCAAAATTTAGGAAATTCATCAAAATCCCCACAGTTGGCCATTCATTAACTGGCCTCCCTATAAGTTGGTTTTCTGTGTGCTTCATGGAACCACCATGCTATGAATGCTGAGTCTGATTTATTCACTGAGAATCACTGGTTTTTGTTGGTTGATCTCTATTCATCTCACAACATTCTCTTCCTCTCTAATAATGTCTCTGGACTTTGTATAGTTGATGGTACCATCTACAAACAGTAATGGTGACATCATAATTCCCATATATTATCATACCTTTTTGCTCATCTTTGCCTGTGATTTACTATATTGTTTAGATTAAGGAGTACTGGGTGGTATGCTGATGCATGTATACATTGTGAAGTGGTTAACCTCCATCAAGCTAGTTGACATGTCCTCTGGCCCCATGTGGCCTTCTGCAGGGCCCTTGGTACAATGATAATTAGTTATGTGTCTAGTGATAGTTGCTTTGTACTTGGGGTCCACAATGAGGTCATTTACCTTAGAGAAGAATGAGGACAGAGTAGTTCACAGGCATCCAGAAGGCTGTGGAGTGTGTGTGTGTGTGTGTGTGTGTGTGTGTGTGTGTGTGTGTGTGTACTCATGCACATACGAATGCAAGTGTATATGAGTAAAACACCTATTCATTTTTTTAATGACCAATGCATGTTAGCACATTAAATAGTTTGAGAAGAGCCTCCATTGCTAAACTTAAAAAAAAGTTTCCCAATTTTAGTTTTAGTTCTGAATGTATTTTTATTTCCAAGTAGCAAGTTTTTGAAAGCAGAGGTGGAGTCTGTTCAGAGACAGACACACAGACAAAACTCACAGTGCATAACAGAGCTGTGCCCGATAGGAAAGTGTTCAGCGTGCAGCTGTCAGCATCTGTGGGTGCTGAGGAATACACCTCAACAAAACTCCAAAGATAGGGGGCTGGGATGAATATTCTGACTGTCAGGTGACAGTGGCCTCGGGAAAAATAGTCCTGAGAATATAGAGTTAGTGAAATAAGAAAGAAATTGTTCCCCAGGCTATTGATGAGAAAGATGAGTGACTCCAGAATGCAGCAGTTTAGAGCATGCAGGAGAGGGCAGGGCCTGGTTTACCTGGTTATATGGTTTCCAGTTTATATGAAGTATGGTGTGAGAGATTGGCTCCCCCAAAGCGATTTCTCTGCAAGATGCATCATGACCTGATGTCCCTTCATAACCTTGGGTTTGGAAGAAAGCAAATAAATATGATTTCTAACTGCTTAGGAGAGGATAAAGCAGAAGAAAGTGATGGCTGCAATACATTTGCCTGACGTATTTATTAGGATTCTTTCCTGAAGCGTCTGTCAGGGAGACTCTGACAAGGAGACCCATTTCATACTCTCAGCCATAGTCTCTGAGTTATTTTAGAAGAGGGGGTTTAAAATGCAGATTCATGAATTACCTGTGCAAGCCTGGGCTGTGTGTGATGCCTCATGATCACTCTGGGTCCATTTCTCATCCCACTCTGCAGACAGGAGCCCCAGTGGCCTGGGATTAGCTGTCCACTGCATCAGCTCCCTGATGTTTCAATCCAAGATGAGAAATAGCCTGGCAATTTGCTTAAATCCCTCATTAATCCTGGATCAGAACTCCCCAGGGCTGCTGGGGAGGCTGTTCACGCAGAGAGGATGCAGACTTGGCAGTGAATGACAAGCAGAGATGTTCTAGAGGGAGCCACTTGCTTCCTATTTGGCTGAATGTGGGGAGAAGCAGCCCACCATGGTTCCCTTTGGGAGCTGGGAGTGTTTCCTGGTGGATGGTGCACGCTGAGTCTGTACTCTCTGTCCTGTGTGCATCGATCTGATGGCAGGAAGTTAGATGCAGGAGGCAAGTTTCTGCTTTCCCTGGGGTTGTCTTAAGGAGGAGAGAAGGGAGGAGGCCCCACAGAATCCTCTTCGTCATAACTAGGAGAGACGTGTGTGCTTTGAAGGAGCTGGCAGAGCTGGGCAGCTTCTCTCTGAACTCCCTGCAGAGACACAGTCCATCTTTCTTTCATGTACAGCTACATGGCACTTAGTGAGACTCAGACTCATTCGCTCATTCTAAGGATGTTTGAATTTTAGCCCAATTTATGCGATTTAAAATTTAGTTTTAGATTAATTTATCTTGTGTGTATGAGTGTTTTGCCTGTATGTATATTTGTATATATGTCTAGCATGTGTGTGTGTATGCACTGCCCTTGGGGGTGAGAAGAGGGCATTGGGGCTCCTGGAACTGGAGTTATGGATAGTCGTGAGGGCTAAGAACTCAAACGTGGGGGCCCTCTGCAAGAATGATGGGTGCTCTTAACCACTGAGCATCTCTCCAGCACTTAATTTATTGAGTGTTCTTAATGACCTTTTCATACAGTGAGTCAGTTAACCAAATCTTAAGTCAGTAATGATCAACTATTTTAAAGACACAAACACTAGTATTGATCTGAAGAACGATATCAGCCCTTCCTCCAGAGAACACACACAACTACTGAATGGAAATACACACACATATCTATTGGCCTTATGTTTTATATAGATTTTTCAGTCTAGAAGTAATAATCAGATTGGTAGACATTAATGTTTTTAACCCAACATCTGTGGGGAAGGGGTGGATCCAGGAGGGGTTGGGGCATAAATATGATCAAAACAAAACATATTGTATAAAATTTTCAAAGAACTAATAAATATTAAAACTAAAGTAAAATACAATAAAAACAAGGCCACACGCATGTCTCGAGTGTGTACTGTACTTTTCTTAAACACAACTTTCTCTTCTTTAATGCTTGATTCATTTCTGATAAACCTTTTTCTTAATAAAATCCAGCTTTGCCTTAAAAAAGAAATATAAGTGTTGGGGGGAGTAAAGGGGGGATGAAAGCAAAAAGGAGGTCCTCACTGCCTAGCATTTTGTCTTATAAAGGTGGGGTTCTTCACACACAGTGGCCTCAGCATTTCCAGAAGAATGCAAGAACATCATCTCTAGCCCTCTGCTTTCCTGCATCTAGTCTTGTGGGATGACCCTAGTCTGTGGGCAGGGCAGGGTCCATAAGAATGAAGAGAAGAATGAAATGTCAAGTTTGAATCTAAGTACAAAGTGGCCTGCCCATCACCATATGAGATAACTCTCCTAGACACCTGCTATGGTCTGGCTCTGATCCTTGATGAGAAGGAAAAGATGCAGGTGTGACATGCTGGGAGTGTCATAAGAAACTGACCTGAACTTAACTTCATGAGGCTAAATGTCACCATGGAAAAATCAGTGAAACTAGAAGAACTTTGTTAGGGCCAGTATAGAGTGTCACCAGTATGATACATGTACTGTGTAGTACACATCATAGACACGTCACAAAGCACAAAGCCAGGCAATATGGACACATAGTCATGTATTTCTGACCAATAAGCCTATTTTTTAAGGTGCAGCCACTCATAATCTGGGACATATCATGAAGTCTAGATTAGATATAATGATTTGGAAGTGGAAAGGATGTTCTTATGCTTCCCTGCTCAAACACTCTGAGAATGATGATACGAACTTATGCACATTGGTAGAGTAGGAAAACTGTCATCATGTATCATTGTATCCCAGTAGTTTCACTGCTAAGCACACATCATTCACCAAGAGAAATATATAGAATATTCATAGAATCATCAGTAAAATAACTGGCCATTGAATACACTCTAGATGGCCATCAGAGTAGCCTGGATCAGTATGCTGCAGTGTTTTTCATTTACTAGAACATTGCATAGTTACATGGAAAAAACACAGACTGATCCCACCATCATTTATACTGTACATGAAGACAGTAGTCAATCCAATCCATACATGTTCATCTGCCTTTTATCTTGACATTTTATAGAGAAATGGGCTGAGGGGATGGCTCAGTGGTTAGTATTTGATTCACAGCACTCATGATGGCTCATATCCTCCTGTAACTCTAGTTTCAAGAATCTGATGTCCTCTCTGACCTCCTCCAGCATCAAATACACATATAGTTCACATACATAATGCACTCAAAACACTCATGCACATTCAAAATCATTTTTACAAGGTATATTTTTACATTTAAAAAGAATGCAGAAGTACACAGTTAGTGTGCAGTAAGAAAATGAAATGGTTCCCCTGTTCTTTACCTACTGTAACATGGCATTGTAATTGAGGTGCGTTAGAAGATGGGGAGATGTGTTGTCAGTGTTGTGCAGAGATTGTCACCTTCCCATAATCTGCTGTCTGTGCACATCTTCGTCATCAATCTGCACCCAAAACTACACTCATTGTGCTATGCTGACAATAAACATAAATCTAGAAGACTGAGCTTCTGGATCTGCAATCACGTGATAGTAAAGACGATAAAAAATTGTCTCTGTCTGCCACTCCATCCTCTCTTGTTCTTTAACATGGAGCTAGCATTGAGCCTGTAGCCTTTCACATCATCAAGGAGCTGGAGTGTTCGAGTGATAGACATTAGATAACCCAGAATGCTTTAGTTCTTCTTGGTTTTAGAGAATTGATTTCAGATGATGAATTGCGGTTAAAATCAGTTTAATTTCAGGTGAAGATATGATTATGAATTCCACTTTGAATCATAAACACCTGCAGAGCTCAATTGCAGTGACACTCATAAACACTGCTGCCTACAGTTGATGGGAGGTTGGTTTTCACTGGCATGCCCCAAGACTCTACGTACATCCAGTGCTCCATTACCAATGGTCCACACCCAAATGGTCTGTGATTGTTTTCTTGAATGCTGAGCTTCACAGGAAGAGACAGGCAAAGGATATGTTTGATTATTTAGATTTACTAGGGTTGAATAAGACAACTTTAAGGAAAGTCCTACTACATCAGACCAAAACGAAAGCTAAGCTAAGCAGCCCTAATTTATTACAAGGTAAAATCCTTTGTATCCTTTGTAAAAAAAAATAACAAGTATCAGTTAACCAGAGTCCTAGAAAGAAGATGAAGTTTAAATTCCACTAAATCATAGGTAACTAATAAATCCCCAAACCCCCAGTATCAACAGTTGACCGTAGGCTTTTCTTATCATCATGGATGTTATTATTGTGTATTTTAGCCCACGGATTCTGCAGAGCTGGGAAGAGGGATGAGATGGATCCATAGGGGCAAGGAGGCAGGAGTGACAGGTAGGAGCTGGTTGTGTAGGGTGCATCACAAGCCTAAATTTCTCTGTCCTTGGCACTGTTTCTAACATGGTTAACATGTGATTCTGCGCACCAACTGTCAGTTGCATGAGGCAAGGCTGTTTGCTTTGGTAGTGGATATATCGTGACTGCCCAGAACAAGCCTGTGCAGATTCAACACACATTTGTTGGCTGTGCTATTGTAGTATTTTGTATCCTTGGCTATCTTCCATCACCTGTCTTCCACTTTTTCCACATATTAATCTTTTCCAAACATTCTCTGTGACTACTTGGGTTTATCTCAAATATAGATGCTATAATTTTTAAATCCATGGACACATACTGTTTTTGATGTTACAATGGCCATAACCTGTAGATGAACTTACAGGTCTAAGTAGTTCCAATTTTGCATTCTCTTTTTGAGAAATGGATGCTATAACTATTTTCAAAGTGTTTTTCTATCTTTATTAGAACTTGGTACTTTCTCCATGTGGAGAAAGAAACATTGGAAAAATTCAGGCATTTTAACCTTTATTATTTCCAGTGCAATATTTTTCTATTATACATTCTAGTTAGATATATTTACCAACATATCATTAAGACTGTTTGTATTTATTGTATAATTGGCCATGTGCTGAACTTGGACTATGATTCAGTTTGTTGGTGCTTTCACACCCTCAACACCTCGGTACTATTTACACTTCAGTCTTTTTAGTTAACCTTCCCTGTGTTAATGATCTGACTACAACTTCTAATGAAACACAGTACTCTAAGCAGATAAGGATTTGCACAGCAACACAAATATGAACCCAATGAGAACAATGATTTGAATGCAATCACAAAATATCTGAGATGATTAAAAACTTTATAGAAATTTTCATCTCACTAATAATGAAAACAAATTCAAGTTAATTAAAATAAAAATTTCGTGTTGTCCCATCAGCAGTGATTGGGAAAACCATTGTTTTCAGCACATCCCAGTATTCTTGTTAGAGTAGAACACACTCACTCTGGCTCAGGAAGTGAGAAGTGTGTACATTCCAGAAATGAACATGTCCTGCACGGCATGAATGAGGGGCAGGGGAGGCCTTCTAGCTTAAGAAATGGCTCTCAAAGGCTGGGGGTACAGGTGTTTACAATTGTAACAGTAGCATGATTAGCCCTTGTTATGACCTAGGACGGGGTTAGTGACAGATAGCACCAGAAGCATGCTGCTGGAACACCCTGTGGAGGGGCCAGGCAGGCATTCAGCTTTCTGTAGCCAGGGAAAGGTGGAGGTGGCACATAGTTGTCTCTAAACATCAAACAGGAAAACATCTCATGACACAGGAGCAGGCAGAGAAGGTGTGTGGAAACCTCCCGGTAGGAGATGCTATGTGAAAAGTAGGAAAACAGCCTCCAAATGAAGCACTTTGGTAGCTTATCTTTGTGAGACAAATATCTGTTACTGTGCTGCTAGCATCCTCATGATGATTTTTCCAGCTATCTGATGCCCATTGTCATTAGATAACTCTGTCATTGTGATGTGTAATTATTGAAATGCAGAAGCTGGAATGTTGTGCAATCGTTTTTTAAAATCGCCTTCATTAGTGAAATTCCATGGGATCCTGGTGCTTCATGCAGCTCAATTAATCGGATTGGATCTGGTGGCCAGGCTCCCAAAAGGCATCTCAGCGTCCCTCTGCTTCGTCTCTGCATCCCTCTGTTTTGTTTCTGCAGTGGGGCCCATGTGTTTTGGCACAGCCTTTGCGATTGCACTTTTCTACTCAGTATGAAATTGGAAGCTTTGTGAGACACTGAGTAGATAGATGAGCTGAACAAATTATTCTATTATTCAGTACAATATCTCTAATTGATGTAAGCTTTCCTGTCTACAGTATTTTCCCCAGCACTTGCCCTCTATGAACCTCTCATCAGACATCTCCAGGATGACTGTGTCCTGACACAGAATCAGTGTATGACAAGTAACACGTTCAGTCCACTGGGACACATGCAGTCCGTGAGAGCTTTGTGGCACTTTTGTTTTGAAACACTGACCTGCACATTGAAAGCTAGTTAGTAGAATTCACTTCTATCTACTGAATGCTAGAAACACCACCAGTGGGAAATGCCCTTATGGATATTCAGAGCCTCTCATTAGGGGGCTATGGCTTTCATTGAGAGACACTGTAGTCACCAGAGTAGAAAATGATGAAAGTCAGCCAGCCTGGGATTCACTCCAGCCTGCTGGCTGAGAGCTCTTGTCATACTGGATGCGACTTTAACATACATTCCAGGGAGGAAGGAGACTGCCCCAAGTTTGGACCCTTCAAGGAAATAAGTGACAACATTTAGTAAGTTGGAAACAAATTTTGCCCAGGGAGATCCTTCACTACAAAATCCAGGCCAACACCCAGGTAAGTCACAGTCATCCAAACAAATCTGGACAAATTGATGAAGGGAGATGTCACAAGACTCATACCCCAAGAAGTGTTCACTTGGTTCTGTGGGTGAAGCCTGGACTATCAAGCCAGAGGCCTTTCCACTGGCATGGACTGTTCAGAACGTAATGTTTCTTTCCAATAGCAAACTGTTAGGGAAATGGACCCGGGTGTATCCAGTGCCCCCTTAATGTGGGAAGAAGTATTGAAGGGGCTCTGTTAACATGGTCAAGACAAGCATGAGTAGGACGCTCTGCCTTGGGTAACTTCTGCTAAGCTTCAGGGTCTAACACAAGCACAGTTCTTCTCTAAAGTCAAACTAAAGGCTCTACTAAATCTCCTTTGAATGTGGAAAGAAATGTGGAAAATCAGAATTGTTAGAATAAAATGTTATAAGGGAATGCACATGTTAGTCTTGTCAAATTCAGCTACTTTTATCACATCTTCTTCAGAGAAAGCCAACAGGTCCAGTCAGTGACTCAGGAGCAACAGCTTCCTGAGAGGAAATCAGTTTGACACTGTGTAACATTCAAGCATGCACACATACATACAGACATACAGACACCCACCCACTTACATACATATACACATACATAAGACAGATACACATAATGCACATATATACATTCAGACACAGAACATTTCATATGTGTACATGAATATATATACATACATGTATATATGTTTCTAGACACACATGCAAATATACAAGAATAAATGAACATACATACATATACTCACAGATAGACACACACAGGCAGACAGACAGGTACACAAACCTATATACACACACATATACCCACCAACATGTATATATACACACATGTACATGCATAAGCAAACACATATACAAACACACACATACACATATCATACCAACTCTCTCTCTCTCTCTCTCTCTCTCTCTCTCTCTCTCTCTCTCTCTCTCTCTTCTCTGTGTCTCTGTGTCTGTGTCTGTTTCTGTCTCTGTCTCTTTCTCTCTCTCTGCTTGCCTATCTTCAGATCAGGATGTAAAGCTCTCAGCTACTGCTACAGCACTATGCATTAACACCATGCTCCCTGCCTTGATAAGGAACTAAACTCTGAAACTGTAAGCAAGCTCCAATGAAACACTTTCCTTTAAAAGAGTTACTTTGGCCATGGTGTCTTTTCACGGTAATAGAAAAGTGACTAAAACAATAACATTTCATATTTATGAATCTAAGAACGAACATAGGATTGGAAGCACACCCTGAGAAAGGCAGCAACATTTCCACTGGGGTTATTTTTGCCCAAAGGCACTGAGAAACCGTGCACTTTCCCCCCCTTAGATACAATACACTTCTAAGAATGCCAGGGCCCTAGGGAGGCAGACAGAGCACCTTCCAGCATGTGTCCATCCTGAATCTCTGAGGATGCAGCTGGTGGTAACTTCCTTCCTGCCAGCATTCACAGTGACCAGAGTGCAAGGAGAACTCAGTGACGTTTGCATGAGCTGCTGCATCTCTTGTCCTGTTTGTACTGTGGTACAATGTTTACACCGAAATCTAATTTCACTGACATTTCACATTAACTTATGTTCTGACGTAAATTTTCATATTCTTGTCTACATGAAGTTGTCAAAGTGAAGCATAACACAGTCATACATTGCATGTTTGGTTACAACTTATGGAAGATTACCTTCATCTTGCTGTACTTAGCAATGCTTACTGGCTTTGATCTGTCTGGGATTACATCACAGATTATGTTCAGCTGTTACTCCTTCCAAATTTGGAACTTGTAACCTAAGCTGACATTCTCAAATTACTGATGAAATGAAGACGGGGTGACAAGAATAAGTATGTCTCCATGAGCCTTGTTGAAATGCCTCAGTTCAGTAAAGATTGACTGCCTTCTGTTTGTGTTTCTGCAGGGAGATATTTCAGCAGGATGTGGCCATTATGCTTTCTTGGGGCTTTGTAACCTTGGTTACATGAGATATATGTAGAGGGTTGAAGAAACATTGTAAAGGGTGTAGAGTGAATGAAAGAAGATTGAAAACATTATCTGTTTGCCCACATCCTGGGAGATTTATGATCAACTAACACAACCGAGGATCACCTGGGAAGAGAGAGTTTCAGTTGAAGGATTGCCCGAATCAATGCAGCCTGTGGCTACACCTGTGGAAAAATGGATTGATGTGGGAGGGCCTGGCCCATTGTGGGTGGAGACCAGCTTGCAGTGTTAGAGAGGCTGAGTGAGCAACACTGGAAACGAGTCCTCAAGTCTGCTCTGCAGAGCAGCTAGTCATGACTATGGAGGACCAAGGGAATCCAAGGGATGTCCCAGGAAATGGACCAGTAAGAAGTCCTGGGGTCTGCTTGTCACTGATGTGGCTAACTATAGTCCTGTGTGCCACAGTCAACTCTTATCTGTGCATCAATTTAGTTATAAAAGTCTCAGAAATATTTAGGTACATTATATGTGTTTTATTGACACAGGATTTTGTCATGGTTCTATGGTTTGTGCCGGGCCTTTAGTGTACCATGAAGGGAACATGGTGTCATGGAGACAGATACAGTCTGCACTTGTCAATCTGACAAAACAGCAGGAGTGGGTTGACCTCTATAGTCATTGATCTTCTCAGCCAAGGACTTTGGATCAGGTTTATAGTTTACCTGGCATGACTTACCTCTTGTGAAGCAAGCCTCAATTTTGGTCAGAAGAAATTGGTTGCCTCCATAATCGTCATGCCACTCTATCACTAATGGGCACATTGTGCCTGGAAAGACAATCATATTTAGCACTCAGGGTCTATAACTGGGTAGAGACCATCAGAAACTTTCTCTTCCAAGCAGCCTGTGTAATATCTTCCAGCACTATGAAAGCTGGTCAGCAGGGAGGAAGCTTCCAGTTTAGTTCCAAGTTGATTTTTCTATGGCTTGCAACCAGTGCGTGGTATCTTCAACAATGGACTCTTACCAACTACTTGTGGCAGATAACCAAGAACACTGGACTGTATTGTTTAGGGGACCTACAGGGCCTCCCTAATGGATAACTCACAGGGAGGTATCCCACAAATGGCACTGATACAGTGTCTTTCTATGTAGCCCAAGCTGGTCTTGAACTCATGATCATCCCATCTCAGCATCTCAGCTTCCTGAGTGCTGACTCTGATGATCGTGTACCATGATGCTAGGTTATTATTTCTTAAATGCTTATGGGACTCACCAAGGAAGCCATTAAACCTGTAGATTTTCTTTATGGAAATGGTTTTAGTAGAAAATTCCTTTTCTCTAACAGATGTAAGACTATTCAGGTAAAAAATGCTTTGGGGATGGACTTTGGTGTTACATATTGTGGTTTAAAAAATGTCCCCCATAGGCTCATATATTTGAGTGCCTAGTCACTAGGGGGTACACTATTTGACAGGATTAGAAAGATTAAGAGGTTTGGCAATGTTGGGGGAAGTGTGTCACTGGTGGTAGCCTTTGAAGTTTCAGAAGCCCATGCCATGCCCAAAGTCTTTCTCAGCCAGTGGATCAGGATGTGCTCTCTGATACTTCTCCAGTGCCATGCATGCTGCCATACTCCCCACCATGATGATCATCAACTAGACATCTCGAACTGTAAGCAAGCCCCCAGTTAAATACTTTCTTTCATAAGAGTTGCCTTGATCATGGTGTCTCTTCACAGCATTAGAACATTGACTAAGCCATATATCTTTCAAATAATTTTATATCTCATTACAGTTGATTAATTTATCGTCACAAAGCATTCCTTATTATTAACATATGTATCATGTTTTAAGTATCTGTAGACTCTAGAGCAACTGCACTGTACTCATTTGTACTTTGAAAAGAGATTTATGTTGCTTATGTCTATAACTGTTTTATCTGCATGTAAGGACATGCATACAGGGCCTGTGAAGTTCAGAAGAGTGTCATATTCTCCAGACCTGGAGTTCAGATGGCTGTGAGCAGCCATGTACATGCTGGGGATCAAACCCAGGTCCTCTGCAAGAGTGGCCAGCACTCTTAACCAGTGAGACATCCCTCCATCCCTCCATCCCTCCATCCTTCCATCCCTCTATCCCTCCAGTCCTCCAGTCCTCCAGTACTCCAACCCTCCAGGTCTCCAGTCCTCCATCCCTCCATCCCTCCATCCCTTCATCCCTCCAACCCTCCAGCTCTCCAGCCCTCCAGCCCTCCAGCCCTCCAGCCCTCCAGCCCTCCAGCCCTCCAGCCCTCCAGTCCTCCAGCCCTCCAGCCCTCCAGCCCTCCAGCCCTCCAGTCCTCCAACCCTCCAGCCCTCCAGTCCTCCAGTCCTCCAGCCCTCCAGCCCTCCAGCCCTCCAGCCCTCCAGTCCTCCAGCCCTCCAGCCCTCCAGCCCTCCAGCCCTCCAGTCTTCCAGTCCTCCATCCCTCCAGTCCTCCTTCCCTCCATCCCTCCAGTCCTCCAGTCCTCCAGTCCTCCAGCCCTCCATCCCTTCATCCCTCCATCCCTCCAGCCCTCCAGCCCTCCAGTCCTCCATCCCTCCAGCCCTCCATCCCTCCAGCCCTTCATCCCTCCATCCCTCCATCCCTCCATCCCTCCAGTCCTCCAGCCCTCCAGTCCTCCAGCCCTCCAGCCCTCCAGCCCTCCAGCCCTCCAGTCCTCCAGCCCTCCATCCCTCCAGTCCTCCAACCCTCCAGCCCTCCAGCCCTCCAGCCCTCCAGCCCTCCAGCCCTCCAGCCCTCCAGCCCTCCAGTCCTCCAACCCTCCAGCCCTCCAGCCCTCCAGCCCTCCAGCCCTCCAGCCCTCCAGCCCTCCAGTCCTCCAACCCTCCAGCCCTCCAGCCCTCCAGCCCTCCAGCCCTCCAACCCTCCAGCCCTCCAGCCCTCCAGTCCTCCAACCCTCCAGCCCTCCAGCCCTCCAACCCTCCAGCCCTCCAGTCCTCCAGCCCTCCATCCCTTCATCCCTCCATCCCTCCAGCCCTCCAGCCCTCCAGTCCTCCATCCCTCCAGCCCTCCATCCCTCCAGCCCTTCATCCCTCCATCCCTCCATCCCTCCATCCCTCCATCCCTCCAGTCCTCCAGCCCTCCAGTCCTCCAGCCCTCCAGCCCTCCAGCCCTCCAGCCCTCCAGTCCTCCAGCCCTCCATCCCTCCATCCCTCCAGTCCTCCAACCCTCCAGCCCTCCAGCCCTCCAGCCCTCCAGCCCTCCAGCCCTCCAGCCCTCCAGCCCTCCAGTCCTCCAACCCTCCAGCCCTCCAGCCCTCCAGCCCTCCATCCCTCCAGCCCTCCATCCCTCCAGTCCTCCAACCCTCCAGCCCTCCAGCCCTCCAGCCCTCCAGCCCTCCAGCCCTCCAGCCCTCCAGCCCTCCAGCCCTCCAGTCCTCCAACCCTCCAGCCCTCCAGCCCTCCAGTCCTCCAACCCTCCAGCCCTCCAGTCCTCCAGCCCTCCAGCCCTCCAGCCCTCCAGCCCTCCAGTCCTCCAGTCCTCCAGCCCTCCAGCACTCCAGCCCTCCAGCCCTCCAGTCCTCCAGTCCTCCATCCCTCCAGTCCTCCTTCCCTCCATCCCTCCAGTCCTCCAACCCTCCAGTCCTCCAGCCCTCCATCCCTTCATCCCTCCATCCCTCCATCCCTCCAGCCCTCCAGTCCTCCATCCCTCCAGCCCTCCATCCCTCCAGCCCTTCATCCCTCCATCCCTCCATCCCTCCAACCCTCCAGTCCTCCAGCCCTCCAGTCCTCCAGCCCTCCAGCCCTCCAGCCCTCCAGTCCTCCAGCCCTCCAGCCCTCCAGCCCTCCAGCCCTCCAGCCCTGCAGTCCTCCAGCTCTCCAGCCCTCCAGTCCTCCAGTCCTCCAGTCCTTCATTGTACTTTATGCCAGTTGCAGTTCTTTCTTTTTTCCTGGTTATTTTGGCTAGACTTTTATTTATTTTATTGACCACAAAGAACTATCTCTTCTTGGCTATTGCTTTGCTAGCGCAGTTGTCTTGACTTTCACTCTGATTGTGTGTTGTTCTTTGATTTTATTTACTTTCTGTTCTAGTTTTTGCAGATGGAAGTTAAGATGCCAATTACAAACTATCTGTCCTGATATGGTCACTTCATATAATAAATTTTCTCCAAGAATTGTTTTTAAAAGTACCCCAAGTTAATATGTCATAATTTTATTTTCATCCCATTCAAAACCTGTCATAGCTTTGTGATTTCTCCTTTGATTTCATGTTTAATTTCTTCTTTGAAACAGATTGTTTAAAGAGCTTTAACTTGGTTTCTGAATAGGTGGACATTTTGCAGAGCCCGTGCTGTTATTGATTTCTAGTCTTTTTTTTCCATTATAGTCAGATCACATACTCTCTGTGATTTGGATGACTTTAAATGTGTTGAGACTTGCCTTGTGGCCCAGAAGAGAGCCCATTCCTAGAGTGTTCTGTGGGTAGCCACACAGGCTGTGTACACCCCTTGCCATTGTGGAGTGTGCTTTGCAATGGAAAGGCCATGATAGAGGTAGCAGTGTTTGGTGTCCAGGTTGGCTCTGTACATGTTTGAAAGAAGTTTGGGAACCTTTAGATGTAACTGTAGATTTGCAAGTTGCTCTTTGAAACACTGTTGGGTTTTACTTCCAGCATTTGAAACTCAACTGTGAATTACACAGATCTTCAGAGTTATCACATAATTACAAAATGCCTCTTTAGCTGTAAGATTATCTATTTTAAAATTTACTTTGTCTGATAGCAACATAACTACTCCAGCTTTCTCTGGGCCAATGTTAATGGGGTTTCTAATGATGAATTTGGTTTTGCCAGAATTAAGGCCTTGTATTTGTTCCTGGCCTCTGGAAGGGAATCTCCAAGTCCATAGCACTCCCTGAGTGACAGGAGGATCCCTGGATCCTGTGGGTCTCTGAACCATCCCTGATGTTTTATGCTAAATATATAATTGATGTGAAAATATTAGTAATGACTGGTGGGGCACATGCTGCCAACCCAGCCTCTGGGATAAGGTGGGAACTGAGCTTAGAGAGCTATTAATGAATGCATCAGTTAAACACGCCTGTGCAAAGGAGCTCCTGTCGAAGGTCTAGTGAGCACCCCAGGCTGGCACCATTCGTGTGTAGTGTCAACACCAGGAGAATGTGGTTTCCAGGGGATAGACAGTACAAGCCATGTGCTTGGAATGGCTCAGACTCTTCCTCATAAACTAATAAGTTATAAACATGAATGGAACATCCTTAAGTTCAACTAGTCTTTTCAACAGGGTTTTCCGACACAACTCCCTGTCTATGAGCATCTATACCAGAAGCATAGATGAACATGTTTATGTCCTTCTACAATGTCATAATTTATTAAAGAGTAATACATTCACAAGGATTAGGGGTTTCAATAGCCAAAATATTTCATATAATCCCATCTACCTTGGTAACCCTGCCAAGGCGAGTGCAGGCTTTCATTCCAATCTTGATTACTGGTATTAACTACCATATCACACAGTACACAGTATATATGATATCTGTATGCATTATATGAGTTACAGAATGAATATGAGTTAGAGAGCTGCAGCAAAGTCCAAGTGGGTTCAGAAAGTGGCCTGTGTTGACAATATGAAGAACCAGATGAGTGCTGAGGGGCCTGGTCTCTTCCCTTCTCCTCTTCCTTCCCCCTTCGGGCTCATTGCAGGTTGGCCCCTCTGCATGCCTTGTCACCTTGGTTTCTGTGACTCTTTGTTTGTTGTTTTAGTAGTTGCCTTTGGTTTTAGCGAACATCACCTATTTTCTAATTCATCATCACATCATCAAAATCCAATAATAACTGGAGACTTTCCCTCTTTACCCCCATGGCGTCTTTAAATACACATTTTATTTCTATGTGTGTTCTACCACATAAATAGTAGGCCTTCTGGACTTTAATGTATAAGCTATTATGTATGAACCTTCTAGAGAGAGGTGCATAGTTCTTTGTCCTCCAGCCCCACTCCTACACTCCTCAGAAGGATTTAAGATGAAATACATATTCACAATTCTCAGGTTTTAGTTTTTTGTCTCATTGACCATTTCAAAGTCACATATGTGCAGTAGTTACTGGCAAAGACATCAGGTCTCATCAGACCTGTTTGGGGCCAGGACATGCGGCCCTGGGTAATAGCAGACACTGCCTTCCTCCAGAGGGAAGGGAGAGGTACAGTTGTTGACAGCTGCTAGTGGTCCCATTGAAAACACGCGACTCCTCTGCAGAAAATTTACCTTCATGATTAATGGGATGTACTTGAAATTTTTGAGTCTTGCTCAGTGTATTCCAAACTGACTTTTGATTTCTCTAAATACATATGTTTTACAGAACTAACATCTCAGCTGTCAACCTTCTAAGCAAGGAATTATTCATACATTTACATGAGAAAACATTCTGAGATGGCTGGCTGTTAACTTTTCTGGCACAAGCTTGAGACCCGAGTTTGCCTCAGAACCCCCACCTGAAAGGCCAGATGTGGTGGTTATGCTTAATATCATTTGTAAAACAAATCCTAGAGAGGCAGAGGCAGGAGGATCCCCTGGGCTTAGTGGCCAGCTAGCCAAGTCTAATTGGCAGTCTCTAGGTCCCAGTAAGAGTCTCTGGCTCAAAAAGGAAGATGAATAGGTTCCTGAGCAAAGATGCCTAAAGCTAATCTCTGGTCTCCACATACATAGACGCACCCGTACTCATAAACCTACAGAATTTACACACCTACAGATATACACGTATCAGCACATAAATATGCACATACTTGCACATACATACACATAAACACACACCTGTATACACATACATATATGTATATACCTATATACATACATACACACATAAATACATATAAATACAGAGAAAACATTATTGAAGGTGTATTTTGTGGCAGCAGAGGATCTGGTGCTGAATGGAGCAGATGCCATCTTGTCTCCAGGGAGCTTCTGCCTGTATCAATCTCTGATTTTCATACATGACCTCAGATTCTACATCTTAAATCCAATAAAATGCCCTGACTGTTTCCTAAGCTCTTGTGCCCCACTCACTAGAGCACAGGTGCCTGAGATTGGCCTCCTCCTCAAAGACAACATCATCTGTTGTAGTTGTTGATTACAATGAACTGTATGGGCATTGTTGAGATTTACTGCCTCAATTATTCTGGTAATTACTTGTAAATTTACAATTTTAGGTAAGAATATAATTATCCCTTCTTTTTGACCATATCCTGTACCATATGAATCCAAAGCAATGGGAGCAGGATGTGATGGAAAACATTGACTGTCAACCTGACAGGTCAATCACTGGGTATGCCTGTGAGGGAACTGTCAGCTTCACGGGTTATAGGCCAATCACTAGGCATGTTTGTGAGGGAATTTCTAGATCTGGTTAACTGAGATGTGAAGACCCATCTTAAATGTAGGTAGCACTGCTGAGGTTCTGGACTGAATACAAGGGGATGCAGGGTGAGCAGCTGCCTCACGCTCCTGCTGCCATGCCTTCCCCACCACGATGGACTGGACCCTGGAACTGTGACTCAAAGTCAACCCTTCCTTCCATAAGTTGGTTTGTTGGGTACTTCGTCACAGCAGAGGAAAGTAAGTAGTACACAGTGAAAATCACACGGATTGTACAAAATATGTTTCCTCTGATGATAGCTATGACATTTATGTATTAGGCGGATAAAAATGCAGAATGGCGGTAGCTGTGCGAAGTCCTAGAACATGAACTACTTCCTGAAATTACCAAGGCCCTGCTGCCATCACATCACCTCCGTGTGTGGGTCCAGCACTCTTCTTGTTGAACTTCTCATGAAGGAGACTCCACAAGGCAAAGTCTGTTGTGGTTCTTTGTACAGTGCCGAGTACACGGTGTCCAACCACCTCATCCCCTACTCCAAGGGCTCTGTTATCTGTGTGCTTCCTCCAGACTCACCCCCACCTCAAGCCACCCATGTGCTAAAGCCAGCCAGCATGCAGCTGTGGAAGAAGAGGGGACAGTTTCGAGTCCTGGCTCCTGTGCCCAGCTATGCCTCCCTAGAAAGGGCCATGCTCAGGGGGAGGCCCTGTGCAAGTGGACAGGAGAGGGTGCTGGTACACTGGGTGTCACTGAGGGCTATATAAATCCTGAGATGCTGAGCCTTGAGGATCTGTCTGTGGAGACAGAGGAACGAAGGAAGGGAAGACATTGAAAAGCGGCTCAAGGAAGATATTTTAAAGCTTTTGAGGAAGGACGTGAAAACCATGGACCTCTTCCAGGAAGGTAAATAAACAATGCCTCACGCACTGGAACTCCGGGGTCCTGGGGAGGCAGCCTCCGTCCTCAGACTGCTCATAGTTCATGTGAAGTTAACCCAGTTCTTCTTTTCCAATATTTACTTTTTGTGCCTCTGAACCTCCCACGTCTCACATACTGCTTTCTTTTCAGAGGCAGAGAGGAAGGGCAAGTATTGATCTTATCTCTCAACACTAGGGCAAGTATGTGGAAGTTTTAAGCAATTTGTCTAAGCTCCAGTAGTCATGTGACTTCAATACCAATCTCTTGGACTACTTGAGATGGACCTGAGAGAGCTGAGCCTGTCACCTGTGCTCAGAAGTCTGATCCACCAAGAGTTTGGAGTGGGACACACCTAAATCCAGTTGCTGCTTCTACACTGACATCTCTGCCTTTTTGCCTGTGGCAGGGGTCACAGAGCCTTGTGAGTGAGAGCCCCAGAAAGTTCAAAGAAACAATCCCCCAACCCAGCACTCCCCTGTGCCTGCAGATGTAGAGAATTATTCACGAACTATCTCAGGCTTTATTGAAAGGAGTTTTGTTGTCAACATGCCAAAATTGTATTGTGATTCTCAGAGAGTTAATATCTCCCAATAAGAATTCTGTTTGTGTTCCAGATATCTGACAAAAGATAGGCAGAAAAGACAAACATAAATATTGGCTTCTTGCTGCTCTTTGAGATTGGCTGGTCCCCTGCCCCCCAGCTAAGGCATGGCATCCGATTACCCGTCTTTCAGCATAACTTATTACTCTTTTACTCCATTATTGATGCTTCTAGATGTGCTAAATCTTATCTATGGCAGTGCCGCCTCCAGTGCCTGGTCTGTTCAGAAAATACACAGGAAGGAAGATTTTAATTCTTATTTCTGAGCTGAAATACTTTCTTAAGTTGGAAAGTAGAGTTGTTCATGGATTAAGGAGGCCCTGTATCTTTTCTAAGCACTTGGAGGAGGTGTTTTCAGAGTGTTGGGAAATCCTCCTGGCTGTGCCACACATCACCACCACTGCCATTGTCTACCTCTGAGCCACTGTCTCTGCCTATATTTCTACAGTACCTTCTTATCATCCTCCTCCTGGTTTTTGTTTGTTTGTTTTACTTTTATTGATTCTTTGTGGATTTCACATCATCTCACTTACCTCCTCATCTCCTCACATCTACTCACTATTCTTGCAACCTCCCCACCCCCTGCAAATCAAAACCAAATTTAAAAGAAAAACCAAAAACAAAACCAAACAAAAAAACAAAAGAGGAGGAGGAGGAAGAGGAGGAGGAGGAGGAGGAGGAGGAGGAGGAGGAGGAGGAGGAGGAGGAGGAGGAGGAGGAGAATCATCTTGTCCTGGAAGCTGTAGTATGGCTTGTTCCTGTTGAGTCACACAGTTTACCCTTTAGTCTGTTCGTCTTACTTGCAAGTGTTCATTGCCATGAGTCATTGGTCTGCCACACCACCAATAATGGGCTCTCACTGGGGCTCCTCTTTGACATCCTGTTGTTGTCCTGTGTCAAGGAGATCCTGCTGTTTTGGATCTGTAGATTCGTCCCCTTCACATGCCCCAATAGTTCTTAGATTTGGTGGATATTGGGGTAAATCAACTCATAACCCTGATTCTGGACCTGGTTGGTAGCTGGGTTGGTCATCTCACTAGCTTTCCCTCATCTTCACTACCCAGATGAGCTCCCTCAATGCAGCCTACAGCAAGAAGTGGGACCAGTTCTCCTACTCTCAGGCCCTCAGATGTGGGTCACCCTCACTGATACTGTCAGGGCCAACTATATTGTTTTGCCCAGGCAAAGTGCAGGGCCCTCTCTCCCAATTGCTGTAGCAGGCATATGAGGGGCGGGGTCAGCTTTCCTGCTCTCGTGCCCTGAGGGTGGGCTCACCTTCCTTCGAACCACCGGGTCAGCTCTACTGTGCTTCTCAGGCGAGGGGCATGACGATGGTGAGGGGTGGGGCCATCTTTCCCGAGTGTGGAGGCGAGCTCTCCCCTGAGGGGTAGGACCCACTCACTGCTGCAATATCCAGTGAGGGGCAGGACCAGCCATCCCAGGGCCAGTGAAGGGTGGGGGCGGCTCAGCAAAGCATGTTTCCAATGACCCCCGTGCTAACACCGGCCATGAACATCACCACAGACCCGAGCTGCAGCAGGACCACAGATCCAGGCAGCAGTGCTGGTCTTGCCCCCAAATGTCACTGTGGCTGAGCAGGCACAGCGGTCCTGGATCTGATCACTCCTCTACTGAAGACCTGTTCAGACCTCCCCTATGTATGCTTAGACAACCCAATGCCAGCAGCAACCCTCAATCCCAGGAGATTCACAGCTGCCTCCCTCACTTCTGCCCACTGGCCTGTTTGCTCTAGACCTGCCTACAGGCTCTCTGACCGACCTATGCCAACCTGTCCCAGCCTAGAGAGCATCTGCCCCGCTGTTCCTAGCACAGGCCAACTATGTGGAGGGTTAAAGTGTCCACTTGACTGTGGCATAGAGTGCTCAGATTAAGCGTTAGTTGGAATTGTCCTGTGTTTCCAGTTGTAATTAGCATTAAGATCTCTCTGTGGAGACTATAAAGCAAATGTCTTTCTTCCATGGTGGTAAGCATCAGCCAGCCACAGATGCCGGCGCAGAACTAAGCAGGAGGAAGGAGGCGCTTGCTTCTGTCTGCCGGAGCTGAGAGGTTTCCTCTCATCTTCTTGGCCTGTTTCCAGGAATTTCTGCCGGCCACTCCAGTTCTTAGGCTACTGAACTCACACTGACTAATGCCACCATCTCTTTTGAGTGTGCTTGCATAAGGCACACTGTGGTATATCTCATAACTCACACACACACACACACACACACACACACACACACACACACACACTTACAAACATGGAGCTATATAGAAAGATAGGGAGTTATCTCCTTTATATTACATAATACAACATATAAAGTAATCTTTTATATGAACTATATATAAATATGAATGTGCATATATAAATCAGTTGTAAATGTTACAATTTCTGTGAAGGAAGATTCTAATCTATAAGAAAGTACAGTTTTATATGTATACAGAGGACCGGAGTTGGATTCCTAGCACCTACATGGTAGCTTTTCCACATCTGTAACTGTAATTTCAGGGCCTCTGATATCCTCTTCTGGCCTCTGTGGCACTACACTTTCCACTGCTGAGTGGCTCTGAGCACTATGTCGTGCTCATAAACTCATGCAGATATACACATACATATAAAAATTTTAAACAATTAATAAGAATATATAGTTTTGTATGTATAAATATGTTTAAAATATGCAGATTTGTTCATTTTTAATTATCTTTGTACATATAAAATTACAGATACACATATAAATGGTTACGCATGTCAACATAAATTTGTGCATACAGATGCATATAATCATACACAAATGTATAGGCATAGACAGACAGATAGATGTGTTCCCGAACATATCTCATTTTGGCTCTTTTTTCAGGGAGATCTTGATCCTGTACAGACTGTGCCTCTAGGCATCTGCATGCCTTAGCCCCAATCAGTTCAGGTTTTTACTTAATGTGTATGTAAGGCAGTCTTCACATCCACCCCACACGTATTGCGTTCCCTCACACCCCTTGTTTCTTTTTTCACACCACGATGCATCAATTCTAATACAGTGGTTATTCCTCAGGGGTTGTTATCTCTACACTTGGACTGCATCTTAACAGGCTCTGCCAGCAGGGGAAGGTGATAGACACATAGCGTGGCTATCAGATGCTCAGGAAACAAGTCATGGGCAGTCAGAGCAGGAAAAATGACATGGGCCTGGGAAAAACTAGGGTTGACTTGCTCTGGAGCAAAGAGTCCTTAGGAAGATCCACCGTGGGTGTGAGGAATGAAATGACCGTCTAGTCATTTATAGTTCCATTTTTAATTATTGGCAAGATGACATGTGACAAGTAATAAAGTGGAGATAGAGGCAGTTTTAACAAAATAAAGATTCCCATGAACATTAATGTTTCCAATTTTAAATGTCAGAATTGTGTTTCTTTCCCAGCAGTATATAAAATAGAGGTCCATTCTACATCTAATGGTACTTTAGACTTGATAAAATATGTCATTTACATGGTAGCTGGCTCCTTGTCAATGGTGTCATTCTTGGTCTGGTGCTTATCATCTGTTACTGACTGTTATCATTGTCCTGTGCCAGCAAAGTGTGTCTGAGTCACTTCTGATAGAGGCATGGGGAGGGTATTCTAGGAGTTCTCTCTCTTCTTCTGCTAAAGGAAAAACATGGATTTGATGTATTTGAAGAATGACATGCTTGTAGCTCAAGTAGGCATTCTGTGACTGGATTATAAGATCCCCTTGGGGAGAGAGAGGTGAGCCCCTCTTTACCATTGCTCTTTCCAGCCATTGAGCTGGAGTCCTGCTTGACTCCACTGCTTGCCCACTTCATGTGCCCCTTTCCATCCTGCAGGTTCTGCGTAACTCTAGTGGCACCTACATAGGACCTTTCTGGAAGTCTCATCCTCAGACTTAAAGACATTAGACTCCTGTGACCAAAAAAAAGTGTAAATCCTTTATTTTATTCATTGTTGTACATTATAGATTGGCCAATGCCTTCATGGGTCTTGCATCATTCAAATCTTTTGGGGCAATCTATGGCTATACTTACCTCCCAGCTGTATGTGGGTTCCTGGAACTTAGGAGAACTGTACAAAGGCCTTGTACAATGGTTTCTAGGTAAGCAATGACCTGTAAGGAACCTGACTTCATGTTTCTCATTGCGTGTCTCCTGGTTTCTGCTCAATTGTAGCTGAAATAAAAGTGAAGTACCACCACCTCCCGTTCTCTTTATAAAATAGGCTTTCAGCTCTGGCCTCTGTCTGTGCATCTGGCCCTGTGCACATTTAGGAATAGCTGTTCTCTTTGTTATATTGGTGTTGTGTGGGCAAAAGGGTGGGAAGAGACTAGAGAAAGGACAGCATCGTTTGACAATACAGAAGCACATCTATGGAGAGGTGCACATCTATGGAGATGTGATTTATCAAAATGGGTCTCAGGCTGACTGTTAAAGCAATTTGACCAGACTTCTGGAGCTTTCTTAGTTCCCTCTTCCTAGAAATATTTGTCATAATACAGAACCTTCTCCTGCCTCAGTAAAGAGACTGTGGTAAAGTCATAGGTGACATTTATCAAAACGTTTCTATTAGAAATGAGAACACACTAGTATCCATTGTTTCAAATATCATAAGCATGAGTTGGAAAGGTCAGTGAGATGTGATGAGGACCACACTGAACATTGGCTGTGGCAGTGGAATGATAACCTGAAGAAGTTCTGGAGAGAGCATTGGCTGTCTGAAGACTCATCATCATCCTGAACGTTAGAAACCCAGGCAGCATTTTTATTTGAGGTTTCAATTGAGTGTGGGTGATGGGCACATGATGACCCATTCCTTAAACTCTCTGAAACCAAGGTCATGAATCTCAGTGGCAGGAGGGAGGGGAATTCTAATGGACTTTATTGTGTGCCAAAGTTAAGCACACCTTTTACCCCCTACCCACATCTCATTTCCGTTTGCTGGCATCAACTCCTTCCGCAGCCCAGATTGATTCTATGACTTGAAATAAGACTCTGGAGGCTGTGGGGGAGGGTGAAACTGGAGAGAAAAGTCTATGACCTGTGGGACAGCTAAGGGACAGAGGATTTCCTGTGGTGACCATAGGCAGGAAGCCAATGCTGGTGTGAGCAACATCCCAGTTCCTCCTTCAGCTCTATGGATGTTGTCTGTAACTTTAATGAGGTAAAATTGATGGATAAAAGTTGAATATATTTGTGTCAAGGAAAGTGGCTCAATCTGTCAAGTTCTTGTCACACAAGAATGAGGACCTGAGTTTGATCCCCAGAACATACGTGAAAACAAAAACAAAAACAAAAACAGGTGTGGTGGCTTACATTTGTAATTTCAGTGCTGGGGAAGCATAGATAAGAGCATCTCTGGAGCTCACCTGACAGCCAATACTAATGTATTCTGAGGTCTCTTCAGTGTACACATATACACTAGCCTATGTATACACCTGCATGCTCATGCACAGGAACACACACACACACACACACACACACACACACACACACACACATACACACACATACAGCCATCGTTCTCCTGATATTCCATTCACTTCTCCTGGTTTCTGTCCTGTAACCCAAGCTTCTGTTCTTGTGTAAGGTTATTGCACCTATGTATTTCATTTAAAAAACGTAAGGTAAGACTCTATTTTTTGAAAGCTATTATTATAAACTATATAGGATAATCAGGAACATAGGTTAATGGTTAGTCATTTATAACAATCAAAATTGTATGTATGTTAGGTATGCTTTCCAGATCATATAGAGATATATTTTAGATAGATGGTCTTCAAACCTTTCAAAGACCTATGGAATATGACATTTAGAATGTTTTGTTCACTTAAATTTTTCATGACAATGAGACACATCTGTTCCTGACAGCACTAATTTAGAGATATGGGCATTGAAGAAACTCCTTATGGAGTTTACTTTCATTGTCAAAACAAGGCAGGACAGTCCAAAATTCTTTCTTTATAGAAGAGTCTGCCAGATACTCTAGGTCTGTAGGCTGAAGATGGATGCCCCAACATTGCAGAGGAACTTTGGGTGACTGTCCAGGCAGCCAAATGTCTCTGTTCTGGGTTTTTGATAGAGTTAAAGACTAGATAGTTATAGTTGCAGTTTTCCTTAGATACAATAGACAGTAAATTAGGTATAAAACTTTGGATTCACTAAAATAGGATAGATAATGCATTATTTTGAATATGCTAACTACAAATGGACTGAATATTGTAAACTAATTATTACTTGATAATTGTTATTGTCTTATTATGTTTACATTAAAAACCTTTATTTTTATTTAGACAAAAAGGGGGAAATGTAGACTATTTTAAGGTGTGTTACTTTAGTTCATGTTGCATCTGTTTAACTCTGTGAAGCTATGTTACTTTGCCTGTGTAAACACCTGATGATCTAATAAAGAACTGACCAATAGCAAGGCAGGAGAAAAGATAGGCAGGGCTGGCATGCAGAGAGAATATATAGAGGGAGAAATCTGGGAAATAAAAGAAAAAGAGATGGAGAAGTGAAAAGATCTAGCAGCCAGAGAAGGAGGAGGACTCAGGAGCCAGCTACCTAGTTATACACAGCAAGCCACGGAATAGGAGTAAGATACAGAAGTAAGAGAATAGGAAAAGCCCAGAGGCAAAATGTAGACGGGCTAAGTGAAGTTAAGGAAAGCTGGCTAGAAACTAAGCCAAGCTAAAGCTGGGCATTCGTAATTAAGAATAAGCCTTCATGAGTGATTTATTTGAGAGCTGGGTGGCGGGCCCCCCTAAAAGAGTCAAAAAACAACAACAGACAACCAGTGCTCTTAACTGCTGAGCCATCTCTCCATCCCCAATATTTTAATTTTTAAAGGAACAACTGACTGTAGAAAGACATGTATGCTGTGACTGTGGTACTAAGGGAAGTACATGCAGTGGAAGAAAAGACGGCCTGACAGAGACACAGACAGACAGAGAGACAGAGAAACACAAAGAGACAGAAAGACAGAGACAGAGAAACAGAGAGAGACAGAGAGAGACACACAGAGAGAGACAGAGAGAGAGACAGAGAGAGAGAAAGACAGAGAAATCTCCTGTGAGCATCACAGATGGTCCTGCTGAGAGAGGTAAAGATAAGAAACACTGGAATCCAATCCTAACTCCTCCTGGAAAGGATGTGTTGTAAAGCAAGGCTGCCCCTGCTTCAACACCAGACAGCTCTTTTGACTCTGAATCTCCACTGCTGTGACATGTCAGCAGAAGAAGGTAGTGGTGGTTTGACTAGAAATGGCCCCCATGAGCTCATAGATTTGAGTACTTGTTTACAAAAGAGGGGCACTAGTAGGGGGTGTGGCCTTGTTGGTGGAAGTGTGTCACCGGGGATGGGCTTTGAGGTCTCAGAAGCTCAAGCTGGGCCCAGTGTCCTTTTTCCTACTGGCTACTGATCCAGACATAGACCTCCTGGCTCCTTCTCCAGCACCATGTCTGCCTGTGCACCTCTGTTCCTCTTGACATGATACTGGACTAAACCTCTGAACCTATAGGCCAGCCCCAGTTGAGTGTTTTCCTTTATGAGAGTTGCTATGGTCATGATGTCTCTTCACAGCAATAGAAACTAACTGAGACAGTAGGGATGTGGATTTCCAGGAAGGTGAGCCTTAGTCAGAAGATCAGTTTGTTTAGCTTTCCTAAGGCAAACCCTGTGAGAGCCGGGCCCTCTGTTTCAACTTGGAATGAAGATAATATCACAAATGGTAGAAATAAGGTGTTGCCAATATGTTTAAGAATCTAACTTTTCAATGTCATCTGTTATGTAAACTGATCTTTTCATCACTGATATGGCTCCAAATATATTTAGTAGCTAAGCAGATAAAAGGAACAGGAAGATAATGAAAACTAATAAAAATTGAGAGAACCATTATCTCCCTAAAATATTGTAAGAAAGCTACAAAATGATCACAATGAAAACTACATTCTCCAATTTTCTATCTAAATCATAAGCATTGTGCATTCAAAACATCAAGAAGTGGGCTTTTAAAACCTGAGCCAGTTTGCAACAAATTCTATATGCTAACAGATTTAGCATGTTATGATGACTAGTTCATTAGAAAATGAACCAGACAGTAATAACTTGTTTGTTGAACATCTAATCCATGACAAGCAGTGCTACTTGCCTTGAGGACACAGCTGTGAGGACTCGGACTCTGCTGGAGCAGAATCAGGACCTGAGCAGAACAAGCTGACTGGTCTGTGGTCCAGGTGGGCCTGCCCCATAACTCAGCTTACACAAGGCTGCACGTGGCCAGTGCATCCATGACTGTAGTACAACACAAACGTGTAAAAAGGACAGCCACAACATAGCACAACAAAAAAGTGTAAGGACAGTCATGAAAGTAACTCAACACAAAAGTGGGAGAAGGACAGCCATGAATATAGCACAACACAAAAGTACAAACTTACTTAGGACATTAGGAACCTTTGCTGGGAGCTTTCCTGCGGTAGCTCTACAGTGCAGTTCCTCAGTGTAAGCATTGTAGATTGTATCTCAGGACCAGAAGATTGGACATGCCTTGGGGCTACCTGAAAGGCCGCTAGAAGAGCGCCCCTCTCACAGCCCAGGGGCCTCTGTCTGTCCTTCCTCAGTGTAACGGGGTGTGACTCAGCAGCCTGCATTCTCTGCCATCAGCATCCAGAAGAAGGCAGGCAGTGAGAGTGGGTGATTGTGACATGGGCACAGCCCTGTGAGTCAGCTCAGGCTCTGTTTCAGTACGTGATTTTGAGACGTTGGAATAGAATGAGGCAAAATGGATTTGGGCTTAGCAATAATGCCCTTGTCCCCTGGTTACAGCTTTAATCAGGTATTAAATTGCACAAACCCTTTTCAATTATATTAATTTAACTCACCATCAGTGACTATGGATTGATGCTTAGTGTTAGCTATGAGCCAAGAGCCCTCAGTGAAGTCAACAACTTAGGAGGTGCTGTTTCAGCTCTTGGAGGAGTTAAGAAGGGGTTCCCAAGCTCTAAGGGTTGGGCTTTAATTCCTTATCACAATAACATCTGCTTTAAAAATCCCACTTATATTTTTGTTCTTGGAAAATCAATCTGTGTACATATTTAGATGAATTACCATGACTGGCACAGGTTAACAACATGCTTTGATTAGCATTCTTGAAAATTTTGCAAGTTTCCCTGAATTTCCAGAGCTCACATCAGTCAGACATTGAGGGAATGCGTTCCTTAGCCATTCTTGCAGCAGAAGCTGAGGGAGTCAAGCAAGAAGAACCAGAAGCGTGGAGCGTGGAGCCCACCGTAAGGATGCTCTTTTCTCTGCATGCAGGCTTAGAAGTTACAGCACTGGTCCATCCTCTGTTCCTGCTTGCAAGCAGTGCCTTTGGGAACTAGACCAAGTGGAATTAAGCACACCCATTATGGCATTTTATCTCATTCTGAGTTCAGTGTCTCATGACTTAAGCAGTAGCTCACCCACAGATAGCAAAGGCTTAGAGCACATTCTACATATACTGGCTTAATTAGGCAAGAGAGAAACTGTAAGTTATTTTGTTAAATGCTGACTCTTCCATTTATGTGAAGAAGAAAATGGGCCAGCATTCTCTAAGCTGATGCTGTGTATATTTGTGTGTATACTATGTCCACACACATTTTGTGTGAGAGCTCACCTTTTTTCTGTGTTTTGCAGATCTCATTGGAGAAAATGAACATCCTGAGGATGAAATTAAACTAAAAATGATATGAACACAGAGATGTTAGCAGGGCCAATATTTATAAATTTTCAGTTCATTTTATTGCTATTTTAAGAAGGCCCTGGAGACCTGCTGTGTGTGAGCATGAGTCTGGGTTGGGTGTAAGGACTGACAGCAAGCAAGCAAAGACATCTTGCTTTTCATCAGACTTGTTTGTGGTAGAAGAAGGGACCCCATCTCAAAAAAGACTACCCCAGTTTCCACAAAGAAGACATGGGGTGATGTGTGAACTGAGGGGAAGCGGCCAGCAATGGTGTGGTGATTTAAATAAGAATGGCCCCCATAGGCTCATATATTTGAATGCTTAGTCACCAGGGAATGAAATTGTCTGAGAATGATTAGGAGGTGTGTCTTTGGTGGAGGAAGTGTGTCACTGGAAGGTGGGCTTTAAGGTTTCAAAAGCCCCTGCTAGGCCCAGTTTTGATCAGGATGTAACTCTGTGTACTGCTCCAGCACCAGCACTATGCGTGCCTCCATGCTCCCCACCATGATGAGAATGGACTAAGCTTCTGAAGCGTGAGCCAGCCCTAATTAAACACTTTCTTTTGTAAGAGTTGCTGTGGTCATGGTGTCTCTTCATAGCAATAGGACAGTGACCAAGTCCAAAGGCTTCTCAGAGAAGTGGCATTTGTTATTTAGGGAACCTGCAGGTCACAAGAAGGAACTGAACTGGAGAGGATGAAGAGGGCAGGCCATGTGGGCTGAAGCATGGTCCCCAAGCCTTTCTTGTTTTCCTTTTTTTCTTATTTTGTGACAGTTGAGATGGAAGCCAGGGCCCTGTCCATGCCAGGTGAGTCTTCCACCTTTGAGCTACCTCTCCAGCTCACAAGCATTTTTTCTATAAAGGGCCAGAGGAAAGGCTTTTGGCCTTGCAGCTTGCTGAGTTGTGATGACTCTACTTTGCCCTAGTGACGCTAAGGCAGCCACAAATGCCACAGAAGCCAATGGTGTGGTGTTGCAGAAAGGCTTCCATGGACATCAACATCTGCATGTTAGATAGCTCTTATGTATCATAAAACAGTGTCCTTCTTTTGACTTGCTTTCAATCATTGGGAAACATAAATGTCATGCTTAGCTCAGGACTATGGATAGCACGTAGTGAGTAGGAGGGGTGTGTGTGTGTGTGTGTGTGTGTGTGTGTGTGTGTGTGTGTGTGTGTGTAGATTGCAGACTTCTGGGCCAGAGACAACTGAGAGAGCTAGGCTAAGGTTCATTCAAGAGTTAGATGTTCTGTGAGCAGAAGCCAGGTGACTTGAAGTGTTAGTGAAAGGAGGATTTATTCTACTAGAATTGTAAGCTATCTGTAGATGAATTTCTAAATGGCCATATTAAATAAAAAACAGGGAGCCAAATATAGGGGTGAAAACCTTAGAAAGATCAGGGAAATAGAGAAAGCCACCAGCCAACCTTACCTCACCAACTCTGCAGCTTCCAAATGCAAGTTACTTCCTGTCTACCCAAGCTTTATATGCCTTGCTGTTCTGCCCTCTCATTGGCTATCTTAGCCCAGCTACCTCACTTCCTCTTCCTGCACAGCTCTGTCAATTTCTGTCTGTCTATACAGACCTTCAGGCCTCTATGGTTGGTACTGGGATTAAAGGAGTGTGTCACCATGCTTGGCTCTGTTCCCTAGTGTGGCCTTGAACACACAGAGACCCTGCCTGCTAAGTGTTAAGATTAAGGGTGTCTGCTATCACTGCCTGACTTCTTTGTTTACTTAAAATGGCTTGCTATTTCCTCTGATCTCCAGGCAGATTTTATTTATTAAAGCACAAATAAAATCACCACAGCTATAGAAGGAACTAAGACAGAGGAG
Source organism: Peromyscus leucopus (assembly GCF_004664715.2). Taxonomy (NCBI): domain Eukaryota; kingdom Metazoa; phylum Chordata; class Mammalia; order Rodentia; family Cricetidae; genus Peromyscus; species Peromyscus leucopus. Next base: position 63,578,892 of record NC_051065.1, read on the forward strand.
AGGTGGGCTCATGGCAAACGCATGCAGTTCCTCTGGCTGTAGCTACCAGATGGATTGTAGTGAGCATACATGGAAACAAGCAGGTTAGTTGGGCAGCCTGAGGTGCAGACGAAGGGCATGTGAGAACTGAGAACATATGTCATGGATGTCATCCTGAGGTCAGCTGAGATCCTACCACTCGTCTGCCACCACCAGCTACTGATAAAACATTTGACACCATATCTCCATTGCTTACAATAAATGACCTATTCCCTTCCTTACAGAAGTAAGAACAAGCCTGAGCCCTCTGCTCTCCACGAGAGGAACATGCTGACATCTGTTCCTGAGACTCCCCATCATGGTGCCTCTTGTGGTCACAACCACATCTTATTTTTGAGGTGTTTTTTTACACACAACTTCTACTGTATGTTTCTAAGAAATTCTGTACTGCTGCCAAGCCGTGTCTGATGCTGAGGATGTCCCACTTTGAGTACACAGAGTATGCCAGGATCACATCTCCTTTGGTTCTGTGCTCAGTGAGATGGCCAGGGCAGATCTCTTTCTACCCATTTTTAATCAAGTCAGCTGAAGTTCAACAATATGAGAATTCTTTGAAATTGACTTTTAAGCAAACCCCATTTATTGGAACTTCAGAATTTTAGTCATGTATCGGCACACATGGTGCACAGCCATGCATGTAGCAAACACTCATACACATAAAATAGTAAGTACACAGTCACACATTTTAATGCTAACTTGGGCTTTGGTTACCTGGGTAAGCAAAGACACACCATGTACATGCTCATTCTATCACAAGTATTAGTAAGTGCTCTGCACAAAATCGCCATTCAGTCAGTGATGTTTTAGGCAATTGACATTAAATTGAAAAGCAAGCAAATATGGCTTCCTTCTCTTAGTGTAAGTGCCGTGAAAGTGTTGCTCAACCTTGCTAGGCTAGCAGAAAAAGATGGTTCTAGGTGTGACATTCATGGATCCTGGGGTGCAGTGATGGGAACCCCGTGTTCCTCCCTTATGTGCTCTTCCTTATCAGTTCTCTTCCTTCATCTTAATTTTTCAACCAGGTGGTTAATGATGAGAAAGACAAATACTTACCTGACTTTTCAGCCATGATGAACCGTTATCGGAAACATTGTTTTAAATAGACTCTTCCTGGTGTCATTCAAACACCTACAAAACCAAAAGGCTGAGTTTGCCCTCTGCTGGAATTCAGAGTTACACCTCTGGCAGTTTTGTGAGTATGGGGAAGAATGCAGGATAGGTTTGGTTTTTGTTGTTGTTTTGGGTTTTTTTTTTTCTCACACATTAAAAATTTAAGCCTCCTTTTACCAACGTGGTTTATCCCCTTCAGTATTCGATCTAAATATAGACCAGCTTACCTGAACCAAACGCTCTCAAGGAAGAATGTCAGCATGAGCAGAGGACAGCTTTGAAGAACAGATGATCTGATGGTCAGCAAAGGCATTGGAGTGGGGATGTTTGCCTTTTTACTCAGTTTCTAAAGTCTGTATTATTGATGAAAGTGCAGTCCCAAGCCTTGGCTGGGTTTCAGGTGCTTAATGTAGTAGGAACAGCCATGCCAGAGTCTAGGATAGCATCAAACACGAGGCTTGAGAACCGATCTTCGAGTTAACAGGGAAAGGCAGGCAGCCTCACTAGCCTTCAACAAAAACTGGGTTACACTGGCTCATTCCTCTATAATCTCAGCAATTGTGAAGCTGAGACAAGAGGGTGACCCTCAATTTGAGGCTATCCTAGGCTATAGGATAAGACATTGTCTCATAAATCCCCCTCCCTAAATTAAAAAATAAAATGTAGGGCTATAGGGCTTGGAGGCAGCTCTGTCAGTAAATTGCTGGCAGACGACCTGAGTTAATTCCCAGGACACATGGCACAGTAGCTTTCACTTATAATCCCACTGCAGGGGAGGAGATGGATGGACCCATGGGGGTTGATAACCAGTCAGTTGAGCTGAATCAGTGAGCTCCAGGCCAATAAGAGAGTAAATGCTACTCCTGAGAAATAATATCCAAGGTTGAGCTCTAGCCTCCACACATGGGCATGGATACCTGCAAGTGCACACTTGTGTGGAGAGAGAGAGAGAGAGAGAGAGAGGAGTGAGACAGTGACAGAGAAACAGAGAGAAGGAGAAGAGGAAGAGAGGAGAGGAGAGGAGAGGAGAGGAGAGGAGAGGAGAGGAGAGGAGAGGAGAGGAGAGGAGAGGAGAGAGAGAGGAGAGGAGAGGAGAGGAGAGAGAGAGGAGTGAGACAGTGACAGAGAGAGACAGAGAAAGAGAAACAGAGAGAAGGAGAAGAGAAAGAGAGGAGAGGAGAGGAGAGGAGAGGAGAGGAGAGGAGAGGAGAGGAGAGGAGAGGAGAGAAGAGAAGAGAAGAGGGAGAGATAGACAGATACAGACACATACCCCAAAACTGGTTTCACAGTCTGAGTATTCATGCCACACATTCTGGCGTGGGGGAGGGGGCAACTGCAATAGTACAGACTTGGAAACCCTAGAGAAGAGAAGAGGAGAGAGAGAGAGAGAGAGAGAGAGAGAGAGAGAGAGAGAGAGAGAGAGAGAGAGAGAGAGAGAGCACAGGAGCCTTCAGCTGGAACATATGACTCCTTGGGTTGGCTTCAGGCACAGGAAAGTATCGCCCTGATTCATTCTTTCCTATCTGAACACTGATTAGTCCCTTTAAGCCCTCTGTCTTCAAAACTTTCCACCCAGCATACGGCAAACAGGTATTCTGTGTGTGTGTGTGTGTGTGTGTGTGTGTGTGTGTGTGTGTGTGTGTGTGTGTACAATGGGACACAGACTTTAGAAAGCAGCACACCAGGCAGATACTGACAGATCAGCACAACAAACCGCTGCGTGTGCCTTCCTGGCTCACGTTTTCATTGCGTTTGGGCAAAGGTTCAGACACAAAATAGATGGACTAATTATCTGTCTGAGCTGAGGTGAGAGGGAGAGAACAGCATGCTCTAGACCTGATGTTGCCACACTGTTCAGACCACAGCACCCCAAAGAGTTATGCTCTGCTTTTAACACCACCAGCGAAAAGCAAGTGCAAAAACCACACCTGCTTCCATAGAGAGCATTACATAAAATGTAATTACATAAATTGTCCCTTCTGGTTCCTGAGGCCAAGGTGCTCCCCAGCAAAAATAGAAGAATGGCTTCCTTTTTCAGCGTGGAGGGAAATAGTCAGTGGGTCAGATCTCAGGAATATTCGAGTTCTCTTTCAATAATTCTTCATCAAGCCTAGTCGCTTGCAACTACTTCTGTGCTCAGCCTCAGCAGAGCATAGGCCGCGGGGTCCCCAAGGAGTGTAAGGCATGCCTGGGCTTCAACAGTTGAGGGTTGAGGAGACTGCACAGTCAATGAAACATTTGCTATGTAAGCGTGAGCCCTTGAATTAGATTCCCAGAACCCACATGACATGTTGGGCATGGTGTTGTATGCTTGTCATCCCAGCACCTTGGAGGTCGAGACAGGAGGACCCCTGGGCCTCACTGCCCAGTCAGTCTAGCCTACTGGGTGAGTTCCGGGTAAAAGTGAGATACTCTTTCTCAAAACCCAAGGTGGGCAGTGACTGAGGGAGACACCCAAGATGGACCTCTGGCCTCCACATGTACCTATCCTTCCTGCATCCACGCATGCACATCACCCACACAGGTCCCCCCATATCACATGAACATGAACACACACATACTTTCAGTTGCATGTGCATGACTGCATGATATGCTACAACCAGGCCATGATATCTGGCCTCTGTGCCATGAGCAAATCTCAGCTTTGTCCTTGTTTCCAGTTAAAATCACTCTCAAGGTTCAGATAAAAGGTGCTAACAATGCTCTGCCCAGTGCTTCTTAGATGAAGGCACCAAGTTGTCTCCCACCTGCACTAGTCACAGCCACACATGCCCTACACAGGCAGCACTCAGACATAGACTATACCACCAAGGAATTGTCTGCTTCGAAACATTGAGGTTCAAAACCAAGAGTTTGCAGGGCTATTTTTAGATCACTGTGACTTTTAATCATATTCAGGGGAGGGAGAGGAGCAGACAGAATTCTACTTCAGCAAAAATGGAAGTGATTGGGGTGTTTTCTCTTACAAAGTGGAGAGTCATCTGATGCTGAAGGGTGTATGTACTTTCATCAGCTAAACATGGTTTTCTGTTCTTAATCCAGGGAAGTCCATGTAAGAGCCGTTAGATGTTGACTGTCAATCGTGTGCCACAGGTATTATGACAATTCACTCATTTAGTAAATGGTACAACTCTGTAGCAAGACAGGTATTATTAAATAAAGGTTTGGGTAGAGAAGGAGACTCAGATGCCTAAAGTGGATTAAGAACATAACATAGTTAAGAAAGCAGGTTCTGGTTTTGGATTCATGTGTCTAGTGTTCAAACTCACATCCCAATTAAAACCCACTTGGCACTGTGGCAATGGCAATCATCTACCACCTTGTCTAATGAGTAAAGTAGCCATACTCCTTTGTAGCCTCTGGGGTCCATATGAGAATCTACTCCCTGTGTCCTAGGTTGGCACTGTCAAAGCTAGTTCAAGGAAAGAAGGAACTTAGGAAGAAGAAGGCAAATATAACCATAGAGGAGAGAGACTATGGCCAAAGCCAAAAAAAGGAAAAAAGAGCCCCCACACCAATCCACACCCTACATAAAACTGACTGTGGGGTGAGAGTCTCACTGTGTGCAATGTGTCTGCACTCAACATAGCCCTAGCAGTGAATCAACTGGTGATCAGAGTGAGCAATGATCAGAGTCCAGGGCACTGAGTCAGACAGAGGAGGATGTGGAGCCCTGTCTGCAGAACAGTGGGCAGCTTCTTCCATCTGTGTGAAACTCCGCTGTGGTGACGACTCTGCACCACAGGTGTTGATGAAAATCTGCAAAGCAGTCACAGATCTGAGGGTGGCTCTGCCATGGTCAGTTTGGGTAAAAAGGGTTGGAGGATGTGCTATGTGTCACTATTAATGAAACCCAATCAAATAAAATAAAAAGAAAGAGGAGGATGAGATACTGAGCATTCACATTTCACTTTTGTTAGGATGACAAAATACTCTGAAGAAAAGCCATTAAGGAAGAAAGTGGGTATGTCAGCTTAAAATTCCAGGTCATAATCTGTCAGTATGAGGAAGGCAAGCAAGGCTTGAGCTGGTCATATCACTCCCACAGTCAAGAGAAGAGAGAAATGAATGTATGCATGCTTGTTTGCTTGCTTGCTTGTTCTCTTGCTTGCTTGTACTCGGCCAGCTTTCCTCACTCACAGGGTTCAGGGCCCAGCCCACCAAATGTTGCCATCCTCATTCAGGATAGATCTTCCCACCTCACTTAATTCAAGACAACCCCCCACAGACATGGCCACAGGCCAACTCAGTGGAGATAATTGCTCATTGAGGCCACCTTCCCAGGTAATTCAAGGTTGTGTCAAGTTAGCAATCAAAGATAACCCTCCTACCTCTGTGCAATAAGGGGTGTCTGTGAGAGTGTCCTGAGGGGTGGGGAACATAGACAGAGGAAAAGAAACAAACTGAGGGTATGTGGCTTGCAGTTACTGCCTTCCAACACCTCCTGTACCTTAGTTTCTTGGTATAAAAGGTGAGAAACTTCCATGAATCAGGAAGGCAGAAACTGTCAGTGCAGGATTGAAGAGGGTTGGCTCCCTCCTGCAGCTACATAGATGTCATATGATATTTAATTTAGCTTAAACTGAAAGGAAGTAGTATGGCTACTCCGGTTATTTAAGAGTATTAGCGAGATTCTCTCCTATGGAAGAGTTTTGGAAGCAGTTAGAAGTATGAACAGCATGCCTGAAACATCCATATCCAGCATGGGCATCTCTCAACCTCTCCATTAGAGCCTCTTTCTGTGGCTGGTGGAAACGTAGTGGTACCTGGCTCAGGAGATCTGGAGAATGCCCAGCTCTGCATTTCTAATGAGTTCCCAGGTGACTCTGACTCCATGGGTCACACTAGCCAGCATAGTTCCACAGGGCTTCCTCATGGTTGTGACAGGTTTGCATGCTACCCAACAACACTATTCAGTTTCCCACTTCAGAGATTATGGATTGAATGAAGGGGCATCATTCTTACCCTGGCGTGTTGTTGATAAGTGGTGAAAATGGGCAGTTTACTAATCTGATGATCATGCTTTTTAATCTTTAAATATGATGCAAAGGCTTACATCATCAGCCATCTCTTAGAGAGTGTGGGAAGTATGTTACCTCTTTGCTGAGGCATGAGAGTATAGAAGTTTGACAGTGAAAAGGATGTTGAGTGTCCAAGTTAGCTGATGGTGCCTGAAGACCAACTGCTTGGGGCAAATTACCATATCCTGGCCCTGAGTCCCCTCCCAGCCAGACTACCTAGTCTCAGAATACCTCAACTAAGGCAACTACACATACGGGAAGGCTGTTTGTCCTGTGCCTAGTTACAGGCTCTTCTCCTACAAATACTCCAATCCCAGGGGTATAAAACCCTGTTTGCAGTAGCAGAAGCATAAGTAGATTATTTGGAGTCAAGTGGGGTGGGGCTGCAGAGATGGTTTGGTACTCGCTGTTCTTCCAGGGGACCTGAGCTTGGTTCTAAGCATCTATGTCAGGCATCTCACAGTTATCTCTGACTTCAGCTCCAGGGATCTGACATGCCTTTATGAGTGTGGCATTCACACAGAGACATATATAAAAGTATACACACACACACACACACACACACACACACACACACACACACACACGCACACACACACAAAAGTATTTGTTAAGTCAAGTGCATGGAGGTTGCCGAATAGGTATATGATGAGGAACACAGAAGTCCTCCAAGTGTAGGGAGCACCAGAGCCACACTGAAGACCCCTCAAGTGACAGATGGCTGTCCCCACCACAGCCTCTCTGAGCCAGGGAATCCAGATCTGACTTTAGGTCTAGTTTGCACCTTTCCAACTCCCTGGCAATACCTCTGAAAATGTCCTGGGGTCTACACTCTGAAAGCCAAGGGTCTTTATCTTAAGTAGTCATTAACAAAGGTGATTATTTAAATTGTCTCAACTGTGTGCCTTTACCTTGGTCCACACCAGCAGCTTTGCATAACCACCATGCTCCAGAGTCCCAGTGAAAAACCATCAACTGCATAGAGAAACCTGGCTGACTTTGCACCAGCTTGCTCAGGATTCCAGTTGTATGAGCTGTTTGATACTTTGGTGGACTGTTCCATCCCTACCTGCTTCCTTCAGTGTGGTGCAAACATCCAAGATTTCAGTAATCTGAGTAAAAAGAATGCACTGTGTCAAAAAAAAAAAAAAAAAAAAAAAACAGCATGAACGGCCTTCATATCCTGTGCTTTCCTCCTGGTCAGTCATGGTGATGGGAAAAGTCATTGAAAACTTTTGATCCATCAAGGATGGTTCCTTACATTTCTTTTCTTTTCTTTTTCTTCGAGACAGGGTTTCTCCATATAGTTTTGGCGCCTCTCCTGGATCTCACTCTGTAGACCAGGCTGGCCTGGAGCTCACAGAGATCCGCCTGGCTCTGCCTCCTGAGTGCTGGATTAAAGACCACTGCCTAGTGGTTCCTTAAATTTCTAAAAGCAACATGCACACATTGTATCCTATAATTTGATTGTAGTACTGGCATGAATTAAGCACTACATAGAATATTTCCTAAGTGTGGGTTAAATAGTTTTCTTCCCTTTTACAGGAGGTTCTGCTTCTGATGTTATCTATGCCTCAAGCATAACAGTTCATACTCATTGTAGCAAAGTTTTAGCCTCTGGCTTTAAATGTAAGAAAGTGACTCAGAAGTGAATACTCAAAACTGCAGGTGGAACATTCTGAAACGAACAGCCTAACAAAGTTGGGCGTGGCCACATAGCCCTCCCATCCTAATGATGGGGAGGCAGAGATAGGCAGATCCTTGGAGCTCACTGGCAATCCAGCCTAGCCAAATCAGTAAGCTCCAGCTTTAATTAGAGACCCTGTCTCAAAAAGGGGGTAGTAGTAGAGTGATTGAAGAAGACAGTAATGTTGATCTCTGGCCTTCTGTGCACATGTCTGCGTGTATGCATGTGCACACACATACACCACAGAAGACCTAGATAGAGCTGAGGATGATGGAGGATGACAGAAGATCACACTGCTTCCTAATTCGGAGGGAGTGCTGTGGAACTCAGACGCTTTGCATCCAAACATTTCTCCTCAGGACTCAGTTAAAATTCAGCCCAGGGTTTGAGGGTCCAGCAATAATGTATCTGCTCCTTCAACCCACACTGGGCAGAACAGCAGGCTTTTCTCATTAGATGTCAGAAGCATGACGCTTCTGGGGAGTGGTAGCTTGACTGCAGTGCTCCGAATGGCATGAGGCCAATGAGAAGCAGAGTAAAAACTTCCCCCTGGGAAAAGAATTCAGCCAGGTCTACTCAAAGCAGAGTGCCCCGCTCCTCTGTTTCATCAGTGTGCCGCAGATGGAGCCTCAGAAGGAGGCTCCAAGTTCAATGACAGGTCCTCTCTCAAAAAGGGGGAGGGTGATGGAGATGTCTTTAAATGGCACAAAACAGGATTCAATGGTTAAGAGTGCTGGCTGTTCTTCCCAAAGATCTGGGTTCAGTTCTCAATGTCCACATTGTGGTTCACAGCCACCTGTAACTCCAGTTACAGGGGATCTGATTCCCCCTTCTGACCTCTGCATATACATCTATCAGGCAACATAGTTATACATGCAAAATGGCATAAAATATCCTAAAAAATGAATTCCTAGTATACAAATACTTTATATCGTTGATTATGTAGAGAGATACATGCTTTGAAGATAATGGTGCCAATGATTACATCACTTGCTTGTGTAACCTCTAGGAAATGTCGGCATGGAGGCTTTCACTCACAAGACACCAATCATCTTCATTACCAAGCCCCTGGCTCCAGGGCTCAGCTATCTTGTCTTATTGACAGTCCACTTCACTTTTCATCCCCACTCCAAGTGCTGGGCTGCTCAATCTCATGTTTCTCCTGTTGAGTGAGGCATTGAGTTAAAAGCTCGAAGTACAAATTAAAGGGTAACTTGGCATTACCAGGAAGATTTGTGACCTGGTAAATAACACGAGGGTTGGAGATGAATGAGTTTGCAAGAACTACTCAAACCAAATTGGTTTTGCTCATATTTTAAAATCTTTTCACATTTTGCTTATATATTCCACAGAAATGCATAAATCTCAAAGGAACTAGCGTCAGCTGGAAAAAAAAAAAGAAATACTCTAAGCATTTACCATGAACACAGGATATTTGAGAAAGTGGACTGAGGAAAATCGTGAAGAGTACTAAGCTGAGAAGCAATAATGGATGAGCTGTTCCTCCGATTTAACGCCTCCAAGGAAAGAGGCCAGATCAGCTCGACACTGTGCTTTCTCCTTCTGTGTCGCGTTTATTTTCCCGGAGGAACTGCCTAATACAAAATGCCAGTTATTATGTTGTGTTTTAGAGAGTTTATTTTATTTTTAAATTATGTGTCTGTGTCTGGGTAGGGTCTATACATGAGAGCGCAGTGCCTGCAGAGGCCAGAGGACAGCATCAGATCCCCTGGAGGAGGAGCTATGGTAGGTCGTGAGCCACCCAACTAGGGTGTTGAGATCTGAACTCTGGTCTTCTAGAAGAGCAGTGCATACTCTTAAATAATGAGGCATCTTTCTAGCCCCACTATGTGTTCCATTTGGGTTTCTATGTGATTTCCTTATTTACAATATGTGCAGCTTCTCTTTTCATGAGTGAGCCAATAGAAATGAGGAGCAAATGATTCTGAGAAGGAACATGAACACATAAAAATGAGAGCTTCTCATATAAGTGGTGTTCCTGAAAGAAAAAAAAATCAGTGCCATAGGTATATATGGATTTTGACTCATGGTGAAAAATGTCCCCTCTAGGGAGCTGCAGTCTGAGAAAAAGGACACAGTAGCAACTCCAAACTCAGCTCCCTATCAAAGCAATTTAATATTGCTCCTGTAAACTTCTCTTTATTGGCCTAATGTGCATGTTTCTTCATTTTGTTATGTATTATAGATTATACGTTTTCTAATCATTCATCATGGCTTTAACTAAGATTATTGATCAGTAATTAACTGATCTCTTAAATTCAGCATTTTCATGAATACTATTTGCTCCAATTTCATTAATTCACTTCCTCCTTTTCTTGGGAGACAGAGGTTTTCTATTCTGCTACTCTCAATTCATATTTTTCTGTTATGACGCATTCCTGTTATATGATATTGAAAACTGCCTCCCTAGTCTAAAAGTATATAAGTATTTATCTTATTTGTCTAGTAATCCCCGTAGGGCTTTGCCTTTTTTATTTAAGCCTACAGATCATCCAGACTTCACTCTATACTAGAGATTAAGGAATAGAGAGGCCTTGAGTTTCTTTCAAATGCTTAACAAGTTGTCAGAAAACATTTCACAGCTTCTTCTTTGAAATGTTCTCACATGTATCCAGTACATCTTGATCATATCCACCCCACTCTCCCTAGCCTCCTCTCCAGACCCCTCTGTCAGCAACTTCCTTTCCAACTTCATGTCTTCTTTTCCATCTTTTTTTCTCTCCTTGTAACTCAGTAAGTCCTGTTAATGCTGCCTTCATTGTCATGGCTGTGAGGTTCTTTACTGAGACACACTCAACTAACTAGTGGCCACTTATACCCACAGGAAAGAGTCTCCCTCTCCCAGCATGAGTTATTGACATTTCATACAACTGTTGATTGTATGTAGATTGAAATTGGATTGCAATTGTAGATTGAAAGCGCACTCATCATATAGTAAGTTGTTCTTCATATTTGTAGCTTTGAATGAGAGATGTATTTAAGTTTAGAATCAGATTCAAATATAGGGAGAAAGCTATGGCCAAATTGGTATCCTTGTAATATTCAAACTTTTTCTAATTTTTCCACAAATACTTGTTACTTTGAGAATTTCTGAGAGGCTGATAGAAAATTCCTTTTGATGAATGAGAATTGACCTTGCCATTGACCTCCATAGACACATCTCTCCCTTGTTTCTCTGTGTCAGGAGTCTGAAAATTATTCCCTTAAATATTTCAGGCCTCATGGCCGCATGTCTTTGACACAACCATTCAGCTGGATTCTTAAAACATAAGCCAGGTGTTCTAGCTAGGGTTTTTATTGCTGCAATGAAAAACTATGACCAAAAAGCAAGTTGTGGAGGAAAGTATTTATTTGGATTATACTTCCACATTGTGGAGGTTTGCTGCTTACTGGCTTACTCCTCATAACTTGCTCAGCCTGCTTTCTTACAGAACCCAGGGCCACCAGCTCAGGGATGGCACCACCTATAATGGGCTGGGCCCTCCTACATCTATCACTAATTAAGAAATGCCCTATAGTCTTGCCTACAGCTCAATCTTATGGAGGCAATTTCTTAATTGAGGATCCCCCCTCTCAGATGACTTTAGCTTGTGGTGACATAAAACTATCTAGCATGCCAGGTATGGATGATTCCCACAGGAGGCAACAGCTCCTTCTAGCCAGTCCTTAATGACAGACACTACAATAACAATTACACATCATTCTTATATGTCAGACAAATGCTCCTTTTCATCTCAACTTTTTCAAAATTTGGAAATATAAAGTCTATTTTTAGATCATGGATCAGCCAACACTAAATACAGGACTGGGTCGGGCCAACTGGCTGTAGCTTGCTGGTCCAATCCATACAATGGTACTTAAAACATTGGAAGACAAGTTGCATCATAATAAACTTCTTATAACTCCTAATTGACAATTAATATGCTTTTAAACACATCGTTTTGAACTGGCATGGATATAAATTATTTGTGGTGAATGGATGTGAAGCTATATAAACAGCGGAGCTGGGAGCTCCTCAGGATGACACACGTAAGCAGGAGAAAGAAAGTACCTGCAGGTCTCTGAGTCAGACAAGCTGTACATCATTCAAGTTTTCTCTGAAACGTTTGGTAATCAGGGACAAAAAGGAATAAATTCCAGGTTTTAACTCCATTTGTGGATTAAAGATGAAAGCAATTCATCACAGGAAAAATAATCTAGTTCAAGGACATTTCTAAGAGGAATTTAACAAATGAATTTGAAGTTCTCTGGGGGATATTTATCACTGTGATTGATAATGCATTATGAATTTTTATCCTACAACTTGTTCTTTTATTAAAACATGCCAGATTGGGGATCCTGTATTAGAGGCTCTTACACATTGACTTCTTTTTCTTTCATTAGCTGAGATTCCTCTTATTAATTAAAGTAATGAATGCACTCACCTACTTACTAGCTCTAACCTAGCTGTCCCAGCTCTTAGGCAACCAAGGGCCCAGCCTAGGGAATTGTGCTGCCCACAAAAGGCTAGATCACTTAACAATCAAGACAGTCTGCCATGGAAATGCCCTCAGGCCCACCTGATCGAGACAGGCCCTCTCTTCTCAGGTGCTTCTAGGCTGTATCAAATTGACAAAACTAACTTTCAAAGAAAGAAGATTAGGGTGATTGTCACTATTCTGCCTGGCATTTTGTTGTTAGTTTGAAGGAAGTGTTTTCCCTTTGCTATGTGGTGCCACTTGGTAGCATTGGCGAGTTTCTTGTTAGGACACTAGTTTGGCTTGATGTTAAGATATGGTTACAGGTGCCTTTTGACTGGCATGTGATACAGTTTTCACTCTGTCTTCTGCTTCACACCTGCCCCTGCTCTCTGTTCATCTGTCATACTCAGCTACAGTCTCCCTTTTTCCTTTTTTCCTCTTGGATTAAAATACAAAACAAAATACCATTTTCTTTCCTCCAGAAGTATAAAATTAAAACACTAAATTTCTGTTCTTTGCTGGTTATAAACAATATAATGTAAATGTTTTGCAAACACATTTAGTAAGTTCAAATGTGACCGATTTCTTATTTTAAACAAATACTTTGATTTTACTCAATTTAAACCAGCCTCCCCATTGCCCTGGGTACCTTCCTGTTACTGCCTTGATTTTGATGACACATTGGTTAATTTTAATGCTCTTAATTATCATGATTGTTTAAATTTGTAATCTGCCACATGATGTCAACCCAGAGGTCAACCTGCTGGGGTCCCCTCTCTTATTTTTAACCACCCCTACACATACTATTTTTCATGGGGGAGGGGGTAATTACTATTGTTCTTTCTCAAGTCCAGAGACTATTTCTTCAGCTATGTCCAATCCTGGGCTAAGACCATGCTGTGGTTTTTATTTCTTAAATTTCAGGTAGTCCCGGTATTAGAATTTGCATGTTGGCCTGGCACCATGGAGATGCCTCTGATGAGACTCCTTTTCTCTCATTCATGGTACCTTGATCGTATTTAGGATTTCTGTGCTGAGCTCTTTGCTGACCTGGCATGCTGCTGACTCCACCTGTTTCTGTGGACTTGCTATCTGCAGTGCACACGGTCTTTTCTGTCTCTTTGCACACTTAGTAACCTATGCTTTGCTAGACCCTGGATTTGCTGGTGAAGACTGCAGTTTTTGCAACCTGAGGATGATGGATCTGTGCTCTGGAGGGTGAGTACCTTCAGGCTGATCACATTGAACTTGCAAAGGTTTGGTTTTGTTCTTTATTGATGTAGTTCATTGGATATGGATTCTAGGATTTTTAAGTGATACTCCACTTTGAGCCCCTCCACTGTGGAAGGAGGTAAAACCTAAATTCTATCTTCTTCTTTATGGGAAGCAACTCTTCCTCCTGCTTGTCCTCCTCCCCTCTCTGCCTCTTCCAATCTCTGCTCTTCATGGCTTTTCTCTGCCTTTCTTTCCTCTTCTCTCATCCTCCTCCTTTTCCCCCTCCACCTCTCTATCCTCTGTCTCTCTCCCTGGCTACCATGAGGTAAGCAACTTTTCTCTCTCCCCTTGTCTGTCTTGTTCCCATCTCTGTCTTCCTGCTTCACCATTTCCCCCTCTCCTCTGCCTCTGTCTCCCATCCCTCCCTCGTGCACTGTTTTCCTCTGCCTGCTCTTTTACCATGGCGCTTCTGTATTGATCAGTAGAGCCAGCTGTCCAGGGTTCACGGAGTCTCAAACCTTGAGCCCAAACACACATTGCCTTCTTTATTGTTTTTACAGCAACAAAATCTAAGGAAAATATTTGATGTCATTCTGTGACTTCTTCATTTGAAAGTGTCCTTTCTCATGTCTGGACACTGGTATCTGGGCCTGGCTAGCTCTAAGATCAACTAGGGTTTGATAAAGATTTCTGACTTGATTGGCAGGGAACCAACAGGAGTTTCTTGCTGTAGTCTTGTGCTTGTGGGGGTCACAAGCACATTCAAGTGGGCAGTCAAAAACCTGCCTTCATCCTTAGTTCTATGTGGTCAGTGCCTGGAGATTGGCCAGAGGGGAGAGCTTGATTGAAGTCGCTCCCCACTTATACACATTGCCTAGCATGTGCTTGGCCATCTGTATCCCCAGCAATGCATTCAGACTTTTGAGAGGTCTTCTGGGCACTTCATCTCGTCTCCTGTCCTAAACTCATCAAGGTTTTTGGCTAGTGTGTCAGCTCTCACAGTTATGGAAAGCTAATTATGAGAAGCCTCCATCATGTCGACTATTTTCCCCAAGTCAAAGACTCTCTGTACTTGAGCACAGGACCCTTCATATACAGACAGCCTCATGCTGAGGTCTCAGCTCAGCCGTGGCCATTCTCCAGAAACACGTTCTAGCTTCTTCATGCAGTGGACACTGGGCTGAGGTTCACACTGGGTCTGCAACTGATGACTGTAAACTCTCTGCACAACTGGGGACTGAGTGAGGACTGGAGCAGGAGAAGGTGATGCACCACAGAGCAACAGGCTTTACGCAAATTAAACTGTCTTCTGGAGTGGGTAATCTCAGGCTTTGTGTTCAGGTTGACTTTTCTGAGTCTTTAATTCTGTCCTTTTGGTCAGTTTTTCCATTATTTTAACAGATGAGAAACATTAGGTTTGTATTCTGCCCCTTCTGCTGACACCTTGCTGTCTTTATCTTATGAAAATGTTGGCACGCACCCAAGGTGTGTGATGTGATAAAGCCACAGGCTGATTAGGTTGAAGAGGACGCCCATTGGATCCTTGCCCTGTATAGTGCCTTGTATGGGTCACACATCTGAGCCCATCTGTACACGGGCATCTGGCTCCGGTCCTGTTCATGAGGGCACTGTCTGCTGACTCATCAGAGTGCTTGCTTGGAACTGAGATCACCAATGGCTGATGTGCCTTCTTCCAAGGGGAAGGAAGACACTGAGAATTGTTGAGAATCTGTCTGTCACGCCTAGGGTGGCTGCAACCCAGATCGGCCCCATGGATGAGGAGGTGTGTGGAGAGAGACCTTCTTTAGTAGACAGTGGACATAATCATTGTGTTTAAAACTTGTGAGCAGGGTTGGATTTTGTGGGCCTGATGCATTGCCTGTCTACTTACTTGGTAAGTATACAAAATACTGGTGGCAGTGACAAATATATTTCCTAAAAGAACTCCTTTTTCTGTCATGAAGAAGCCTCTATGATGGCTCCGTGGGTAAAAGCACTTGCCACACAATCATGATGACCTAGGTTTGAATCACAGAATCCATGTGAAAGCAGGACATACAGCATGAGCATGTCACCGCAGCGCTTCAACAAGGAGATGGGAGGTGGAGACATGGAATTTCTGAAAGCTGTAGACCAGCCAGCAAGGCAGACACAACAGAAAACAACAAAGAGACCCTACCTTGAACATGTTAGATGGTAAGGACTGGCATCCAGAATTGTCCCCTGTGAATATTGTACATACAGATTGTCACATGTGTGCTCTGGCATGAGAGCACTCATACTCACACAGGAGAGCATGCACACAGAGAGGTTGTATGCACACCAGAAAATAGAGAATATTATTCTTGACAAAGCCACATTTTCAAGTCAAAGCCTAGACTAAACCTTTCATCTGAAAATATAGAACATCAGCATTTTCAAGAGCAGATTAAGGGGGAGTGAAAATTATTTAAGTTCAGGACTTATATAAAAACTTCTCAAAAAGTACACAACAACAACAAAATAGGTTGAATAAAACCCTTGGTAATAATTACAAAAGAATATTGAATCTAATTCTATTTTATGCTTCTTAACATTCATGTCCTAAGAAGTCAAACATTCCCCTCTTTCTCTCTCTCCTTTCTCCTTCCATCTCTCACTCCTCTTTCCTTCCCCTTTTCCCTCTGTCTGTCTCTCCCTCCTCTCTCTCTTTTTCACCTCTCTCTTTATCACTCTTTCTCCCTCCCTCCCCCTCCATCTCCTTTCCTTTATATAAAATTACTGGTGCTATTTGCTACAATCGGTACTCTCTCTGCGACCACCACAGGCAGCAGAGTAGTGATCCACAGGAGGCAAGAAGGTAGTTTGGTTCAACACGCCTCAGTAGCCAGTGTTGGTTCAGATTTCAGGAGTCTTACCCTGAGTGGTTTATTTTAGGCATATTTAAGCACAGCCCAGTTTAGTGAGAAAAAAAAATTTCCTGGAGACAATTAACTCAATCCCATGTGCACAATAAAGCTTAAGACATGACTACATCAAAAGTCTTTGTAAAGTATTTGTGACATCTTCCATAAAGATGGATTCTATAGATTGATGACATGTGACACCTTCCATAAAAATAGGTTCTATAAATTGACAAGCTCATGATAAAGGTCTGAGGGAAGATCAAGTATGATCTTGCACAAATTGCACAGGTTACCAGGCTATTAACCACATCTGCTCCCAGCCTTCTGGGAGATAACAGGTTATGCATCCCTCCCATTGAAGGGACAACTCTGTGCATTTAACATTCCTGGTTTCTCTAACGCTTCTCTGTGAGCACAAGGACATCCATACCTCCCACACAGTACTAAATTCCACACAAAATCTAAAATTCTTTCAGAAAGGAATTATTTCTCCAGTTAAAAGTGTCACCTTCCCCATTTGCCCAAACCCTGCTCACAGTTTTCTAGTGTGTGACTTTGATGGGACCATAATTCTTCCACTGGGTTTAGGGGCTCTCTGAATGCTAAGTCCTTGGAGATGGTGGCTGTCCCCTTGGACACACACCCATCAGTGCAGAGTTGGTGTGGTATCCAGGCTGATCAGGGTGTTTCCATGGGGTTGTGGCTGCAGAGATGCCTTGATCGTTCATTTGTCAGGAATAATTCATGTCAGATCTGCATGTGTGCAAGCCTTCTTGAGTAGACTCCGGTTGGGTTTTGGAAACTTCTTGTGGTTCGGGGGTCCATCGCCTATGGTGCTGATGAAGGGTGTGTAAAAGAGTGAATGAATCCTCCTCACTGCTATCAGGAGCTCTCAGTTGCCCCAGAGTTTTTCTAGGTACAAAGCTAGACCAGTGTGATTTTTTTCAAGGCCCATTTGCATACTGATGTGTTTGTTACATTTCCTTCTAATTGGTCATTAGCATATGTCTCCTAAGGACAGTTTGGGAGGCACTGCCAGCCAAACTTGAATTACAGGCTTTTGGTTTCTGTTGATTCTCCTTCTCTGTCTTGCTTGAAAATGACAATTTTCTTTGCCATCAGCTGAAAGAGACTAAGCTGAGTCAGAATGGACCTGCTAATTGCAGATGTGTAGAAACTATAGTGCATCTTTGAGGGGACACAACACTGGAGATTTATTCACCGAAGCCGGGCCCC
The DNA here is from genome assembly GCF_004664715.2 of Peromyscus leucopus. Classification (NCBI taxonomy): domain Eukaryota; kingdom Metazoa; phylum Chordata; class Mammalia; order Rodentia; family Cricetidae; genus Peromyscus; species Peromyscus leucopus. The sequence continues at coordinate 63,596,566 of NC_051065.1, forward strand.
TGCTTCCTGGCTCTGGAAAGTCACTCCAGGGCATGGGTCCACAGCAGCTACTGCAATATGAAGATGAGCCTTCCAGCATGAAGGAAAAACAGCAGTAGTGACACTGGCAATATATTCTTTCTCCAAGGCACATCTGGAGCTGGCCTGGGACTGTGGTCTGCAATTGTCAACTCAATTAGGATACACTCCCAACATGACATCAAGTGATCCCACCACCCATGAGCCACCCTTTCTGAGAGTCCTTTGCTCCTTGGAAGGTCTGCCTGGGGATGCTTTTTCATGTCTGTGGGAGTTCAGTCCGCTGATCTTGCATACTCACTCATTTGTAGAACTTCCATCATGACTGCTTTAAGCCGAGATGATTAATAAAGATGAGCTTTCTGTTTCCTTTTCCATACATAGATCCCTGACTGCAAAGGGGAAAGAATGTGGTGGTAAGTGGTGGAGGTAGCAGAGGCAGCCTAGGATATCGTCTGCCACAATTAAGGCAATGCTGTGCTGTGTTGTGACAGTTTGCGGTGGTGGGTGGTGATACAGTGACTTGGTGTTTACACTCAGTGACGGCTGGCTCTGTCATTCAGAAACCCATTGCTGTAGGGATGCATTCTGTGGATCGAGCAGATATCTCCAGCATTGCCTCTTAAACTGCTCCTTTAAATCACAAGATGAGAATGGATGCATAGAACACAGCAGAACGGGAAGCATTTGGCTCTGTGACTCCCCCTTTGTGCCATGTGGGTGTTGCAGTCCATGAGGGATGAGGCCTGAGGTGGGTGAGTGATAGATTCACAGAGACAGCAGGGCTGACCAGTGTGACCCTGGACTGAAAACTGCAGTTTTGTCAGGAGTCCCAGCCTGCATTCACTGCCCTGCCCGAGTCTCGTTCCTGTTCTCCAGCAGCTCCCCCGGGCCTAGAAGAGTGGCTACCCAGCTACGAGTCCCCCACACAACCTGTCCTTGAGTGTCTTCCCTAAGTTTGCCTGAGCTTTTAAAAACATGTCCATTCACTAAACTTTCCTCTAGCATGTGAGCACTTCCACACTTCCTCCTTCCTGCCATGGGCGCTTTCTGTTGTCCTTCCAGTCATGACCCTGGAATTGTTTACATGGCTTCTAAACTCTTTACAGTGTCCTTAACCTTATCTCTCCAGCAGCCAACATAGTACACACACACACACACACACACTCATGGTATTCAGGCAACACTGAGAACAGATGAATTAATCGTCAGTGCCTACTTTTCCTGTTTTAATTATGTAGGGTATGTTAATTTTTAAAAACATCGAACTGAGATGCTTCATCAAGTAGCAGGTGGTTTAGAATTGCGTTTTCATTGCACTTCCCCATGTCAGGCAGAGGAATGCTGTTCTCTCCAGCTATCTACCATGTGCTAAATGTTCCTCTGCAGTTACCACAGGCAATTATTCTTTTCAGATCATATTTAGGCAATTAGAACTTTTAGGATAATTAACTTTATATATTAGGATGAAAGCCCTTATAAACTTAAGGCGATAGGATTGATGTTATTAACAATAACAATTACCATGAGCCGTGGTCCCATTATGGTTTGTGTGCATGAAACTAATCCCAGCTGTAAAAATACTGAAAGTGATCGTCAATGCAACTTAACGTCCCCAAATGCAAAGCTTCTGCATGGCCTCACCCAGTAGAAAATTTGACCAACGTCTTATTATAAAGCATAGTAATAGGGCGCTAGGAGTTCAAGACTGAACACCTTCATTTCATTCCAGGAGCCTACAGTGGAAGAAGAGAACTGACCCCTGCAAAGTTGTTCTCTGACTTCCCTTGCATGCCTCAGAAACCCTCTTCATAACAATGAATAAATAAAATTTAAATTTAAAAACCTGATGATTAGTTGTTGACACAAACCAGGATCTGAACATCTCTGCAAAGAAGATACACAAATCACCAAGACTGAGAAGGAAAATGGCCAGATGTCTCTAGTGAACAGAGAAGTTCAAATTTGATCAAACATATCTATTATAATGCTATTTAAAAATAATCTGCATGTTAACTAGTGTAAGTAAAGTTGGAGAGATGTGTGTGTTGCTGGGTAACCACTTGGAAAGAAGGAGGTGCCTTGAAAAACTACAAACCAAACCTCGTGTCATTGGGGAACCCACAGCTGAAGACAAAGCTGCCCTCCATGCCAGGTCTTCAGCAGGGTGGGGACACAGCCCAAGAGCCTGCCCTGATCTTCCTCTGCCATCACCGGTTGGAACATCATGATGCTAATAAACAGTTGGCATTTATTGATTGAAAATAAGACAGTAAAAGCCAGAAAGTCAGATCAGATGCCAGGCTCCACTCTATGATCTCAGCTCTGTAAGTATAGATGGCTCAGCCCTCATCTTTGGCACCATCTACCACTCTGGCCATTATCTCTCCACTGCACTGGTATGCAGCAGGCACCAGCCCAGCTCACTCACACATCAACTCTCGGATTTGCTTTCATTTTGCTATGTTTTTAAGTGGTGTGTCTAAATAATACCCCAAATACCAGCCTGCTGGTGCGCAGGACTTTTGCTAAATGAAATTGTAGATACAAACAGACTCTGCCTATCCTTTTGCAGGGAACACAAGCTAGATGAGGTAGCCTTAACACCATTTTCCTTTCTTGTGTGTTTTCTTTTTGCATGTGTACATGTAGGTCCACATGTGTTTGCAAGTGCACACACATGTGCGTGCCCATGCATGTTAGGGCAAGAAGTTGACATTGGGTAGCTCCCTCCATCTCTTCATCTCTCTCATTCTTGTGTCTCTGTGAACCCGGAGTTTGCCAGTTCCTTTCAACTGTGTAGGCAGCTTGCTCTGGGGACCCTCTGTCTCTTCCTCTTGAGCTCTGGGGTTGCAGGGATATCTCCAGGCCTATGGGCACATAGATTAGTGAGAGGACCAGACACCCCAGCCCCATGGTTGCACAGCAGACACTTTCCCCACTATGCCATAACCACCTACCTAGCCCAATATTGCTTTTCCTTTTGATAGTTATTTTTATTTATGTGCAGGTATGTATTTATGTCATGTTTATGAGAGTACCCATGGAGGCCAGAAGAGGGCATCCGATCCCCAAGAGCTGGAGTTATACATGGTTGTGAGCCACCCCATATGGGTGCTGAGAGCCAAATCCAGGTCAAGAGAAGTGAGTTCCCTTAACTCCCGAGCCATCTCTTCCGTCTCCTAATACTGCTTTCTTACATTTTAAATTTTCCAAATACCTTGATGAAAGATGGGCTTAATGCATTGTCTTCTTTGCTTAATCCACCCACCAGGCACTGACTTCTCTTTACAATCTAGGCTTCTTTGAAATAAGGGCTTTACAACCTTCTCTCGGTGTGGACTGCTTTTGGCTTCCTCCAGTCTGCAGCTCAACAGCTGTACTGAGATGGAATCATCATAATATAACGTTCACCCAAATGCATATCAGCGATTTGGAGCATGCTTGTAGAGGTGCAGAACCATCAATGGATCCAACTTTAGGACAGTCTGTCTCTTTTTGCCCCTTTAACCCTTGGACCAATTCATAGCCAGTTCATATACCTCCAAGACTTTTAGGTTCTGTGATTCCCTGTTCTGTATGCTGTCCTGAAGCTTTTTGTGGAAATTCTCTTTCATATAAGACGAGGTGTTTGTAAAACTCCATGTGTATGGTAGCGTGTACCCATACCCATTTCCTTTTAATGGCTAAATAGCATTTCACTGAATATTATATACAGAACCACGTTTTGTTACACAATTAGTTTTTCCTTTTGGAGTCTGTGGGCATTTTGGTTATTTCTTCTTTGGTCTATTATAATTAATGCTGCTCTAAAGTTTATGCTTGCATATGTTTTCATTTCTTTTGGGTCTGTATTCAGGGCTTCTCAGACCTTATGGAAAACTGGTATCTACAAGGGCTTTAATTTCCTTGCATGCTCCACCATGCTCATTATAATCTGACTTCGTTATCAGAGCAAGTCTGGCTGCCGTGAAGTGACAGCTCATTGTGGCTGTGAGTTTAATAGTCTCAAAGTAGAAAAATAAGAGCCATGCTTTCACGTCTTTAAATACAGGTGTGAGATTTGTATAACAGAAAGAAATGTGTGTGGTGCATATGTTTCTCCACCTCCAAGGAGGCCTGCACTGCTCAAGTTCACAGGGTTTCTTCCTGGTCACCAAGGAGGGGCAGGGTCTTGCATCTTTCCTTGCATATAATCTCAGTTTAGTTCTAAGAACCCCAGGTGGTGAGGGTGGTGGATCTGGGCACCTGCATGTTGGCCTGAGTACCCACCAGCTCTTCTAGTCTGACCCACTCAGAAACAGAAGATCTCTGTCTCCAGTGTTCAGGAGGCAAAACTGATGCAATGATGCATCTTTAATCATGTGTGATAGTAACCACACCATGCTCTACACTCAGGCAGTGTGAAACATGAGCATCGCATCAGAATGCAGGGATGGAAGAATATGAATAATAAAAGGGCTTCATTGGTGTAAATGTAAGAGACAATGGCCATAGCAGTGTTCACACACACACCACATACACACACACACACACACACACACACACACACACACACACACAGCCTGAGGGGGTAATGTAGAGAGAGCAGCTGGGGAAAAGACAGAGCAGCAGTGAGAGTGCTGGGTAGTACTGGGTGGTGATGGATGCTAGACAGTACTGGTTAGTGCTGGTGCTATGCGATGGTGGTGCTGAGTGCTGGGTACTAAATGATGCATTTGGTACTATTTCCTGTTCTAGATTCTGACGGGGTGGTTGTCTTATTGATATTCTTCTCAGCAAAAGACTTCAGGACTGAGTTTCAGAATGCAAATGTAAGGACTGATTTCTTCCCCCCTGTTTGTGATGCTGGTGTCACCTAGTAACTACAGCCTGAGTGACAGTTGGGATACAGATGACAAATGTGTCTATAACTCAGTTACACACATCCTGATATCTCATAGTTCCTTTTTACCCCTTTTGTTGATATGTGAAACAGACTTTTGAGTTTTTCCAAGAAGCCATTTTTCTACTTAGGCTATGTGTGTTGTGGGGGAAGTGTGTGCACACATGTGCACAGGTAAGGCAGAAGTCAGTCTAAGGTGAAGTTCTACCGTCACCATCCAACTTCTGTATGAGAGAGGCTCTCCTCAACAGTACCTGGGACTCGGTGAGCAGGCTGGGCTGGCCGCCAGCAAGCTCTGAGGACGGGCTTGTCTCTGCCCTCCCAGCACTGGGGTTATTACACGCATGCACCCCCATGGCCAGAGTTCCAGAGGTCAGGCATGCATTCCCATGCCTGTGCAGCGAGCACTTTACTGACTGAGACATCTCCCCAGCCACTTTGAAGAGTCCTCTCTCTGTGGTTCATGTTTTTAGAATCCTGCTGCTAGAATTTAGATCTATCTGTTCTTCACTGTGTCAGCTACCCCACAGTGGCAGGGCTCCCCCACCGCAGGGCCCCCTCACTGCAGCTGGCATCACTGTGAGCAAGGGCTATGGGCAGAGAATCACCCTCTCCACGGATATCCGTATGGAGGCTTCCATTGCCATCTAGTCTTTGGGCCCCGTCCTCCTTTATTTCTGGACCTTGCCCTTTACTCCCTTCTGATTGGAGCTACACTGTTGCCATCTGCAGTGTCTGCCACAAAGGGCAGTTTTTCCCTGAGTGTGTTCTTTCAGCTGAGCGCTCCATGTGTGCAGAATGCAGAGTCTTGGGCCTGGGGCCAGACCTGCTGGATCAGTATGTGACCTGGACTTCTGTATTGTCATAATCCCAGGGGAACTTGAGCGGACCTTCTGTCAGGAACTGTGTTTGGCCCACCGACAGTCACCTGCAGCACAAGCCTCATGGCATGGCAAACAGTGTTCTGAGCTACAGCCCCAGAAACTCACTTCTCCGCAGTACGCTTCACAGTGACAGTGAGAACAGACACACATCATCTTTATTTAAGTCCCTTTAAACAACCAGCAAAATATCAAGTGTGTTGTGTTTTTTTTTTAATCTAATATACCACTGGTTGTCAGATTAATTCTCATTGATTTAGCAAATCTTCTGTTTATTTACAGTTTTAGATGATAATGTCACATTGGCTGAATCTCTTCATTTGTGTGGGTTTCTTAGAGTTAACACATTTAACAGGGAGCTCTTAGCTGGGCAAGAAACTGATGCCTGGGTCTCCTAGCTAACTGGAGGACTTGGCTCAGAAGAATCAGCACCAAATCCCTGGTACACAACGATCATGTCCCCATTGATAAAGTCCCCCCTCTCACTGGGGGAGGATGGATGGAGGTCTGTGGGTGTGGGTGTCGGTGGGTGTGAGATGAATGAGCATGTGCGGCAGTCAGTCAGAGAACAGCCTTAGGTATACTTCGTCTGGTGATACAAACTTTATTTTTGGAAAAAGATCTCTCATTGGCATTAAGCTTACAAATAGCCTGGCTCCTGGCTGGCCAGCAAGCCCCAGGGATCCCTTACCCATCCTCACCTTCCCAGTGCTGGGATTTGAGGCATGCACCACCCTGCACTTTTACATTTCCATGGGTTCTGGGGAACCAAGCCCAGGCTCTTGTGTGACAAGTACTTTGTGAACTGAGCCCTCCCCCTTGCCCAAGGAAATGTATCTGCTTAAATCTTGGGCTTCAAAGACCTGTATATAGAATAATTAATAATAATTGGACCTTTATCTTGCCCTATTAGACCTCTGTAGCTAGATACCTATGGCATGTAAAATATATCCATTCATTTAAAGTCATATTGGGTAGTTTCATTGAAGTTTCTGTGATAAAATATTCCAACAAGAAGAAACATAGGGGGAAATGGCTGATTTAGCTTATAATACCAAGTTACATTCCATCAATGAGGGGAAGTCAAGGCAGGAACTCAAGCAGCTGGTTACATGATCCCTGCAGAGAGAAAACAAGCACATACCTGCTTCCTTAAAGAACTGCAAGCCCTCTCTACTCGTAGATAGCCAGGGTCCCAAATCTAAAGAATAGTGCCTCCAACAAAGGCTAGGTCCACCTACCTGAATTAACAATCAAGACAATCTCCTGCAGATATTCCACAAGCCATCCTGAGCTAGACAGTCCCTCAGCTGAGACTCTTTTTCCCGGGTGCTTCTTTGTTGTAGGGAGTTGGCATTAAAAGGAATTATCATACACATCTCATCTAGGAAAAAAAAAAAAGAATGACATTAACCCCACTCTTATGCTGAAAGTCTAATATTAGAGATTTAAAAGTTCACAATAAGAAATTAACAGGGATTTGCATCTTTGGCAAGTGACATGGGTGGGGTTCTATTTTGAAGAATTAAAGAGAGCTTCTTGTGGGTGGGTTTATTCTGGACTGGAAGTCAGGAAAGTCTTCATGGATATGAATGAGTGGATTATGAAAGTGGCTGCTACTCAGGGAAGGAAGGACCAGTGAGGAGACACTGACCCTGAAATGGCAGAAAGGGTAATATGTCATTGTCAAGAGAATCTGAGAGGGATATCAGGCATCATACAGACACCAGGGAAAGGGGCGCTTGAGCAGGCAAGAGCAGGGAGCAATGGAAGGAGAAGCAGGGGCTGGTATTTAGAACTGATTTTTTTTTCATTTGCACACGAGAACTGTAGGTCAGATTCTGCAGAGAATTCTGTAGTCCAGAGGTGGTTATAGCCATGGAAACTGTACCAGATTGAGACAGAGCCCAAAGGGCTCATGCTAGGAGCAGAGAGGTGGGGGGCTATCAACAGATGTGAAGCTCACACTCTGCAGACACAACCCCTGACAGGATTGAGACTGCCACTACTCCCTAGTCAAACTGCTTGCTAGGAACAATATCCAGAGGGAAAACAGAGTTTGGGGCCATGATTGTCCTCATCCATGTAATGATGGTGTGAAGAATCCACTCAAAAGGTACTGAGAAAGGGTATGGAAGTACCTAAAAAGGGATACAGACACACAGAGACCTGAGAACTAAACTAGAGTTACAGACATTTGTGAGCCCCCATGTGGGTGCTGGGATTTGAACCCTGGTAATTTGAAAGAGCAGCCAATAATTTTAACCACTGAGCCATTTCTCCAGCCCCTGAAATGAGGATCTTACTGAATGGGTGCTCTCTGTAGTCACATAGATGAAGAAAGATAGAAGTGAACAGAAAAGTGCAGAGAATTGGTCATGAATGCAATCTGTGTGCAAACATCTCAGATGTGATGAATCTTCTAGAGAGAGAGGAGAGAGAAAGCTAGAAGGAAAGCTGCTGTAATGAGATGCTTCCAAAGTAGCAGAAAAACCAACAAATTGAAGACACATTTTGAACTCTGGATGGATGGAAACTAAGACAGGAAAATCCTAAAACATGTTTGACATAGAGTAAACTCTCTGAAAACTGGCCACAGAAAATGTTAAGAGCAGACAGGGACAAGGTACCCATTACCTCGTCCAAAGTAGAAACAAAAATGTCAGTTAAATTAAGAGAAGAGAGCACTGACTGACAGCAAGCAAGGATACATGCATTTATTTACCTCTGCTCTTGACTGTGGATGTCATGTGACTTGCTTTCATGTTTCTGCCTTGACTTCACCTCAGTGATTGACTGTCATCTAGAACTGTGAGCCAAGTAACTCCCCCTCCTCTTCTCTAAGCTACTTGACCTCAGGTTGTTTACCATAGCAACAGAAATGAAACTAGAACACTATTCAGTGACATTGTCAAAGGTTGTGAAGATTTGGAGCTGTGAGGTGGTATGTACTGCTGCAGTGAGACGTTTCATAAATAAACCAGTGACCATCCACAGTGATCTAAATCAGCCATACTCCTTCTAACAAACCAATTTCTAGGTGTGTGGCCCTCAGGCCTCTTTCATACTTGTGGATCAAAATAATTTCAGGGACTGTGTCATTATTTGTGTGAGCACCTATCTAGCAAACAATTCCAAAGCCACTCAAGAAGAGGAGGGGCCCACTATGATGTGTGCACACCAAGGAGTCTACACAGCTGAGAAGATTAGCTGTGGTCACACACAGCATCTGTGTCTCCCCATCCTATGCCCTAGTGACAGAAGCCAGACTCAAAAGTGTGCACATTGGCTGACTCCATTCATAGAGACTTTAAAGCTCTCAGAAACTAGATAGTTCTAACTAGAGTTAGAAGGCAGTAGAGTGGCTGCCTGGAGGGGGTGGTTTATATGGATGGTGTACTGAGGAAGCTTAGGGGTACCTTAAATGTCATGTTTCTAACCTGGCCAGGACTGCCTGGATGGGCTCACCTAATGACTGTATCTTAATAAACCTGCTTATGTACTTCTCCACTGATGTACTTCATCAAAATGGAATGTTTTATTTTTAAATAGAGAGAGGAAAGGTGAGAGAATATTTGAAGTAAAGGAAATGGCAGATAGGGATCCCTGTGCAGATAATGAGCAGGTGAATACAAAGACTGTATCAGGCTGGTGTGCCTAGAGTGTAGAGATGGTGAAAGTGGGGAGGGAAGGAGCGGGAAACAGGGAAGGGAGGAGCAGGGGAAAGGGAAGGGAGGATGAAGGGAGAAGGAGAAGAGAAGATGCAGACAGGGAGGGGAGTCAAGTAGGAGAGGGGAAGAGAGAGTGGAAAGAAGAGGAAAAGAAGTGAGCTGTCTCCAGGGCCTGGGAGAGGACGGGAGCTGCCGCTCTCCGAGGTCCTGAAAAGCCATGCTCTGCTCTTGCAGCCATAGAAAGCCCCAGAAGAAGTTTTGCTTGAGACATCATGTACTTCATATGTTTAACGTTTCCAGTTGAGCATATGGGGAGGGGCAAGCAGGTGACATGAGCGTAGGCACTGAGAAGTGACAGTGATGGACCAGGCGGAGGACACCAGCCCTGGGTCTGAGCAGTGGCAGGAATGTGGAGCAGAGTGACCACAGGGGTCGTGCTGAGGGGCCACAGTAAGGACCTAGGAGCTGAGGCAGGAAGGCATCCAAAGATGGCTGTGGGTTTAAGTTTGCACTCCATGTTTCTCTGATTTTAGAATACACATGGAAGTCGTACAAGCACACATTTCTTAACTTTCCCTTAATGAATTACCTGTATTGACTAATTCGATGCCTGTTTATATTCTAGCCTAGCAATGATAATTGATGGATTAACTTTTTAAGGTTTTATTTTTATATTATATGTATGAGGTTTTTTTGCCTACATATGCACCCTGCACATATCTGGTGCCTGTAGATGCCAAAAGGTGGCATGGGATTCCCTGGAACTGATATGATTATGAGCCCCATCTGGGTCCTGGGAATTGAACCTGGATTCCCTGCAAGAGCAGCCACTGCTCTTAACCACTGAGTCATCTCTAGCCCCTGGATTAACTATTTTGTTGAGTTTTTTTTAAGCCTGCCATATTTACAATCTTGCTTGGGACAGAACAGTGGAGAACTCAATAGGCCAGTTGCATTAGAAACACACACAAAAAAAAAATTCAAAAATGTATATCTATTTTTAATTTCCTATCTTTTTGAAAGAAATATACATAGATTTTGACCCTTTTCTTAATCATTGTACACCTTATGGGAAATGAGTGAGATATATTTATGAATGTACCTCTAAGCTGCTTTCATTGAATGACTTAAGCTTGGTTATAATTTTAAACTGTCTTTGATGATTTTTTGGGGGGTGCATGTAAGTTTTATGATAAGCCAATTAAAATCCTTCTTTGCCTAAATCTCTTTCCCCTGTACATTAGCCTCAGTCTGTAGATGCTTGGCCATTTCTTCAACAGAGCTCAAAAGTACATTTTCTTGTGCTTTTGACCTTGCAAAGCCACTGTGTAAGAGAATGTCATGTCACCCACAGCCATAATGGCTCTCATATGCTTAGCTGTGGATGATTCTAAATATCCACCAGTTTTTACAGGGCTTTTTTGATATAAACACTCTGATGTTTAAAACTGCAGAGAAGCCAGTTTCCTGAAGGAAAGCCAGTAGGGCTGACCCAGCAAGGGATCTGGTCAGAATTCTCTAGTTCCTGAAGAACTTATGATTTTAATGGATGTAGGTGATAAACCCCTGAAACTGAACAGGGCTGGAGACAGATGAACTTAGCATACTCTAGGAGGCTTGATCCACTTCAGTGAAGTGAGACATGGACAAGTCTGAATGTCATTTGAATAAACACTTAGGGTTTCTCACATCTATTTTCAGCAGTAGAACAATGTGCCTTGGCTTTAAAGGGCATCTGTTGTAAAATGTGATCCTGTCGGTTCTTGGAAGTCTGTTGGAAGGCAGGTGGCAGCACAGATGCCCCTTCACCCATTGCTTCAGTTGTTAAGGACACTCAGATGGTTCACTGGCTGTTGGTCAGTCAAGTTTTGAAAGTATGAGGATGCAGAGAAATGGCTGGCATTGTCATTTTCAGTTTAATATGATGCATGCATATGTAGACAAACATGATAACTTATAAAGTGCTACACTAACTGTGGGAAAGATGACTGACCAAACAATTAAATGAGGTGATGTTAAATACCTCATACATGTCCTAAGAAGATGCCAATGTGAGGTTGTAAAGGAGGATGGGGAAGGTGCCTGTGTGAATCCTAGTAATGCTGACTCAGGAGGTTTGGTTTTTTGGTTGCTTTGGGTTTTGTTTTGTTTTCATATGGCATATGTGTGGTGCATGTGTATTTAATGCATGGTTTTGCATGTGTTTTGACACATGTGTGGTGCTGCATGTGCATCTGTATGTGCATGCATGTGGAGACCTGGATTGACATCACTAATCATCCTTGAATGTGGCTCCCGTTTATTCATTGAGATACGGTCAAACTCAGTACACACTAGTCTTGTTAGCCAGCTCTCTCTGGGGCTCTCCGTTCAATCTTCCAAGGCTGGAATTATAGGCAGGCTGCCATGTCCATCCTTCAAGTGAGTTTCTGGAATTTTATTTCACTATTCAGGCTTGTGAGCACTTTACAATAAGCCACCTTCCCAGCCCAGTACTCACTAATTTACAAGGATGAGCCATGTGAATCTCCACTCTATACCTTGCTCCCCACCAAGGTGCCCACATTATCCCACCTCTCACAGTCAGTGTGGGGATGTCTAGATGCTCTACCTCAGTCACTGCCTCCACCACTGAAGGGCTGATCAGAAGAGAAGCCATCTCATTCTTTGGATGTGAATCTTGACACATCATTGTCCCTTAGGAACTTGGGTTTGACACTCCAGTTCCCACTAGAATTGGCTCCCAAAACTCCAGTAACTAGTGCTTATGATTCGTTCCCCACTCAGTTTCATCACACATACCCCTGCCTCTGTACTAACATTCTGAGTGACTCATGGCACCCTGCTGCAGAAGCTGTCTTCCTGGATCCAGGTCCCTGGTGGTCACATTATATCAATTCTAAGATGTAGTTCAACTGTCATCCCTTGCTTTAGCTCATTCTGTTGTTTACTCCAACTAACCTCCAGCACTGACATCTCTACTCCTGAACACATCTGTACAATCATTGTTGTGATTCACATTATTAATTGATTTTCTCCCATCATAAGCTGAATTTTCAAAGACTGGACCAAGTGTTCAATAATCAAACCCATCACATCTCATTAGTGTGGTGATGTATTTGAAGTTAATTTGTCTTATTTCTGAATGGATTGAGAGAAGATAAAGAACAATTTGCTACACAGTTTCCCTATATGGTTGTTGGCATGTATGTGTATTTGGTACAGTGAATGCCCATCGTTCCTATTTTTCCAGAAGATAGCTTCTTGAAAATTCATGAGTAAATTAAGTTATATGAGGTGAATGATGCTTTCAATAAAATATAAATGATTGCATTCTAAAGAAAGCCAGTAATAAATTTAATGTGCCAAAAATAGGTTATGGTTAAGAATAACTATTTTTTTCCCTGAAGCCTTGACTTTCACTTTGATAAACTGGGGTTTTTGAACTTCTTTGTGGTGTTCACCTATTGAGATGGATTGGATGTAAAATCTGACTCCTGTGTTTGAATCCTTAGTCCCTAGCTGGTAGTCCTGTTTTTGGAGGCTGTGGTACCTATAGGAAGTAGAATTTCCCTGGAGGGTGTGTCTTGAGGGTTGTGGATGCCCCTGACTTCCTGTCCTGTTTCTGCTTTATGGTCTGCTGAGATGTGAGCAAGCAGCTTCATCTTCTGCCATCATACCTCCCCTGTAAGGAAGATGGAGTCATCTCAAACTGTGAGCCAAAGTAAAGCCTCCCCTCCTTCAGTTTCTTAGCTAGGCATTTGCTTTTTGAGATGATAATTTAACTACAACATTCCTCCCTTCCAAACCTTCCCATATACTCTTCTCTGCTCTCCTTCAAATTCATGGCCACTTTCTTTTCACTAATCGTTATTGCTTGAGGATATGTACATACGTATATGTTCCTAAATAGAACCTGTTTTGTCTGTATAAAGCTACCTGTTAGGTATTTCTTCAGGGCTGACTGGCTGGCACTGGGCAATCAATTGGTGTGCTCTTGCCTGGGGAAGACCTCCTGTCCTGCTCCTAGGTTCCCTCGGTTGCCTATGGTTCTTTGTGCAGCGCTCAGGTTTCACAGGCTTTTCCCATCCGCTTATGTTGTCATCCTTGTTCAGCTTATGTCTGGACAGTTATGTTGGTGAGAGTTTGTGGGTGTAGCATCGGACATTGCTAGGAAACACCATCTCACAAAATATTCCCTGGCCCTCTGACTCTTTCAGCCTTTCTACCCCCTTTTCCACAATGATCCCTGAGGCCTAGTGATGGGAGTGTTTTGAGGTTTTATCCACTGGGGCTGGGCTCCACAACTCTGAGATTTGATTGGCTGTGATTTTCTGTAGTGGTATCCGTCTATTGCAAAGAAAAGTTTCCCTGATAAAGGGTGAGAACTACACTTATCTATAGGTATAATGACAAATGTGTATGGACTGTTGTTGAAGATTATGCTGGTTTACTAAAATAGTGGTTGTAGGTTCTCACTCAGTGACCACAGCTTCACTAGCACTGACTAGTTAGCTAGGTTTCCAGTTCCAGGCCTGGCTTCCGTTCCATACAAAAGGTTGTAAGTCCCACGAGAGAGCTGTTGGTTACTACCAAATTAGGTGTGCCACTACTGCACTCTTCGGGCTATGGCGCCATGCTGGCCATTGTTGTGGTCATAGGCATCACAGGCATCATAGGCAGTCATCATAGCTGGGTAGGACTGTTGGTTGCCTCCTTTGGAAGCTTTCATGGTGCCTTCTGGTACTACAAAAGCTAGTTCTCAGGGAGGAATGGATTCAGGTCAGTTCTATCTCAGAGGTCTCTGGGCCCTGTTTCGAAAGTGCAAGGTATTTTCAGGAATAAGGATTTACCTTCCATCTCTGGAAGGCAACCAAAGGCAACAGCAAAAGCCTATGTGTTTGGGAGTCTCTTGGATAGCCCTGATCAACAACACAAGAGAGGGGTTCTCATGACTGGCATTGGGGTTTTTGTTAGGTAGTCTTTGACTCCCAGAGGAAGCACTGTCAGACCAGATGAGAAAAGTTCATTGATACTATATATGTATATCTATATATGAAGTTGCATGTATTGTAGGTTTTTGTTTTTTTGATAAATAGTTAATAGTATGATCTCTTGTGTCTTTTTCAGACATACTTATTGTTATTACACCTACCTACTATGTTCTTCTGTATTCACCCCCTTCTATCTAAGGAGCTACATCTTTCCCATTTTCCTGATCAGATGATTTATACCCTGATATTCCCCCACTCTATTGCAGCCCAACTCCCTACCCTGGCAGTCCCATTTACTTGCCTGGTTTCTGTATTTACTACAGGTTATGTGATCACATCTGAAGATTTAAAGCTAGGAGCCTCCACGACAGCCCATGAAATGCTCTTCTTTCTGGGTTTGGGTTACTTCACTGACTATTATATTTTCTAGATCCATCCTTTTACCTGAAAAGTTTGTGATTTAATTTTTCTTTACTGTGGAATAATATTCCATAGTGTATATGTACCACATTGTCATTATCTACTCATTGGTTGAAGGACATTTAAGTAAGCATTTTAATTAAAAGGAAGATACATAACACACTCAGGTAGTCACTTTTTTATATTTAACTTTTAAGTAATATGTAAAAGAGGGGATTTCAGATAAAACAACAGGAATTTGTTCTTGTGCTTAAGTATTACCAACCTGCAAGTGTGAACGTGAATATTGAGCCAAAATTATCAACTTAAACCAGAGTTGCTTTAATTAGACACTAAAGCCAGCAGCTCAGACAATAAGGATGGAGTAACTTCTAGACATATCCAGTGGCTGCTGGATCACAGGTCTGGAGTCAGCCTTCCAGGGCTCAAGGGATGTCACATGTCAGCAATGAGCAAAGGTAAGTGCCCTGCAGCCTAGGGAATGTGGTGTGTATCAGAAACCCAACTGGAAATCTTAGGTCTCACTGCACCTCCCATAGATAGCAAAGGAAACAGGATATGCCAGTGTGGAAACTAGAGAGGATAGTTGATACTTGGGAGTGAACCCGGGGACTACGTTTGTGTTTGCCAATCTTGGAATGCCCTGGCCAAAAACACATTGTAAGAACTTAGAAAATAGAGCAGTCAGAGTTAGATGAAGTCCTGAGATTGCTCTGCCATGATGCCGTTTGTTGCTTTATAAGAAGAAGGAAGGGGACCCAAGTCAGCATGCTTGCTCTATTTCACTGTGTGATGCTCGGCACAGTCCTTGTCTGATGTAAAATCTCCATCTTCAACTTGCCAGCTTTCAGAATCATGAACCTTATCATTTACAAATTACTCTGTAATATTTTTATAGTGACAGAAAAGACTCAGCTAGCATCCCTACTCACAAATGAAATAGTGTAAAAAAGCTACTGTGGTGGCTGGGACAGGAAGAGGTTTAGAGAGCCATGATTTCCTGAGGGATTTTCTTACAAAATGTATCATCAAAATTAATATGAAAGTTGGTAGTCATCCCATTTAAGCAATTTTTTCTTATTCTCCTGCCTTCTTTCTTTCTAATCATCCTCACTCCTTTCTCCCCAACATCCCACAAGGCACTGGCTGAAGCAGAGGAGTTACTGGGAAGGAGTAAGCGCAGCCATGTGCTCAGAACCTCCAGGGTGCCTTATTCCCTTCCATTCTGACTCTTTAGGTCTACCTCTCACTCAGCCTCACTTCCCTGTAGGCTTTGGACAAATGGACAGAAAGAACGGAGCTCAAAGAGCCCAGAACAGCAGGGCTCGTGACTGTTGGGTGAGCTTTAGGGACAAACACTCAGCTTTTCAACGGTTGCTGGTTTCTAAGACATGAGGATTTTGTTCATCCATTCCATTTAAAGGGTAATTAAAAGGATACAATGAATATGGCAAGGTGACAAACATTTTTTGTTTTGTCTTCCCCGCCTTGTGAGGGAGGCCAGCGTGGACAGGTGTTGAGTTACTTTTTTGTTGCCATGATGGAAAAACTTCACACCGCAGAGTGACTTATTTTGGCTTATGGTTCCAGAGGAGTGTGTGTGTGTCATGGAGGGGAAGCGTGGCTGCAAACAGCAGCCATGATGGCAGGAACAGGAAACTGAGAGCCCACATTTTCAGATGCAAGCAGAAGGAGAGAGTGAAGCGGAGGTGCTGTAGAAACTTTCAATGTTAAAGGCCCTCCCTGCAGCGACACACTTCCTCCAGCAAGGCTCTACTGCCTGAACCTCCCCCAACACCACCACCCACTGCGGAGCAAGTGTTCAATTGCCCCAAACTGCAGGGTAGTTCTCATTCAAACCATCTAGTGGTAACCTGAATCTTCAATGGTCTGAAGTTGATACCTACCCCAGATCCGGATGCCATGCCATAACCCTGGAGGAAATGAGTTAAAGCAGTGTTAGGAGCTGGTGGAAGAAAGAGAGAGGAACCCCAGAGAGTGTCATTATTGTCTTTACAGAGACCCCACAAAGCCACCTTCCTCCTCCAGCCACTCAGGACACCCAGAGGCTTTATGTGGGACCAGAAGAAGCCCACCCACTGTAGGGAGACACCTAGTATTGGAGGAGGGATATATCCTGGGCCTCTGTCCCTGGGAGAATACATTTCTGCTTATAGTATCTTGTGGTCGTGGCCAGGAGAGAAATAAACCTAACAGAAGAAATTATCTCCAGGAAAGACCATACATACACTGTAGACAGGCATACTTTACGGACTGCTTTCCAAGTGTTTGTCCTCAGTTTATCTTCTCCATTCATCTCTGTAGCCCAAATCTGCAGTTTACACCTGTATACCAACTACCAAAGGCTTTGAGTGTACGTGATTGTGCTCTACACACACACACACACACACACACACACACACACACACACACACACACTGTATTGTGCACATCTATTGTATAGGAATCAGCTTAAGCCACTTCTAAGTCCCAGCCTCCTGTTTCTTTTCTTACAGAAGATTCTTTTGGTGGCTATTAAAAAGGCGGAGGAAAGTTTTCAAAATCCTTACCAGACTGACTTCCGCCATTGCCCTTCCCTGGCAGGCGAGGGCGCACTTCACACACCTCCACAAGCCTGCCTTCATCTGGGTTTTGGAGCGCTGTAGGTCCATCTGTAAAAGAATGTACCAGCCTTCTGTGCACACACTCTGGAGCTCTCTGCTGTGTGGGATAATGCTGAACATACCTCGGTGGTTGTGAATGATCCTGCGAGCGCTCTGGGTTGGCGATCCTGGAATCCAGACTTGGCCACCCTGAGAGAAAGCTGGGGAAATAGACGTGGGCTTGGAGTTCCCCTGGGCTATACCTTGGGGAGGAGGGTGCTGGCCTGAGAGATGTGCTAAAGAAACAAAGGCACTATCAGGACTGTGGCTGGGCTGAGGTCTGGAGGGCAGTAATTAGGCTGGGGTAGCAGGCGCTAAGATGAGGCTCTAAGGACCCAGCATGTGGCTCTGTAGGGTGCAGTCATCCCTGCCAAGGCCACTGACTGTAAGGCTCCCTGGTGCAACCATGGAGACATCACGTGTGTCCCATAGTAACCTGAAACCACATTATTTATCAGCTGCCACGCAGACTCCTCCCGCTTGCCCCTAGCTCCTCCACCAGACTCTTCGCGGACGTGTGGAGTCTGGCTCCCTGCGCCACTGCTCCCTGATCTGCGGGGTGCCGACTGGGGCTGGTGGCTGGCCATCCCTCCTAATAGCGGCTGGCTCCACCCACCAAGATCACCCTGGAACCTGTTTGTAGTCACCCTCTTGCTAGCCGATCCCCCTGGCAGCTACGCTAGCTGAAGCGTGCTGCAGCCCGGGGCTTCCAGGTCCTGCTCAGCAGAGGCTGAGGCCAGCACGCGCACGCGTGTACACACACACACACACACACACACACACACACACACACACACACACTTCTGGGTGTCACCGCCCTTGGGGACCAGCGCTGCTAGCCAAGCATCTCCGCCCAGAGTCCTGGAGTGCACAAGGCACTTGCCACGTTGCTGTCACTCACATCGTGTTGAGAGCCAGCTCTGAGGACACGCACGCCTTTGCTCACAGGCAGCCACAGCCTCGCTCAGAGGCTCCCAGCTTGCTTTTTGTTACAAGCCGCACCCCCAGCGCCTGACTCCCGATTCCGCTTTCCCGGCAGCGACTGGGAAGAGTTGATTTCAGTGGGATCTACCTGGGAACCTAGAGGGACAGGAAAACCAGGACGTGGCAGAATTGTGTTTTCTTCAAAACGCCATCTCCACCCGGTAATCACGGCTCCGGTCCTCACTTGGGTCCTCACCAGAACAATGGATTAAGTTACTCTTCTCTGGGCCAGAAGTCAGGTTCAAGACTTGGGACAAAATGAAGGAAAAGGCGATGATCAAGACTGCGAAGATGCAGGGCAACATGATGGTGAGTGCTGCTGTTGGCAGGGTGGGAATCCACCTGGAGAAGCAGTGTGTGGTGGGGCAGACCTCGGGAGTCCTGAATTTCCCGGCAAGTCGGAGACGGTGCTGGTGTTCATATATTGCAGCATTTCCCACTTGAACCTGAGGGTGTGAATGATCCAGCATCTGTGTGCAAATGGGATGTTGGCCGTTTGGCGGTTGCTGTCTTCTGGACATGTGGCTTTGTTGCTTTGGGCACAGCCTGCTCTCTGGCTTGTGTCTGCTGAGTTTCAAATGCATCCCCAGGGCTGTTCTGAGGCCAGCACAGAGAAGGGAGGTCGCTTAAGACAGGAAGTGCCCCAGGGCCCTAATGCCCTCCCTGGTCTCCCCCGTGCAAGTCAGGGCTGAGACCTGTGGGGTTTCAGCCTCCCATATACTCACTATGCCAATATGTGTGTCCCTCTGCCCTGGAGGCACACAGTGCATCCACAGCTGCCAGGCAGGCAGGAGCCTGTTCCCCAGGTTTGGGAAAGAGGATTGCCCCAAAGATGATTGGCTCTAAGGTAGGGGGCAGTGACTGCAAGTGCCTCTGAAGGATGGAAGACCTCTGGGGATGCCCAGAACCTCAGGGCTGCAGGTCAAGGGGCAGTTTGGCTTTGTCAACTTTGTCAACTTGAGGATCACTGCCCTGCCTTCCAGCAAGATGACCCAAGCCTGCCTGTGGCTGGCTTGTCTGATATCAGTGTCCCTACTGTTAGTGCCAATGGCCTGAGGCATGGACCTAGTAGAAGTCAGAGTGCAGGATTCTCCTGGTAAGGACAGAGAGGTTGCTGTCCAGTTGAGTGGAAATCCTGTGTGTATGTTTGCTTGGGTGATGTTTTAGACTTTAAGGTGTTGATATTGGATAAGGGCCCCTTGTGTTACCCTGTAGGTTTTTGCTTTTGTATGAGGCGGGGCAAGGAGGGATTGCCATGCTACTTCAGAATAATCAGCGAGTGATGGAAGAATGCTTATCTAGCTAGGTCTGGAGTTGTTTACAAAGTGGGTCGTCGAGTCTGGGGTATGCTGGTGGAAAGGTGTGCCTGCTTGGGAGAGCCAGTCTGCCCAACTTGAAGTCTCCCTTTAAATGAAGAGAGACTAGAAACGAGAATGTGCTCTACTTGTAAAAAGTACCCTACCCTCAGCAAGGCACCTGTTGCCTGGCACAAAGAAAGCTGCAGGTTTAGCTTAGAACCTGACTTTAGGAGGGAAAGAGTAGCATACACGGACTGTGATGATGCCATACAGGCCTTCATTCAGTGCCTCTGCTTGGGCTACCTGACTTAGTCGCCTGTTTGTGAAAAATATGTCTGCTTTCTTACTTCTTTTGGTCTGTTATGATAATCAGCATAATTTTGTATGAAAAAGTCATAAGTGTGTATTAAGTGGACTCACTGTACAATGTCCGCCCACACCATGGTCCCTTTTCATACCCTGCAATAGCATGCTAATAGAACTGAAGCATTTAGGTATGAGGCTAGAGACATGGATTAAGATTAGTTATGTAAATAACATGTTATCAATGCTCATAGAAATCTAATATCAAATGAGCATTTTTAGTTAGAGCTGGCATGGTATCCTGTAGAATAGAGATATTTTTATGCTATATCTCTTAAAAATGTCTGAAGTCCTCTCTTCACTCTCTCCCTCTCAAAGGCTAAAAAGCTTGCTCATTGTGTGTCTTCTTGCTCTTTGAATATGGTTACCCACGTGACACCTGTACTCATCCTCTTCCCTGTCCCCCTCCCTGCCTTGGATATTACTGTCATTAGAGGCAGTTGAACTGAGCCCAGGGGATTCTGCAGCAACCAGCATTTTATCCATCATCTGTTGGATCGAGAGCAAGATGAGATGTGAGATCACTGTACTTTCAAATGCTCTGTCAACTTTTAAGTCAATAACTAGGAGTCTGGTTTGTCACTCATTTGAATCTCATGCTCCGGCCAAGTCTATGCAGCTTCCGTCGAATGACACTTCCACACTTGCTCATTTGGGGCTTGTGGATTCCTAATTTTTCCTCAGCTGCCTTGGAAGGCTTGTTAATCACAGTCTCGCCTGGGTTGGATGACTGGCAGTTCTTGGCACTCCAGGCTTGATTGGAGTTTAGGTGATGTTTAACATTCACTGCAGGGACTGAGTGATTTACGCCTGGTTCTGACAGGTGAGTAGTCGGACATCTCGCCACCCCAGAAAGCAGCAGAGTGCCTCCCAGTGAGTGGCTTCAGGGCATCCACATGTGTGCAGAGACAGACAGACCAGACAAGCCTGAGCACTTATGTGCTTAAAGCTGATTTCGTGAGGAGAGATCGAGAGGCAGAGCCCAGTGGTTGTGGGGATGCCAAACCCAGTTACAGCCATGCACTGAACGCCTGCCTCTTCAGCCAGCTCTTCCCACATGTGGTTCTATGTGTAGCCCTCCCAGGCTTGCAAACCCATGCATCACCAGGAGCCCCACAAAGACTGGACAGCAATCCCTGGCTGGCCCCGTCCACACCACATTGCCTAGTTGAAGACTCATGTTTACCGCAGACTGTATATTCCCTCTACATTCTTTTAGAAGTTCATTTGCAGTTGGGTGGCTTAGAGAAGGCAGATGTGTTGGTAAGCTCCCTGAGACAGAGGAGCCCTTTATCTAATAGAGGCTGCACCCCTATAAATCATCTCCCGAGCAGAGCTACTTTATTTTGTGTTAGTCGATGAGAAATAAGAAACGACACTGGTGAAGTCAATCCACAGCTTCCCTTTCATTCTTGACAGACAGAATCTATTTCACAAACTTTGAATGTTCTGAATGTTAACAGACTAACCTTTCAACTTGCCATGCCGTACACTATGAGAAAAATCAAGATGTTTCACTCTTCTAGAACAAAAAATTATTTTTAAAGTAACGCTGTTTTTTTTATTATTATTATTAAGTTTTTCCTTGAAACATCTTAGGTCTTCAACATGCACATTTTCAACCCAGTGTCCATTTATTGCTGATGCGTTACTGTTCCACTAATGTTCAGGGGTATCTCCTCTTGGAGTAGGTCCAGTGGGAAGTTTTACTGTATGAAGGCCATTGCTTTCTGTTAAATCTCCCTGCTCTGTTCCTATGAGCTTTTCCCTGACATTGAGTTTCTAGGTAAACGTTGGTTCAGAGCCAAGGCTTGCTCTGGCCCTCAATGCCTGCCTTGGGGATCCACAAGCATGTGATAGGAGAGCAGTGTTTATGTATTTCTTTGGTGCCCAGGGGTCTACAAGGTGCCTGGATCCTTGAGAATCTCATAACCAATCAACAATGGCTTTAAAGGAAGCTGTGGCCTAGGAATTCTTGGCACAGGGAAAACCAAAGTGTTCCTTGTGGCTTCTGGAACCCAGGTGGAGTCTTTTGTCACTGGATGGATGTTCCTGTGACACTGTGAGTCCAGCAACTATTCACAGGCACTGCTTTCCCCTTCCTGTTTTGGGTAATTCTCCTGAATCAGAACTGTCCAAAGTCAGGGTTTTCTTTCTTTCAGGCTCCAGTGACCAAAACAGTCCACAGATAGTGGGTGTAGTGAGCAGAGAGCCTTTGAGGTTTTTAGGCCACACCCTTCTGTGGACCCCTCTCTAGAAACAATAGCTCTGCTTGGGAGATGAGTTATAGGGGTGCAGCCTCTATAGATAAAGGGCTCCTCTGTCCCAGGGAACTTGGTGGCACTCCTGCCACTGCCTCTTGTTCCTCGGTGACATGAAGCTCCTCCCATCAGCTGTCAGCAACAGGCATTGATGTTTAGTATTTGAAGATGATATGCCTTCTGAAAATGGGTCCAGGCATGACTCAGAAGGTCCAGGTTTCTGAGGTTTCTGAGCATCCCCCCCCCCCATGTGCCCATCAGGGAGACTCAGGTTGATTTCCCCTGCTTCCTGACTCTGCAGCATCACATCTCTTCCTAACATCTTCCTTCTCAGAACTCTTCCTAAAATACAGCCTACTATCTATGCAGGAAAGGTGGCTAGACATCCATCCATGCCACAGTAGCTTACCGGGAGCAAGAACAATCTTAGATACATTAACCACAAGTACAAGTGTGCAAAGTTGGGGCTGGGGCCATGCCTCAGCTGTGAACTGATTGCCCTGTAAGCATGTAAGTGTGTAAGCATGCTCTGAGTCCAGCATCCATGTCCGAAGTGTAGCATGGGTACACCTTTGGATGACCATCCCTAGAGAAGCAGAGACAGAGGGGTCCCCAGAGTTTCCTAGCCATGCAATCCAGCCTAATTGATAAGCTCCAGGTTCTAGTGAGAGACCCTGTCTCAACAAAGTAGAAGGGCCTAAGGGGACATAGGAGGTTGGCCTTCATAAGCACACACACACACACACACACACACACACACACACACTCACTCACACACAAATATGAAAGTTGGTAAAATTAACACAAAGAACTTCTCAAAGCCAGAAACAGGTAGTCAGCTCAGGATTCTTCATAAGTTGCCTTAGGTAGAGCTTCAGTGGAGAGGGCTGTCTTGTCTTCTCCAGAGCCTGAACGGGACTCTAGCTCGTGTGGCCTCTGGGTCTCTGTGTTTGGACCCATCAATATGCTAAATTAATGACTTGCTGCCCAAAGCCACTCCCCTTTCTAGAACCCGTTCTGCACACCTGCCACTCTGCTCTGTACCTGTTCGCTGTTAGTGTTAGAGCTCTGTTATTACCAGGAGGAGTGGTGCACTGTGGGTAATATTACAACCAACTACAAACCCACTGGTGGTGGTTCTCCAGGGTTGCTCATCTCAGGCCATCTGCTAACCAAAAGGTTAGGAGAACTTTCTGGAAGACCATTCAGGAAAGACTGAGGTGACTGTAGGTGACAGCAGAGCTCAGTGTCCTATTATATGAAAACATTCCTTCAGGTTCTAATGGATTGGGCAGCCTGAGAGCAGGGTCCATACACATTTTTATCCTAACATTAAAGGGTTTGCCTAGTTCATGGAAGGAAATAACTCTGGCCTTCATGCCCTTTTGATTTAGAGAGGAGTATTAATTCACCTCAGAACATTTGTTTCATTTCACTTTAATAGTTTAAAATAAATTTACAGTGTGGGAGAATTTAGTGAAGTCTCTTGGTTGCAGGAACCAGTGCTGTCTGGTTAGCAAGAGTGCACCTAGGAACTGAAGCACATGCCAGCCCCCTTAGGTCCTGTGCATATGCTATGCTAAGCCAGCAGGGGCACACAGGACCAGTCAGCGCCCCTTTACCATCCAACTCCCCCCCGCCCCCCCCTCCCCGAGGATGGGAGATGCTCTCCTCAGGAGTACGGTGGGTTTTAGAATGAACCATCTGGAAGAAACCCAGGGGCATCTATGAGCTGGAAAGTCGAGACTCACTAACTGAGAGCAGAAGCTTTCAACCCCACAATAGCACCACCATTTTGTCCAACACCTCATGCTCAGGGGACTTGGAGTCAGTTATCCAGGCTCTGGACAGCAGGGAAGGATTAATGGTGCTTCTCATCTGCCGCTGGGGCAGAGGCCAGTGCACATTGTCATCAGGCCCAAGGAAATAACCAGAACATTGACTGAGAAGCCTCCTGAAAAACGCACAATAAAGTCTGGTTTCAGGATTGTGCGGGAGGCGGAACCGAAGAAGAGACAAGTAACAAAGGCAGAAGAGGGAGAGAATGCAGAGACACCCAGCTGCAGCGGAGAGCTGGAGACAGAGTGGGAGGGAGTGCTGAGGAAGCAGGCAGAGGTGTTCTGGTTTCCTTTGTAACCAATTCAGACTGAAAGATTGCACATATTCACAGGGTTGGGATGTGTGTGTAATACTCAAATCAAGTCAAACATTAACATTCTTTTAGTTTATTTTTGTATTTATTTTATGTGTATGGGCGTTTTGCCTGCATGTATGTCTGTGCACCACATGTGTGCAATGTCTACAGAGGCCAGAAGAGGGCAATGGATCCCCTGAACTGGAGTTACAGACAGTTAGGAACTGCTCTGCGGGTGCTGGGGAACTGAACACTGGTCCTCTGAAAGAACAGCCAGTGCTCTAACCACTGAGCAGTCTCTCCAGCCCCTTCATTTGTTTGTTTTAAATTAACTTCTCCCTCTCCCTCTCACAAGTGCCATAGCTCACTGTGGAGGTCAGAGGACAACTTGCAGCTGTTGGTTCTCTCCTTCCAGCCTGCGAGTCCTGTGGTTGAACTCAGCAAGCGCCTTTACCCTCTGAGCTCTCTGGGGCCCTTAGCCTTGTCCGAGGTCCACCTGAAAATTTATTTCCAACCAAATGGAAATGATGTAACAGTAGCAGAGAAGCTGTCAGTCAAGGTAGTAGAACTAGCAGGGAAGGTTCCAGAATTTTCCATGAATTATAAAGTCCCACTGAGCTCCCCCTCTTAGTCAAGAGTAGTTGTACTTCTCTCTTTTTAGTGTTGTCTTAGGACACACTACAGAAGTGACCCTCCAAGGCAGAGCACAGACACTGCTGGCCTTGGATTTCCCACCACTGACCTTACCTCGTCTTTCTACCTTCCCCAGATGCCACTGTTTACAGGTAAGGAGAGAAAGTGGGGAAAGGGGAAAGAGTACACATTGGCCGGTGAAGGGCTTGCTTCACAAGCTTGGAAACTGAATGCAGTATCCAAAACCCATGTAAGAAAGCCAGGCATGGCACTGTGGGTACTGGGCAGGTGGAGACAGGCAGATTCCTGGAGCTCACTGGCCAGCCAGTCTAAACTGCCCTGCTAATTCCAGACCAATGAGAGATGATTTCACAAGAATCGGTGGAATGCACCTGAGGAATGACAGTGGTGGTTGACCCCCTGGCATGCACACCCATACACACACACACACACACACACACACACACACACACACACACACACACGTATGCATGCACGCATGCATGCACGCACGCACGCGCACACACACACAAAATAGATGACACAGATATGTATTACGACCAAGGTAGGGTTGTCAATAGTGTGTGCACACTTTAGCTTTGTTGTGCACCTCGCACATACCCAATGCCTGGTGCTCACACATCCCTGGAATAGACTGTGCTCACTACGTTGGGCACAGCTGCAGATCTGCTGGGTAAAAGACGCTGTGGACACCATCGCTTTGATTGCGCTTGACTTTCCGGCTATTAAGTAAAAATAACAGCACTGTGATAAGACAGGGGTGCCAAGGATGCTCCTGTTTCCAGTGGAGTGTTACTCATCTGTGAAAATCAAAGGGCACTGCCGACATGCTGGGCTGGCTGTGGAGTCAGGTTGGCACTGCACTGGCTGCACTGACTGCCGTTGCTGTGGGCATAACCTGGGGGAGAAGCTGGGAGGCAGCTCCGGCTGTGAGAGTGGGAAGTAGTTGGTCACATCGTGTTTCCTGTTAGGAATCCAGGAGGTGAATGCTGGTGCTCAGCTGGCATCCTCCTTCTCTTATTCAATCCACCCAGCCAACCTTTGGCTAGGTCTTCCCTCCTTACTTAGACCTCTTTGGAACATATGCAGAGGTGTGTTTCCTGTGTGATTCCAAATCCGGTTAGATTGACAGTGAAGACCAACCATTACCTGCCTGCACTGCTGGAGCTACCTCAGCCATGGAGAAAGGTTTCTTGGGAGTGCCTATCCAGATACCTGTAGAAAATTCGAGAATGCTGTAAGGCTTCTGTCCTCATTGCAAGGCCAGCCCAGTCTGCACTCTGGAGCAGTAGAGAATATTTCTCTGGACAGATGGAATTTTACAAAAATGCATTGAGCAATTCAACTTCATTAACATAACTAGAGAAACACAAATTGAAATCACAATGAGAAAACATCCAGTGAAGTCTGAGGATGTTTTTGGTGTTGGGTTTTCTTTTTGTTGTTTGTTTGTTTGTTTTGTTTTGTTTTTGTTTTTGTTGTTGTTGTTGTTTTAAGACAGGGTTTTCCTGTGTAGCCTTGGAACCAGTCCTAGAAATTGCTCTGTAAACCAGGCTGGCTTTGAACTCACAGAGGTCTATCTGCCCCTGCCTCTTGAGTGCTGGGATTAAAGGCGTGTGCCACCACCCCTATGGGCCTGAAGTCTGAGGTTTTAAAAAGATCTCTAGGACTGATTTTTGGTATAGGTGTTTAGCAAGGAGAACCCTGTGCGCAGCTGGAGAGGAGGGATGTTAAAACTTGGAAAGTTAATAGTAGGGCAAAGGTGGAGGATATACTTGCTAGCTAGCCATGTAACTTCTGAGCACTTCTCAAGAGAATCTCTGGCAGATGTTCCTTGTGCGACAATTGTAAGGATGTTTGTGATGGGAATGTCTTTAGTGACCTTGAGCCTGAGCTCTATCCAAAGGGAGCATATATAAATAAGCTAGTCTTTATGTAGTGGAATATTATTCAGCAAAAAAGGAATAACTTGATATTCAAAACACATGGAGTCATTATCAAACAGACTTGTACAAAAGAAGGCACACTTGAAAGAATATAATGTTTGAAAAGCATGGAAGAAGGGGTAGAAAGAAAAGGAGGAAGGAGGAGGGTCAGAGAACAATGACTTCCAGGCAGGATGGCCCTTGCATCCTTGAACTCAGGGCAGCTATGCTTACCTGCATATGAGCTGCACAAGACTGGGGCCCGAGACACCCTCTCACCGAGGGTAGAGGGCCTCATTGGGCCCATGCGTCTCTGAGGGTTTACTAGCGTTAATTCACTAGTGTGATGGGGGAGACAGTTTCTTAAGTATTGTAGCCACTGGAGAGGTGTCCGTGATCCTGTAAATAACCTTTATCCCTGTAAGTAATCCCAGTGAAACTTATTGTGTCAAAAAAAAAAAAAAAAAAAAAAAAAAAAAAAAAAAAAACGAACAAACAAATAAAAAAACCAGAAAGACAGAAAAACAGATATGAAGGTGGAAGGCGTAAGAAAAATGGGTCCTGCTGGGTGGCGGCGGCGGCGGCGGCGGCGCGGCGGCGGCGGCGGCGGCGGCGGCGGCGCGGCGGCGGCGGCGGCGCACGCCTTTAATCCCAGCACTCGGGAGGCAAAGCCAGGAGGATCTCTGTGAGTTCGAGGCCAGCCTGGTCTATAGAGCGAGTTCCAGGACAGGACCCAAACTACACAGAGAAACCCTGTCTTGAAAAACAAAAAACAAAAAAAGGAAAGAAAAAATGGGTACTGGTTGGGAAGAGGAAAAGAGTGGGACAGGGACAGGAGAGGGTAATGATGTGATTAAAAATTCAGTGTAGTTACTGTTCTATTGCTGTGAGGAGACATCATGACCAAGGCAACCCTTAAAAATGGAATCATTTAACTGGGGTCTTGCTTACAGTTTTAGAGGGTTAGTCCCTGATCATCATGGCAGGAAACAGATAGACATGGTACTGAAGCGGTGGTTGCAAGCTTTACATCCTGATCCACAAGCAGGAGGCAGGCACACACACACACAAACACACACACACACACACACACAGAGAGAGAGAGAGAGAGAGAGAGAGAGAGAGAGAGAGACTAGGCCTGGGGTGGGCTTTTGAAACCCCAAAGCCCATCCTCAGTGACACACTTCCTTCAACAATAAGGCTGTGATGATATTTTATTTGTGCTCTAACAAATAAAACTTATCTGAGGATCAGAGGGCAGAGCCAGCCACTAGATTAGACATAGAGGCCAGACAGTAGTAGCACACGCCCTTAATCCTATCACTTGGGAAGCAGAGATCCATCTGGATCTCTGTGAGTTCAAGGGTGGCACACACCTTTAATCCCAGCACTTGAGATCTCATGTCTTTGCTTGGAAAGGACACATGCCTTTAATCCCAGGAAGTGATGGCAGGAAGCAGAAAGGTGTATAAGGCATAAGGACCAGGAACTAGTGGCTTTTTAGCAGCAGTTCAGCTAAGACCCTTTCAGGTGAGGACTCAGAGGCTTTCAGTCTGAGGAAGCAGGATCAGCTGAGGAGCTGGTGAGGTGAGGTTAGCTGTGGCTTGTTCTGTCTCTCTGATCTTTCAGAATTTACCCCAATATCTGGCTCCAGGGTTTTATTAATAAGACCATTTAGCATTTGTGTTATATAAGGCCATACCCCCTAATCCTTCCCAAACATTTCCACTGACTGGGAACCAAGCATTCAAATATATGAGTCTATGGGGGCCATTCTCATTTAAACCACCACAGCATGAATTGAAAACATCCTGAAGGAATCCATTACAGTAATTAAATTGCTGATATAAAGAACAACAGCTGTGTATGAGTATGCATTTTTAAAACTAAACGTTTAAATGCTATAGAAACAGGTATTGGTATGGTATCTGTGATAAAAGGTGAAATTTTCAAAAAGAAGAAAAGTAAGGAATGATGTATGATCATGCAAATTATAGTTGTGGCCCCATGGGAGCTGAGACTGTTGGGGTACAGGGGCCACACATCAGTAGAAAACAGAGAAAATGTTGTCTGACTGTGAGTATCTGTTTCTTTATCATCTGCTAGGAGAAATTCACATCTTATTTTCAATCTTGAGGGTACAATGGCATCTATCTCATCTAAGGTACACTTTTCAGTAGCTTAATGGTACATGGGCTATGAGGCCCTGTGGTGATATTGTGTTCCCCAATATATTGTGCACCCTAATAAATGTATCTGGGGTCAGAGAACAGAACAGCCACTAGACAGACATACAGGCCAGAAAATGGTAGTGCATGTGCCTTTAATCCTAGCATTCTAGAGGCAGAGATCCAACCAGATCTCTGTGAGTTCAAAGCCACACTAGAAAAAGCCAGGCATGGTGACATGCGCCTTTAATCCCGAGAAGTGATAGTAGGAAGCAGAAAGGAATATAAGGCGTGAAGACCAGGAACTAGAGTCTGTTAAACTTTTAGGCTTTTAGCAGCAGTTCAGCTGAGATCCATTCAGATGAGGACACAGAGGCTTCCAGCTGAGGAATTGGTGAGGTGAGGTTAGCTGTGGCTGGTTCTGTCACTCTGATCTTTCAGCGTTCACCCCAATACCTGGCTCTGGTTTTGTTTTTACTAATAAGTCTTTTTAAGATTCATGCTACAAGGCCCTCAGATGCTTTACTTTTCCTAGGGTGACCATTCCATTTTAAATTTGGTTGACAGAATAGTGCTTACATGGGTAGAATTAGGATGGGAGATGCCTTTCATTCTGGTGTTTTCTTATGAAGGAAAATTTTCTTAGGGAGTTTATTTTTAGCTGTGGTTATTTAGTGTATCTGTTTGTTTGTTTTTAAGGTATTTTCTAGGAAATGTTAATTATCACAAATTAGACAATCATTCTAGACTCAGTTACAAAGGTTTCTCATGGAGTCCTTTTCGATACATATGTAGGAAATATGTTGACATGCTTTTATGCAAATTCGAACATTTTCTATTACAATAACAATGCTAAAGAGAGTTAATGCATTCCTAAAGTTTTATGGGACCTAAAACATTCAAAATGCTGATAAATGTTGCAGAACCACTGTGCAGATATTGGTGGAATGGAATTTTCCAGAGTAGTTATGCCTGGAGATGGATTCTGTGCTGGATACATAAGTGCTGAAGTATTGGGAGGTCTCTACAGCTTGGGCCACATCTTCCATCCACTCCAGCAATGAGTGCAGCATCTGAAATGATGGCCACTGTGGTTAAAAGAGGAAAGCAGAGCAGAATATGGGGAGGAGATGCTGTGACCAGTCAACTGATGGCAGCAGAAAAGCTTCCTCTTCTTTTGGAAATAGCAACTAACACTAGGACCAAGTGAGGTAAATTCATCAATGCATCATCATTCAGGAGATGTGCCAGTCTGCTTTCCATAACTACAACAAAATATCTGAGATATATCTGCAGCTGTTAAGAAAGAAAGGCTTGTTTGGGTCATGATTTCAGAAGCTTTGACCCATTGTTATTCAGTCCTACTGATCTGAATGCACAGAGTATCATGGGAGTGCACCAGGTAGATCAGAACTGTTCATCTCATGGTAGCAGGAAGCAAAGAGCAGGAAGAGTAGGACCAAGAGTCCCAGGATCACTTTCAAAAGCACACACACAATAACTTCACCTTCTTCCCCCAGGCTTATTGGAGTCTAGTTTCTGTTGCTGTGATAAAACAGTCTGACAGAAAGCACTTTAGGAGAGAAAGGAGTTTCTCTGCAAATCAATGTGGGATGGAATTTCCCATGGAGATTCCTTCTATGGGAGTGGGTTCCATGTTGGATTTCAACTTGTAATTCCAGTTTATCATCCATTATTTTGGGGAAGTCAAGGCAGGAACTTCAAACAGCAGCTTGCGTTACATCTCCACTGAGGAACAGAAAGAGAATAAATACACACATGATCACCGGCTTGCTTGTGCTCAGCTCAGTTTCTCCACTCTTACCCAGTTCAGGACCCCTGCCTAGGGAATGGTGACACTCACAGTGGGTTGGATCTTACATCAGTTAACTTAATAATGAAAACAGTCCTCCACAGACATGCCCACAGGACAATACAATGTGGACCATCCCTTGTTGAGACTCTTCCCAGGTGATTCTGAATTGTGTTAAATTTAACAACTACTTCCCAACAGCATCTCAGGCTGGTGACCAAACCCTTAGTCCATGGACCTTCAGGTGACATTGAAGACCTAATCCATAATGATAGAACTGTCTTTTGATCCCTGGGGATTTCTTTCTGGAACCCAGTTTGAAGAATGTGATATTGACAAAGGGCAGATTCACAGGAGAAGATGCATGCAAGTTTATTGACGCATAAGTTCACAAGAGCCATACACAATATGAAGCATAAAAAGGGGCCAGATGATCAAAGCTTAACTGCTTTCAGAGGGTAGTTTGTCACAGGGGTGGTAACCAGTTTTAAAGGAGGCATAGGAGAAATGACCGAACCAAGGAATGGAATCTGCAGGACCTGGGACAGAGTTCCTTGCTGTTGTGGGTGGGTGTGACCCTTGGTCTCTTCCTCTGTGGTGCTAGCTAAGTCTTCCTTGGTTAATGGCATTTCAGATAAAGCTTGAAGGCAACTGTGTTCTTGGTGTGTCTCATCCTTAGGTCAAGAGAGATCAATAGGAAAGCCATTCCCTGTATCTGTGGTCCTTTTGGGGCTCCCAGTCTGAAGTCCAAAGCAGCTTATTTGGGGATATTGTTTTCTGAGCCCTGACAGGTGCCTTCTGGAATTCCCCTGAGGGATATTTATGTTGAGCCCGTTGAGGAGAGTGTAATTATAACCCAAATCTTCTCTCAACTCAGAAATCCTCTCCGTAAAGATCATAGAGACAAATAATACCTTCAGTATTTGAGTAAGCATTAGGCAGAATGTGGCACCTCTCAGGCAGTATGCTCTAAGATGGCACAGAGAGAAATGTTGCTCCACTGTGCAGCCAGGCAAATGAAACCCATTACATTCATGTTTCCAAGATACACGGAAACTAATACTAGAGTAAAACGGCTTGACACCGGCCTTTTTCAGTTCATCCTAAGCTGGTCTGATAGTTAGGACATGTATTGGCTGTTTATGGTTTCATCCTGAAGAGAATCAAACTCTTCTATCTCTGTGGTGGGAGGTGGCTTTGCATCCTGGAGGAAAGTACCCAAGGAGATTAGCCTGTGAACCTGGGAGAGAAGAGAGCGCTCTTCCTTCAGAGTGGGTTCCAAAAATCAGGGGAATATATTCCTGGACCACAGGATGACAGAGGTAGCCCAATCCAACCAAAGAGAGCTCCAAAGAGCTGACACAATGTGAACAACCACACGTTCTTGGAGGAAAATGCTCTAAGAAAAGGGAGACAAGACATGCCTTCCCCCGGCTCCTCAATGAGGACAGTTAAGCCTCTTGTTTTTAATTTGTGTCTGTCTCACAAGCAGAACATTGAGGCCAGGACACCACAGATGCCCAATATTACAGACACTCAGTCCCTGAAGTGTCAGCATGGTTTGTCCGGAATTGATCCTGCTGGATGTATTCTTTCTGCTGATGATCGAACAGTAAGAAAACACCCGAGTAGGACACTTGGGGTGAGGATTTCTGTGTCCTATAGTCAAAGCATCAGCTGCTGCCCAAAAGTGGATGGAAGAATTCTGAGGGATAGGTCCTAGGGCACTGAGCAAAGGGGGCAAGCACCCCCAAGCCAAGCTGTTCAGGAGCCTCACTGTAAGGCTGCTATTTATTCAGTGCTAAGATGTGGCAAGCAAGATATAAACCTGCATACCACTGCTTACTAACCCAACTAACCCTCTACATATCTCTGCTTACTGACCCAACTTCTTCCCACTGCATCTCTGGATATAAGGAATACCTCCAGTTTTCCAATGAGGCTCAAGAAAGTTCAGTCAGGAAGTCATCTAGGTAGTAGAGATGAGGCCAGCATCCAGCTCAGATATGCAAGGGTGTGTTGCTACTTCTGTATTCAAGACCTGACACTTTCTCTACCCTATGAGGTCAGCAACCATGTCTGTCTCCTGTAACACAGGGAGAAGACATTGTCTACCAGTGCTGTTTGTGTTTTCTGAAATTGTCAGCCATTATATCTGACAAGGACAGGGCTCCTGGGTCTTGGCCACCCATGCAGAGAAGCAAGGATTTTCCCACCCAGGGAACTAAAGTGAGGCTCATCTAGGGTTCTCCTGTGTGATCTTCAGCATGTTACTCTTGAGACAATCGGTTCTCAGCATCCTCACTGGTGCACTCCATAAGGAGAGAAGATGGGAAGTACCCCTCGAGGGCTAACAATGCTTGAGTGTTCTTGGGAAGACAGTGGAGGACTGGAGTGGCAAAGTGGGCACTTCATTCCTCCTCACCCTGACATTTTCCAGAACAATGGGGTGACAGAGGCGACACCCGTGCACTGAACAGTCTATATTCTAGAAACCTGAATGTACAAAACACAGCCCTGCCCCCACCTCAGGACCTGCTTTCTAGCACCAGAAACCTATGGAATGCAACCGATCATATAGCTAATTGTTTAATGACAGGCCAGATGTGTTCTTTCTAGAAAGGAGGCTGAGATTTTTATCATTGCAGCATAGACATTGCAGTCTGGGGGTGATTTTTACAACTGAGCAATGTGTTTGGGAGCTCATATGTTCGAGAAAGACATGACAGATGAGAGAACTGTTTCCCTTAAATTGTCAATCCATGGTAGAGTGAGATGTCATAATTAAGAACATATCTTACGGAAGAAATGGCTGAACATTTTCCAAAGAGAATAACTTAAATGGAGTTTAAAGGGAAGTCTATAATTTTTGACTGTTGTGAGGGACATCTGAGGAAGAACATAAAGGCTCTCATGACCAGGTGTAAAGATTTGCTTATTAGGAGCTTGAAACATGGAGTGTGTGAAACAAACCTGCAAGGGGCACCCCACTTGAGCTGTAGAGATGGGATAATGATGGGATCTTGGGACCAAATAACAAGGAACTGAGCTCAAGTGAGCCTTGGTGGTGAGATGTACAGGACACAAGAGCTAGGGAGAGTTACTGCTTGCAATTTCTTCATCCATGGGTTTATGACAGATAAAGGGCCTGTGATCCCAGCTTTCATGAATGAATATAAACAAAGGTAGAAGGAAAATACCATAGGCCTTGGTTTAACTAATACAAAAATCCCATTAGCTGAGAGAGAAACTGACACTCCAGGGGCACATATCCTGATGCTGTGCATGCCCATGGGTCGGCAGCTGGAGTCCCAGTTCTGGGTTCCTGACAGAAATGGGAAGAGAGAAAGAGATCAGCATGCATCAGGACCACAAACAAGTAGAAACCATATCAAGGAAGGAAATTTGAAGTCAGTTGTGATGCTTAACGCAGGAGCCAGGGTTAGTTTCTTTGGTCAGCTTGGCTGCTCAGTGCCCAAGTATGTGGCAAACACCAGGCAGGAAGGACACAGTGCGGTGGTTGAAGATGAACCTGACACTTCAGCTTGTAGCTTTTGAGCAGAGCAAATGGTTCAACCTAATGTGAGTGGATTTTGTTCAGTACTTGGAAGGCTTAAAGAGAACAAAGGTCATAGTCCCACCATGAGGGAATTCCACAGCTGATGCTCTTGGCTGAGACTCTCCTGGGCTCCTGTGCTATCCAACCTGCAGACATTGGACTTGACGACTCCCATGAGCCGATTCCTGGATGAGTCTGCTTCCGGTGGCTGTGGGTCTGTGCATGCCCCCCCACCCCCCAGGTTCTGTTTCTCTGGAGAGCTCCACTAACACACTAGGAAAGCAGAGAAAGGGGTGGAAAGTGTGCTGAGCACTGACTGACCAGTGGCTCTTAGGGAAAGGTGGTCTGACTCCTTTTAAGCAATTATTAAAAGATCCACAACCCTTGATAAAAATGACAAGACAATATCAACAATCAACATTGATGCAATGATATAAAAAATTTTAACTAAAGATTGACACACGAGGGAATGAAGTTCAAGCTCAGGTGTGTTTATACAATTCAGAGATCACAGGGAGTCATAGTCTTGATTCAATATATCTGCTGGGAGTTACACTCAGGGAATTCTCAAAGTTTCTGATCTAACAGTCTGTGTTTCTGGTAACACATATTATGAAGTGGTGTGGACCACAGGGTGACCATTGCTGCTTGACAAGGTTCCAGCATTTCAACATTGCATACCACACTTCTCCAGAACCTCTTTACTTTTATTTTTAATGATTCTCAACATTAATGCCTTTCCCTTTGGGAAATTTTGTGTGGGTTTTGGTGAAGGATAAAAAATGTGTATAATGGTAGCCTCTGTAAACAAAATAATTCTTTGGGAAAAAATCCTCACCACCTTGGAACCAGGAATTCCATTGTGCCATCCCAATTACACCAAGAATAGGAAAGTTATTTACTAGACACACCTGATCCCAAGGATGAAATGCCTACAATTCAGATCCAGAGCTGAGGCCATTAAGGGAAAGAGTTCAGTTAATAACTACAGAGAAATCAGAATGGTATGGTATAATGGGAAAAGAGTAAGACATCAGGACCTTCCCTTTTGGAAGTGTTATGAGGGGAACAGGCCCATATAGTAAGACTAAGAAATTGTAGTATAGTGTCTGCTCCCCAGAAGAAGTCCTTTTCCCAAGGTCAGGCATTTGGAAAGGGTCTCCATTCCCTTGGGGGCTTGAGGAAAGTTCCATTTTATAAAGCAGTCATTCTTCTTATCTCTAGCAAGAGGAACTTGTGGCCCTTCATTAACATATAACTGCTGCCTACTGTCAAGGTCAATGCTGGATTCCTCTACCTCTGATCTCAAGCCACACCCCAACTCACATGCCCCTAGTCTCCTCTTTACTCCTATGTGCAACTGTAGAGTATAAAAGGAAGCCATCCTGATTCTGATTCACCCTCAGATCCTGTCCATCTCCTCCTTCTCCCCCCATCCAACTCCACACATCCTCTTTGGGACCTGAACACCCCCCACCCCCATATCTCCCACCCCCTATCACCCCCACCCCCTATTACCCCCACCCCACATCAACCTCTCTTCCCTCATTGAAGCAGGTCTTCAGCAATGAAGGGCTGGGGAAAAAATTAATCTATTCCATTTAGGACAGAGTGATAGTCTTAATTCAGAGGACACTGCTGTGGGTTTGAAATGGAAAAATCCAGACAGCCAGATAGGAACAAAACCATGGAAATAGAGATTTAGGGTTTGTTTTGATACTACTCATTTCAAGATACGGCTAGAAAATTGCAGATAGCAACATATCAAATATAGTCACTGGAAGGAATAAGGGTGGTGATCAGATGATCTCGGTTACTATTCTGACCTGACCCTGGGAAACCAATGTTAGTATTCTGACCCACCCCTTGGCTCCTGACATAAAAGCCTCATTTTAAGGAAAAATTCCTCCTCTTCCTCTTTCCCCGCCACAAGGTGTGCACCCCTGGCCCTTCTCTCCCTCTTTCCCTATCTTTCTCTTTATCTCTCTATTATAATAAACTTATTTCTGCTCGGATGCAGCATCTAAGTTGTGAATGTCCACCCACCACCCTACGGCCATGCCTGCATGGCATGGGTTGCCCACCAGCCCAACTGCTGCATCTGCCCAGCATGCCAGCATGGTTCCCTACATACGTGGGATACCCTGGCCCAGCCAGCTGGGAATCCCCCACGCATGCAAATTCCTAACAGTCTTTACAAGCAGAAAGAGACCCTGTGGAATAGAGCTAGTGTCACCAGGGAAACTGGGGCTCCCTTTCAGCATTCTTAGTGTCATTAATAAACGTGCTTAGAAATGGACTCAGAAGGAAGATCAATGGCAATTCTATTAGGGGTTTAAAGAAAATGTACAGGTTAGGTGGAAATCCCACAGCCACCAGGAAGAGAGATGGAGAGAAGATCATACAGGCCTTTGTTTGTTTGTTTGTTTTGGTTGTGGGTTTTTTGGTTTTTTTTTTTTGTTGTTTTTTTTTTTTTTTTTTTTTTTTTTTTTTTTTTTTTTTTTTTTTTTTTTTTTTTTTTTTTTTGTGAGGAATAGGCAGATTATGGAAGGAAAAAGAACTCTCGCAAGAGTGGACATGCGATAGCGAGCTGAGGAAGGAGCCCCAAAAGGCATCTGGCAATGGTGTGTGGTCTTCCGTAGGTCCCCTCCCGTCATTTCGAGGACTTTGTTCAATGCTTGCTCTGTATGTTAGATGATGTCAGGGTGAGGAATCACTTCCAGTCTTCCAGTGCAAACTGGCTTCTTGCACACGTTAACGTTGATCGAATGTTTTAAGTTTCTACTCCCCTGTCACACCAGTAAGGATTTTATGGGAACTCTTCCTAATCAAGTCAGCATGTGTCAAAGGAACTCAGCACTTCCATCTCTGGGGATTTCACTCTAGGGTTCCCTATTGACACGGGCATGAAATGAGTGACTCTCTGGTCCAAGTTTTTAATGTGTGGATGCAAATATCAGAGGCCACATAGAAATTAATTTAAAAGCCAGAGATGATGCTACATGCCCATGATCCCAGA
This sequence comes from Peromyscus leucopus, assembly GCF_004664715.2. NCBI lineage: Eukaryota > Metazoa > Chordata > Mammalia > Rodentia > Cricetidae > Peromyscus > Peromyscus leucopus. The sequence continues at coordinate 63,634,276 of NC_051065.1, forward strand.
ATACAGGTAGGAGGCAGAAGCAGGAGGGAATCCTCCACACTCAGATGCTGCTTAGAGACAGAAGAGTGAGTCCATCTAGGAGAATGAATGGCAGAGAAGGAATGGAGACACAGAAACTGGGGAAAGAAGACATGAGCTGTGTGGGGTCTCCAGTGGGAACGGACAACTTCAGCTGCTGGGGGTTCCAGATCAGACAGGATTGAACTAAGATGGCCTCTTCCCTGCTTTTGCTTAGGTTCATAGACATCGTGTCTCTTGGAGTCTCCAGAGTGACTGTTGAAGATAGATAGCTCTCTCAGCTTCCTGCTGTTGTAAGACAAAATGTCAACTTTGTAGTGTGGCCCTGTCCAGCTGCCGCACAGGCCTGTCTTCTCTCACCCAATCCCTCGGGAGTCCCTGGAACCCATGAAGTCTGTCCAGCCTCAACTAGTTTTGTACCTGCTTTCCTTCCCCAGGATGTTCTTTTTTTCTGGAATGTTCTTTGTATACTTTCAGGCTCCATGTGTTAACCATGTGGTTTTCTTGAAATTATAAGCTCTATTAGCTCAGTAGATTAGTTCACCTTTGACTATAACTCTAACAGGACATCCACAGATAGAGGTCTTACACCTTCCTGTTCATATTTTATATCCCATGTCTGACCATAGGCACTTAGCATAATCCTAGATGAAATCAACAAATGTTGGATAATGGGTTGCTTAAAGTATGATATTTTTTTAACCAAAATCTTTTTGTTGCCCATCTGCCCCAGTATAGAATTTTAGGGTACATATAAGACAAAATGGGAATACATTTTGATCATCAGGGAAGTCCTGAGCTCATGGTCACCATGTTAAAATCATGCCTGTGATATCAGCCGCAGCTCTCAGTGGGGGCAAGGTGATGTGAAGGTCCAAGAATGGAGGTGGTGAGGAATGCCTTCCGCACACACATCGCACCGAGGGAGAGAAGTGTGCGTGGCCTCACATCCCTGCCAGCATTTGGTGTCAGTGCCCTTGTATTTTGACACCACTTTTCAAGTAATCTTCTTGTCCTGTCTCTTCCTCTTCAGGACACTAAGTGCTGACAGAGCCACTAAATACCCACAGCAGCCAATGCCAGGCTCTCTGGCCAAAGCCTACACACGTCTATCACCATTTATCTGAAAACTTGGGTTGACATTAGCAATTCAGAACTTTCTGGAGTTTCAGAAACTTGACGCTTTTACTGTGTGTTATGCAATACCTCCAAGTGGTTCCTGAAGCACCATGCCATCACCATATATTTTTTTCTGTGTCAAGTGAATGATAGCTGCCTTAAGCAGGCCAGATCCAACTATCCACGGCCTGAGAACAGTTCCAATGAGTTCCACAGTCAAAAGCATTTAGGGGACACCACTTGTCTGGTTCCCAAATGAGACTCTAGGAGCCTTGTGGACTTTGCAGGTCTGGTCTGCCTGCACTGTCTCCCTTGCTTGCTCCCTGCAAGCTGACATCATTGCAAGGCCACTTCATACTCACTCAGATAAAATGGACAGGCATGGATGTCGAGGACGCAGGGAGGAAGTGGTTCGGGGTCAGCAGTGGGGAGATCAGTGAAGCCTGAGATGGGGCAGGGAGCCAGCCTCCCGAGACAGGTGCACCAGGAGCTGCACTTTAGTTGAAGGGCCCCTCTGCAGAGAGCTTGGATCCTCCCAGCCTTCATCCAAATTCTCTTTCCTATTACATTTCAGCTGCCAAAATAGCTCTTTGAATTTGGTGCTTAGAAGGATTTAGAGATGCTAAAAATTGCAGCTTTTCCTACAGAGCTATTTGTAAGAGGAAAGCAATGGAGGCCGAGAAGTGGGTTGTTGAGAATAATAGGCTAGGGTTGAAAGGGGAACAGAAATGAGGATCAGAATTGGGGCAATCTTCTGCATATTGAAATTTCCCAAACTCAGTCTTCCCTACAGAGTTTAATTTTTCTTAAGGGAGGGAGAATTAAATTTCTCAGGTTTTGTTCACCCATGGACATGTATTCTGCAGTAGGGGTAGCCTGAGCTATAAGAGCCTCCTGGCCAGGCAGTCTTGGTGAGGTCCCATTAAACTCTAATCAGCCCTTCATGGCAGCTTTGTCTGAAGAATAGGAAACCTCAGTATCCCATAACAAGGAGAGTGTTCTTCAGCCTGAGTCCGAGGCACCATTATGTCTTTTGAAAACCCTGCAGTTAAACTCACTTGGTGACCAAGGTTAGAGTCTCTCATCCATAGGGTAGTGCACCCAAAGGAATCGCGTAGACATGGAGCCTGCTTGCGAGTTGTCAGTCCTTCCCATCTTCAAATAATGGGCTGCAGATGGGCGCTGTGTCTCCTCCCACTCTTACCATATCCATTATTTGATTTCAGCTAGAAGTCTGGAATTACTGCTTTGTCGTGAGTCTATAGGCTATATAAAACAACCTTAAAATCAGGGACCATCCCAGCAAAAGGCTGTTTTCTATTGTTTCTACTAGATGGTCAAAGGACTTTTACTGATCATCATTCCCTCCTGTCTGGGTTCACTGGTCTTAGAGCTACTGTTTAGTGTGTTGGTGTGCATGTGTGTATATGTGTGTGTGTGTGTGTGTGTGTGTGTGTGTGTGTGTGTGTGTGTGTGTGTGCATGGTTGAATGTGTATACACCTGGATGTATGTCTGTGCCTGTGAATGTGGAGGCCAAAGGTCAACACCATGTCATTCCTTAAGGGCTGTCCACCTTGTGTTCTGGGACAGGCCTGGAGCTCAATGGTCATTAACGTTGGCTTACCTGAAGTTCCCAGGGACCTACCAGTGTGTATGTTGGCTCTCACCCTCCAGCACTGGGATCACAAGATCATACTGCCATGGGCAACCTTTCGCATAGGTTCTGAGGGTCAAACTAGGGTTCTCATGATGGCGCAGCTAGTACCTGAGCAACCACACCATCTCCCCACCCCAGGAGCACAAAGACTGTTTTTCACCTGACAGTATGACGCAACCAAGCTCAACCCCTCTTAGCACTGCTTTGCATGATACAAGATTACTGAATCCAAGCTTCAGGGACATTGTCACAGCTTGCTGTTTTAGATCTGAGAGACATTTTAAAGCTCTGCATGACCAAGGGTGCACCAAGCCTCAGAACCTGGATGGATGTTCTGTGTGTGCCTCCATCTGAGGAACGACAGGGGAAGTGCTCAGGCAATCACGGAAGATTCTCGTTTGCAATTAACAAATCTTTACATACCAGAGCTTCATGCTAGAAATGTAAACTTTTGAAAATGTGTGTCAAAATCCTAGCTGCTTCTCTTGCTGTCTGAAGAGCTGGAGAGAAACCTACGTTTTGTGTAAATCCTTCCTTCCTTCCTTCCTTCCTTCCTTCCTTCCTTCCTTCCTTCCTTCCTCCCTCCCTCCCTCCCTCCCTCCCTCCCTCCCTCCTTCCCTCCCTCACTCACTCACTCCATCCTTCCTTTCTTCCTCCTCCCCCTTCTTCTTCCTCTTCTTCTTCTTGCCTCAAACTCACAGATCTGCCTGTGCCTGGGATTAAAGGCGCATTACCACATCCAGTTTCTCTGAGTCCAGTCTTGAACCAGGAGCTTCCCACGCCCTTCACCTGCAAACTGATTTTTACTAAAATTCTTTCTTTGGGAGGAGTCCTTTCTTCTGATCACACCGTATTTTTTAAAGCATGTTCATTTTCTGTCCTTTACACAGCATATTTGATTGTATGACCTCATTCATTTTAATATACTTACAGAGCTACACTACCATTACCAGCTAGTTCTGTGCTCTCTCACCTTAAAAAGAAACCTCATTCCATCTCCTAGGCTTTTCTTGAATGTATATCTTCCTGGGGGAAAGTTGCTCATTCTTGCTTTCTACAGATAAAGACACCTAGATCCAGAGAGACCAGTGGCTTTTGTTTTTCACTTACTGGAGTCAACAGTGCTCCCCAGAGGAGCCTCTTTGGTGCACCAATGTCAAGTGTACTTGCCTCTGCTATGGCTGCCTCCTCCCTTGCCTCTCCCACACTCATCAATAATTGGGTCTCAACCCTCACTTTTATTTGCGATTTAAAATTTCATGATACTGTCTAGCTAAAAATCACTAATGTTTCCTTTTAGTTTTAATTAATGATGCAATTTGCTATTTAGCAGTGGAAGCTTTTCTGTCTTACAGGTGCGTCTCTTAGAAGGAACAAATTTATTCTTATAAACTGGCTGGAAAATGTGTCAAGGGGAATGCACTAAAATTAGACTCAAAGTTGGAGACAAGACTCTATAATTTCAATTTTATAGAGTGCAGAAATACACTGCCTTCTCTGTAAAAGGTAATAGGAAAGTTTTATTCCAAAAACATATCCAAAGTCACTGGTCTAGTAGGGAGTAGACAAAGTCAAGTTTTTGACCCATTTTTCTGGCATCCTGAGGGATGACTAAGAACGTAGTGCCTGGAAGTGACCTCCCAGCTCCATTCCTGGTGCCAAGCCCATCCCTCGCTGTCCTTAGAGCCATATAACATCACTCCCTGTCCATGGAGCTAATGATTGTAGTACATCCCACTCACTTTGAAATGATCAACATTTTAGGCCAGGCTTTGTGGTTTCCTTTTTTTCCCCACATATGAGCTTCAGATTAGTGGGAACTAGGAGGCTCAGAATTTAAGATGATGAAGGCAAATCTTTCATAAGGCTCTAAGGAAGGTCAGGTCATGTGTAAGGAAAGACAAGTCAAAGTCAGGCCTGGCCACTGATGTTGGGGACAGGGTTGTCGGATAGGGATGCCCTGGAAAGTATGGGAAACTGTCCCTCACCTGCTGCTGGTTCCCATGGGGCCTGAGCATTCAATGGGGTTTGAGGCTTCTCTCCACATTTTTAATGAAGAGGTGGTAAATAACTGCCTCTAAAGGTGGATGCTTTAGAATGTTAGAGATGATATTAGTACACATGCCTGTGAGATGGGAGCTGCATCTGTGAGCCACACTGCACAGAGCAAGTTCTTATGGGGACTTCAGGTGAAGAGCTTGGCAAGGCCAAGTGATGTGAATTACCCTAGTGTGGTTCTCCTGGATCTCCATTCCTAGGGTAAGGCAGGTGGTATCGGTGCTGGGTGGGTGATGGTATTCTGGGAGAAAAGATGTCCTCCTGCCTTTGTCTCACCAGGCTTTAAGCTGATTCTGCGTGGAATCAAGTATGTAGAAAAAGCCATTGGGAACCCCAGGGTTCACCCGTCATGCCACATGTCCCTTCACTGATGCCACCTCCTCCTGGGCATTCTGCAGGGTTTGGGGATGAAGAAGAGCTGCCAAACCTTATCACCGACTCAAATGTGTGAGCTGGTTTTATATGGCTACCCTATGTATGTAATAATGTATGGCCATTCTAGAGCTGTGTACTCAGGGCACAACAGGCCTCCTTTTTACAAATCGTGCTTCTTCAGTGTTTTGAAGCTTCTTCAGTGGCATCAGACTTGACTTCTAGCAGAGCTGTGCATCGCCTCTACCTTTCTATTGATGAGGGAACATGGGACAATAGTGTAATAGCTTCTTGAAAATGGTTCAACTTTATCAATATTAAATGTTTTAATTCCAAATTTCCTTATAATCCATTTATATGATGAGTTACAATGTTTGCCCTCAGATTGGAAGAGTCGTATGAAGGCATGGGAGCATAATCGGGCATGTTGATTGCTGAGAGTAAACAGAGGAACTGTGTACTAGCAGTAACTGCTCCACAGTGCATCGTTCCCGTCGCTTCTGAGTCAGGCACACTTCCTGGGATAAAAACAGAACCATAAATCTTGGCATCTTCTTGGTCCCTTCCACATGACCCAGGGTACTCTGCTGGCTGTGGAGGCAGACACTGGGGATAGGGTGAAATATAATTCTGAACTGCCTGTTGGAGATGTCGCCATCACTCCTGATGATAGGCTGTGGAAAAGATGTTCTGGTAAGGGCCCTTTCAGCTGAATCTTGGCTGGTGATTGATCACATTTGTCCTTTGGCTCTTTCTCCCTAGGCAAAGGGATGAAGCAGGTTTTTAAGAACAGCAACGATGCCACCTCTGTGAGGCCAGGCCAGTCATGTGGATGGATATCAGTGTGACCAAGGAGTTCTGGAGAGAAGAGCTGAGTGTTTCACCATCCTTCAGCTGCATGGCAGGGAGAGGAAGTAGGGTGTTCTTGGGTTCCCAAGGACAGTGGCCAGGACTCGCAGATTGGAAAAAACTTCTAAATCACACTTTGGTCCTGTGGGAGAAGTTGGGGAGATGCTGAAAGGTTAAGAGCACTTGCTGCTCTTGCCAAGACCCAGGTTCAATCCCCAGTGCCCAGCCTGGATGACTCACAATCATTCATAAACTTTAGTTCCAGGGGATCTGATGCTGTCTTCTGGTCCCCACAGGGACTGCATGCATGTGGTTCACACACCTACATACAGACACAGGTATACATATGAAATAAAAGTAAATGAATCTTAAACCACAGTTGGATCTCCTTAGTGGTGTTTAGGAATGGCTGGCAACTGGTAAGAATGCTGTCAGGTGGATGGATAGAGAGGGGACAGGGAGAAGATCCTGGGTCCTCCAGGTGTAAGGTGAGCTGGCCTCAGGTCCTTTGTCCACTTACTCTGTGGCTGTGCTGGCCTTATGTGTTAGCAGCCTCTCAACACAGTCTCCTGGGACAGCAAATCTGCAGAGCTTTAGAGGAAGCTTGCTCTAGAGCAGCAGTTCTCAACCTTCCTAATGCTGCAACCCCTCAATACAGTTCCTCATGTGGTGGTGACCCCCGACTATAAAGTCATTTCCGTTGCTACTTCATAACTGTAATTTTGCTACTGTTACAAATCGTAATGTAAATATTTTTTGGAGATAGAGGTTTGCCAAAGGGGTCGCGACCCAGAGGTTGAGAACTGCTTCTCTAGAGGGACAGAGGCAAAGGAGTGTCCAGTTGCTATTTTGTGCACATGTGATTCTGCCATAAACTCTAAGTTATATCTAAGAAAACGATGTGTTGAATGTTAAGTATCCAACATTAGCAAATTGTAATTGATAATTTGCCTATGGCTAAAAAAAGGAAATATGCTTTAGTCAGGGAAACACAAGCTCCAGTAGAAGGGCTTTATTTATAGAGAGCGCCATTCTCTCTGCAGGGAGAGGGTGAGGGGGTGGGGGCGGGGTGGGATGGGGAGTGGGGGAAAATGGGGGAGGCGGTATGAGGCATTGCTGAAGGACCATGAGTGATTTCAGCCCAGCCCTCTCCTTACTTGGTTGGTGAGAATCAACAGGAAAAGGAAAAGCCAGCAAAACTGCTCTTTCCAGGGCTTGCAAGTGTGATTCTGGTGAATGAACCTGGGGTTGGAGGAGACCCAGGGCAAAGACTTTTCCTGGAGGCCAATCTCCCTACCCACTCCTTCAGAAGGAAGGCCCCATGTGTGGACAGATGGGAAGACTAGACACACAGACATGACCCATATCACACTTTCTGCAGCCCCAGGGTCCCCACAGATGGGGACTAGGAAAGCATGTTTTCAATTCCCCACAGACATGCTTTCATTCCCATAGCAGGGCTTCCTGATGTCTGCAGCAGCCCACCTTCAAGGGCGATCTGGAATCTAATTATCAAGAATCAAATTGGACGTGGAATACCTTTTAGGAGACCATGCATTCAGAATAACCCTATTAAAGATCTGTTGGGAAGTACAAAATTAGCCCTTAATTGTTCTGTTTCATAAGTACATAGAATAGACTGTAACGTACCCAAAAAACTACTTTTAAAATGATAAAACCCCAAGCTTTGACTTTATTCATTCCCAACATTACTCTCCAAGATTTATGAGCCTTTATATTTTATATCAAACTAGATTGGTAGCTCTATATTTGTTTTCAGTGGGGTCATTTGTTTGTAGAGGTCTATGTGAAGTTGGTCAGAGAGTAGGTGAACTCTTAGGTTATAAGGACACACGGACACACGAGCACAGGCAGGGTGAGCTCTCTGGCCCTGTCTTAGTGTTGTTTCTCCTGTTGCTGTGATAAAATATCCCGACAAAAGTAACTTATGGGAGAAAGAGTTTGTTTTCCTTATAGTTCCAGGGTACAGTCCACCGCAACAGGAAAACATCAGGAACTTGAAAGAACCGGTCACATCACATCCACAGTAAAGAGCAGAGACAATGAGTTGGTGTGGGCACACCTGTTCTCGGCTCACTTTCTCTTTTTGTATAGAGTCTAGGACCCAAACCTAGGGAATGGTACCTCCCACAGTAGGCTGGGTCTTCTTCGTACATCAATTAACATAATCAAGACAATCCCTCCCTCCAAAGACATGCCCACGGGCCAACCTGATCTAGACAGTTTTCACTGAGAATAACTCCCCAGGTTATTCTGCAGTGTGTCAAGTTGACAATGAAAAGCAGCACCTTCAGCTGATGGAAAGGACATTGCTCGCTAGAACTGACTGAGGTGGCATGAGCCCAGGGCCATTCTTTATCACAGTGGTGATGGCATGGGTACATCTCATGGTAAGTCAAGTGAGGTGACGGAAGGAACGAGGATGAAAATCTGTGTGGTTATGGAGCCCTTCTTCCTGCTGGATATACAGCAGGGCTTCTGTGGTCACTGATAATTAGCTTCTCTGAAAGGTATTGAGAGAGGCAGCACCTGTAGATATGTCCCTGGGTACTGTAGTTTGAATGTTGAATACCCCAAAAGTCCATGTGTTAAAGGTATTGTCCCTCTTGTGGTACTATTGGGAGTTAGTGGAACCTTGCAGAAGTGGGGCTACCTAGAGACCTGCAACTCAACGTCACAGTCAGTGTATACTTAATACATCACTTCATTGATTAAAAATAAGGGCTGGGGCTGAAGAAGCTCCAGTGGTGTGTATGTGCATGATCTTGAAGGACAAGGGGGACACTATATGTTGGCAATTTCTCAGACCTGCATTCTGGAGGGAAGAGATTTGGCCATATGGTGTGTGTCAGCCAGCAATGTGTGTCCCAGGAGGGAGGGATGTGTAGGCATAGGAAATGTTTGTGGCTCCCCATGCCTCTCTCTGCTGTGGTTCCAGAGCAGTGCATAGCCCAGGAAGAAGATACGCTGGGGCCAGAGTGAGGAAAACACTGATGACACATGACAGAAAATGGACAAGAACAAAGGAAAAACCTCCACTCCCATGAGCCTCCAGAATACTGGAGCGGCTTGTAAACACAGTACAACCCAGCCCACAGCCCCTGGCAACAGGCTCCATCAGCAGAAGCTTCCCGAGAGCCTTCGATAATGACATTTAAAGTCTTACATTGTCATCTTGTCCTAGAAAAGGGTTAAATGCTACTTTTAAAAACTACACCTGACTCAGTGGAATTCCAAATACATGTATTACATAACACAGGCAAAGTGGCTAGCATCTGACCTAGCCAGTGTGTGAGGAGCTTCCTGGGCAGGTCTTGGCACCATTATGAAGCAAGGGCAGGTTGCTCAAGGCTTAAATAAACCAATGTTCCCATCTCCCATGAGTACAGCACACCACAAGCAACAGCAGAGTGAGAATTAAAGTATCCTGGTCTATTAGCAACTGAGCAGGGCATAATGGCCCCTGAAATAAGATGCTGGATCAGGACACATCTCTGAGGTATGCAGAGTCACCAGAATGTTTCTCTTCTCCCTATTCCTTCCTTACCCACCCACCCCCAAGTTGAAGTCTTAATTCTAGGACTTTCCATCCTGTCTGCAGGGGGTGGAGGAAGAGGCTCTGAGGAGTCTGCTCTAGCCAAGCTCCCCCACCGAGCTGCACATTGGAGAATGTGTGAGGTGGTGTCAGACCAGGAGAACCTGCCTCTGCTGGCTGCTGTAGAGCAGAAGGCTGAAAAGAAGGTCTAGAGCTGATGTTTTGAACATCAAGCCAAGCAATGCGATACACCATCAAACAGTTCAGCTGACATCTTGTTCTTGAGTGGGGTTAGAGGCAAGAAAGCAGCCTGCAGTCCTGAGAACTCTGAGATAGTGGGGAGCCCAGCACCCTACCCCACCACATCTCCACCCAGCTGTCTATCATTGGCTTAATATTGTTTCTTCAGTTCTGAGATGAAAAATGATCTTTTCCCACATTTCATGTGTGTATATGTGCATATATGTATATGTGTGTTTGCCTGTGTGGAGGTATATGAGTGCATGAATGTGTATGCACATGAGTATACACTTGCATGTGACACCTAGATTCTACCTTATTTAGTAAGCCAGACTCTGCCAGTCAAACCCAGAGCTTACTGATATGGCTAGTCTGGCTGGCCAGCTTGCTCTGGGGAGGCCCTGCCTCCAACCTCTGAAGGTGATATTATAGGCAGGCTGCCAGTGCCCGTCTGGCATTTATGTGGCTTCTGGGGATATGAACTGTAGTCCTCACATGTGTGCTGCAAACACTTACCACTGAGTCATCTCCTCAACTTCCAATATAAAAATTATTTACATATTTTTCTATCTGCAGTATCATGGAGTATCTAATAAAGAATGGCATGTTGTGTTTTAGCAGAAACTATTCCTCCTTGTGAGCAGTCCTTGAGTCTGAAGAAGTCTTAGGAAAGGAGATTTCCCATGACAAAATCATCCTGCATCACAGAGAAAAGGTTTTGTCCTGCAGAGACTAGTCTTTGGAGAGTAATTAAGAACAGGAAATCCAAGGCAGGGAAAGTTCCAGAAAAGCAATACAGGGCGCTGTAGTCCTCACACTGTGTGACAATAACAACTACATGCGCTAAATGAGAATGGCAAAGGTTCCTTGAGCTTCCAGTTTGGAGGTGCCGTTCAAGGATGGACTGACCTGTTTGGGGACTTGTTACACCATGTGCCCGGGATGATTTTTGTTCACCTGATACAGCTAGAGTCATTTGGGAAGAGAGAACCTCAACTGAGAAAATGCTCCCACCAGGTCGGCCTGTGCGCAAGCCCATGGGGCATTTTCTTGATTAATGATGGACATGGGAGGGTTCAGTTCATTGTGGGTAGTACATGGGTAGGTGGTCCTGGGCTCTACATGAAAACAGACTGAGCAAGCCATAAAGAACAAGCCAGTTCCCCCTGTGGCCTCTGCATCCCCTCCTGCCTTCAGGTTCCTGCCCTGTTTGAGTTCCTGCCCTGACTCCCTTCAGTGATGGAGTATGGCCTGTGAGTTGTAAGGGGAAATAAATCCTTTCCTTCCCAAGCTGGTCTTGACCATGGTATTTTAGCATAGTAATAGCAACCCCAACTAAAACATATGATAAACAATATGTTTTATGATTGTTGCTGACAATTTTTTATTACTTACTGTTAGGTACACATGCATACTTGTGGAAGATAGAGCACAGCTTCCCGGTGTCCGTTCTCTCCTTCTGCCATGTGGGTTCTGGGAGTTGAATTCAGGTCGGGTTTGACAGTCAGTTCCTTTGTCTGGTAAACCATCTCACCAGCTTTATAGGCAGCATTTTCCTTGCTAAACAACCTTAGGCAGGTTGGCTGACGACCGCTAATAATTTGTACCTTGCTTCCTTCTGTGGAACATGGGCTGACTGTAGTTTCTGCCACTCATGAAGTTAAGATGAGCGATCCGTTGGTGGTGGTGGCGCTGATGGTGGGGTGGGGGTTAAATTTGCCGTCATCATCCCTCCAGATGATGAGCTCTCTCTTCTCTTCACCCTGTGCCCTTTTCTACCTCTGCAGACCACAGGGATGGGCACATGCTGTGATTTCAGGTCACAGGACAATGCCAGGTCTGACTGACCTTTGACCCCAGAATAGAGTATTGATTCAGCTGTTGGTCTGAGTCATCGGTGGCTGATGTCAAAAGCAGAGGAGTCCTGGGTCCTGGGTCCCCAGATGTGATGATGTGTGTGGGTCTGGCTGCTGGCATGGACAGAGTAGTATCGTGAGTGCACATGTTCTGTGCTGGCCAGGTGAGAACCAGAGGCCCACTGAGAAGCACAATGCTGGGTATCAGGTATGACAGGTGGTGGTTGTCAACATGAATGTTGTAGTCCAAGACCAGATGTGCAGAATCTGCTGACATTTTTTTCCCTGGTCAGCTGGGCTGGGAGAGGTCATCAACTTGCAAGGCTGTGGGTTCTCCAGGACTAGGCCAGATGCCCAAAACTGATCCTAAGAGTGGATGGTGGGGCTGTGGAATGATGCTGAGGATGGGGAACAGACAGTGAATAGGGAGCTTTGAGAGGTCTCCCATCCACTAGGACACTGGTTCAGGGTCTGCTGAGTCAAGTCCCAGGTTCTGATTTGGGGTAGAGGGCAAATATGGACACCGGATCCCGCCTGTGTGCCTCAGGAGGTCCCTTCATTTCTCTGAGCCTCTGGTTCAACAAACTCAGACACACTACCCCGTGAGTGAGTGAATTTACATGAGCAGGTGCCTGGTAGGTTTCCCACTGTGACACAATGGGGACACATTATGACACAGTGCTCTACCAACAGCAGTACAGAGCTGCAGCTGCTACTTCCCAGGGACAGGATCTTTCTCCTGTGCCAGAGTGTTTTACCACTGTCTGTCACTCAGTCACCTAGTCATTCAACAGAGACTTACAGCACACCCCCAGAGTGCCAGCCACAGGCCTGATTCACAGCACCTCGGCCCTTACGTAAGCCATGTCACCTGTCGCCGCTCACCAGAGGGTTCCAGTGCATACATAAACCACGGCTGGGTTGGGATTGCCTCACATGTCTGGGAAACTCTACCGCAACTGGCTTGCAGCCACATTTCTGTCTCGCCAGTCAAGAAGCGGGGTGGGTGGTGGTGGAAATTCCGGCAGCCCAAGCTCTGTGCAAGAGATCAGACATGCAAGAGGGAAGGAGGTATGAAAGAATGGGGTGGATCCATTAGGCTGTGCTTCTCATGTCTCTGCCACCCAAGGTGTGGTACAGTTTTCCACCTGTTTTCAGAGTGTTTTAGAAAAAACAGTGTATGTATGTGTGTTAGCACATGAGTGGTGTGTGTGTGCTGGGGGTGTGCTGGGGGTGTGCTGGGGGTGCCTGGTTCATAGATGGTACCTGTCCCTGCCACTGCATCTTCATTTGGTGGACAAGGACACAAGCTCCCCCGGGGCCTCTTTCATAAGCTCTCATGTGTTTGTGAGATCTCCTTTATTATGTAATCACCCCACAGCCCCACCTCTTAGAATTATCACAGTGGGAGTTAGGACCCCAACAGAGAAATGTCTTACAAGGAGATACAAGCATTCAGTCCACAGCAGACTTTCTGTCTGCTTTTTGGGGGTGCTAAGGTTGCTTCCCAGGGCTTTGTGTGCTCAGAAAGTGCTCTTCCACATAGGCACGCTGTCAGTCTCAGTCTTACTGGAGTATCAGAGGACATTGTAGCCCAGGCATTTCGTATATCAATGTAATGCACCTAATTAGAAAGGTAGGAGGAGCCAAGGCAGGACAGATGCAGAAAGAGCAGCACCGGAATAGAGCGAGCATGAAAAGTGTTAAGAGGAAGCGAGCAAGTGACTTCGCTGCGCTGCTGGGCTCCTTCATCAGCGAACTGGCCACTTTGGATAGCTTGGGGTGAAGAAGTAAAGTGGTGTTACTCAGAATTGGCAGGATGGGGCCGCTAGGTTAGTAATAGAGGACAGGTGAGGGCTGGTGGGATAGTCCCTCCTCCACAAGGGATATCTAAAGTGTGACGGGACCAGGGAGGTGGCCTGCAGGTGTGCAAACAGGATGCAAGGTTTTGAGGAGAACAGGATGGGGGCGGGGGTGGCGGGGTCAAGGACAACAGGAAGATTTGAACCTGGGCAACTGAAAGACTGAGTCTCTTGAAACTCATGAAACCGCAGTTCATGAAGCAGGTTTGGGGTTGAGAAATGATTGAGGAAGGCATCAACTTCTGGTGGAGAGAGAAAGAGAGAGAGAGAGAGAGAGAGAGAGAGAGAGAGAGAGAGAGAGAGAGAGAGAGAGAGAAAGAGAGAGGAGGGAGGGAGGGAGGGAGGGAGGGAGAGAGGGGGAGGAGGGAGGGAGAGAGAGGAAGGGAGAGAGACTTAAGCAAGGAAGGCTTTACTTAGGCTCCCAGTTAGAGGGCACAACCCATCATGGTGGGGAAGTCACGGTAGCAGGGGTATGACAGAGCTGTCCACACTGCTTCTGCAGCCCAGAAGCAGAGAGGCAGGGAGAGGCCATGGCTGGGTTCATCTTCCTTTCTCCTCTTCATTTACTTTAGAGAGCCAGCCCGTGGAACAGTCCCACTCATAGTGGTCATGTGTCTTCGTGCAACAATTAACCCAAGCTAGGCTCTATTTCCTTGGGGATTCTAGTTCCTGATGAGTTGATGGTATTCACCACATGGCTATAGCATTAGGAGCCCCCTTGCTAGGTCTCAGAAACCCTGACATGCCTAGCTCACAGTCCTGGAGTGAAGAGTTTAGGGGAGCAGACTTCACCTTTTTGGGAATGCCTTTTGGACCTGGGACATAGTCCAGGGGCATATGTTCTGGACTGCTGTGATTACGCAGAAAATGAGTGTCTATTGAGTGTGTCAACCGGTGCAATGCCGACTTGGGAAACATTAAGCTTGACTCCCTAGGTGAACAATGCCGACTGCTTTGCCCACATGGCTCATTTCAGAACAATGAAACTAATTTTCTTTTATAGTTCTGAGAACAATTCTCCAGAAGAAATTCCAAAAATATTTTGAACAGCGGCTGTGCTCTCTGGATTGGCCGTGTGCCACCCCAAGGTGACTCCTGTGCAGGGAATTCTGCTCCCTGGCAGGCAGATGTCCTGGGTGGCCTTTAGAGTGAGGTTTTGGTAACATTGGAGTCATCACTATTATGTTCACACTGCTCCTCTGCTAACTAAAAACACCAGTTAATTACTGGCAAGTCTAACAGCAGCAGGGATGAGTCAAGCTGGACCTGCTCACAGCAACACTCCCCATTCAGAGGGATGCACGTGCGCACTCGCTTTCACGAGAAAGACAGTTCCTCCTCCTCACTCAAGCTCTGGCAGTCTTACTTTGTTGGTCCATGAGATAAATTTTGCCATCATTTCAGGTTTATAGCTAATTTAATTCTACTTTATTTATTTATAAAACACCAAGGAAGAAAAATCTTATTAATTGTAAATACCTAAAATATTTTCTGAACATTGAAAAAAAGAGAGAGAAAAGAACTCTTCAAATTTATTATTCTGTCAGCCTTCTTCCAGAATCTTTCAGGCTGTCAGACTCACATCTTTTTCATAGATTTGTTTCTGTCCTGCCTTGAGTCCACAGGTTCTTTTTGTAGACTTTTTTTTCTCCCTTAGACAACAACTGAATTCTAATATGCTGATTTTGACTCCCCTTGGGACTAGCAGGCTCTTAAAGACGTCCGTAATGGATGTGGAGAACCAGAGTGCTTTATCCAGTGGTTTGCAGCTGTTTGTGGCTTCATTTGCATAGCCCCATCAGCTGATCGCCGATCGCCCGCCGCCAACCGCAGACACCTTCCCTGCATGCCAGTGAATTTATGGCATTGTTGAGAAGTGGCGGCCTAAATAACTCATCAGGAAACCGCTCCCCCTCGTTTGTTCTCTCATCAGACCTGGAAAAGCACTGTCGATCATTTAGAGATGACAAAGACGGGAGCCGTAAGAGGCGAGAGTAGAGCTATTTCATCGTGTTATTGTAGGGCTTGCCTTTGATGGATCAGCTTCCGCGGAGGGGAAGGGCCTTCGGATGGATAAGCCTTCCTTTTCCAACAGAACAAGAAGAAGCCCCAACAGCAGAAGGACAGGAGGCTCTTTTGTCATCTCCCCTCTCCCATGTGACAAGCCTGGGTATCAGGATGCAGCAAAGAAGTATTGCTCCTCAGGATGACCTTGAACCTGAGTAGGAAGATGAGTCATTCAAATGATGGAAACTAGAGAACATAAAACCATCATGGCCTAGTCAACCATGCACAAGGTTCCAGAGCCACCTTTCTGAGCCAATACACTTTCTTTGTCTCTCTATGACTGTCCTCAGTTTCCTGTGAGCAAGATGTGTGTATGTGTGTGTGTGTGTGTGTGTGTGTGTGTGTGTGTGTGTGTGTGTATGTATGTGTATATATATCCAAAATCCCTCTTTAGTATCTGAAGAGCCCATGAATATATGGCTACTGCATTTGCCAGCCTTCTGCACCATGCTGGTTCTGGCTGGCTGGGACAGAGGACCATCACTGGGTATTCTTCCTCTGGCTCTTCTGTTTCATTTAGGTAAACCATATCCATGCTGAAAGTGCAATTCAGTTCTCTCTAAGCAGAGGGAGAAAGAGACAGGGCATTCGGTATCTTTATCAACACTGAGTGCTTCTGCCACCTTAAATCAATTAATTCCTTCTGATGATTCACCGAGTACCTGGCCGTGTACCCGCTGCGCTGGGGCACGTTAACAGGCCAAGAGGAAATAGCACATGAGTCTTTCAAGGTTGTGCTGACTTATTTCTCCTTCCACCCCATTCTTACCTCTGGTCAACATAGTCTTGGTGTCCTGTACTTGCTCCAAACCCCTCCCCTTTACATTCCCAGTGTGCAGCACTAGACAGAAGACATTGTCTGGCAAGTTGTGGCAAGCTTTCAGAGAAGAGTTGAGTCAATCTCTAGGATGGGGAGCCCAGGCAGCAACAAACTGGTCATCCACACGCTTCCTCTATTGGTGAGTCCACTGCCCTGCCTAAGTCTAGGGTTTTTGTTTTTGTTTTTGTATGAAAGTCTCATTCTGTTAAGAGAAAGGTGACAAGGCAGGCACCTGTAGATGAATTCCTAAACAGTCTTATTAAATAAACACAGAGCCAAATACCGAGGTAATAGCCGAAGAGATCACAGCAACAGCCACGACTAGCCTTAGCTTACCACCAGCAGTAGCTTCCACAGAGAGCTTCTTCTGTATAACCTGTGTTTTTATTGCCTTCCTATTCTGCCTTCTCATTGGTTCTAAGCCCAGCTACATGACTTACTTGTCACTGCCTGTCTATACAGACCTCCAGGTCTCTATGGTTGGTACTGGGATTAAAGGCATGTGTCACCACACTTGGCTATGTCCTTGACCATACAGAGACTCTGTCTGCCATGTGATTAGATTAAGGGTGTGGGCTACCCACTGCCTGACTTCTGTTTATGGCTATTTGACCTCTGATCTTCAGGCAACTTTATTTATTAACATACAAATAAAATATCACATTTCAGCACAAAGAAAGTATCACCACAGGCACCCTCACTTCCGTATAGCTAGATGGTACCCTGGGGCTGAGAGCAGTGACTTAGGGCAATGTGTGCTTAGCTGAAATGCTGAGTCTCTGTTCACAACACCTGGCTTAGGTTACTGTGCTCTGGGGGCCCTGCAGTAGCCCAGCTGCAGCAGGCCAACACTACATCCTTGAGGGTTGACTTGAAATTGGGTTAGAGACCATGGTCAGTGGTAGATACAAGATCAGAGAAGGGACAGTTGGGGTTCAGCTTTTGGGGCGGTCAGTGGAAGATAGACATCTGGCTCTGATGGAAGAAAATCTTCATGTCTTAAACTCTAAGATCACTTTAGGGTACCAAGGGGGAGGGGCTGAAGAGCCCCAGGAGACCTCAGTTACCAGCTTTAGATGGTGAGGAAATGTGCCATAGAGGAACGAAGCTAGACATGGTCATCCAGTACTAAGTGTATAGTATAAAAGCAGCACCAGATTTTCTTAATTGTGACTAGAACGGGAGCTGTGCTAGTCAGTTGGTCTGGGATTCTTTGATTTAATTTGTGTTTTCGTCCTTTTTTTTTTTTTTTTTTTTTTTTTTTTTTTTTTGGTTTTTCGAGACAGGGTTTCTCTGTGTAGCTTTGCGCCTTTCCTGGGACTCACTTGGTAGTCCAGGCTGGCCTCGAACTCATAGAGATCCGCCTGCCTCTGCCTCCCGAGTGCTGGGATTAAAGGCGTGCGCCGCTGCTGCTGCTGCTGCTGCTGCCGCTGCTGCTGCTGCTGCTGCCGCCGCCGCCGCCGCCGCCGCCGCCGCCGCCGCCGCCGCGACCACCACCGCCTGGCTTGTTTTCGTCCTCTTTTGCAACTGCTTTCAACACCCTTTCACTCTGTGCTTTGTGGGAGGGTTCACCAGGACAGCTATGCCAGGAGCTAGCTAGGAGAGGTTCTGGAACTACCCCTCATGGTGCCCACAGCATCAGGTGGGGCTGGAATCCACTGCCCTGCCTAAGTCTAGGGTTTTTGTTTTTGTTTTTGTATGAAAGTCTCATTCTGTTAAGAGAAAGGTGACAAGGAGCCAGCATCATTTGGGGAGGCCCGGGGATGTTCTCATTCTTGTGTTAGTGAGGAGAACTCAGACGTGAGGATGGGGGTGGAGGGTTTTCTGTGTGTCTCTCTGGCTTAGCGGAGTCCATTTCTCTCTGAAGAAATTATTTCAGATCTTGGGTCCTTCCTGGCTGGAGGGAGTGGCAGACTCTGAGGATACAGCATCTCCACTGCACAGGACCCTGTTATTTTCCATCCTTTTGCTCATCTTCATTCTATTCATATATTTGCCCCAGATGAGTGGGTAATGGGTCAGACCCCAGTCATTAGGAATACCCCACTTTGTATGGAGGCCCACCACTGGGACAGCTAAATGGTGCTGAAAGTGTCAGTGGTATTTTCCACACACAAGTCCAGCACTGGCATTCAGAACTTATTAGAATAAATGCACCTTTCCAGGGTAGAGACCAAACCTCAAAGTCTTTATAAAGAGAGCAAAGAAAACGGCATTTCATCTTTCAGAAAACCGTGAAAATTCTGTCTGTAAGCGACCAGATGCTAGAAAATGCCTAATGGATGAATTGAGAAAAAGCAGCATGATTCAAAACTGCTAATGTACTTGTGGCATGCCTGCCCACACTTTGCTGTCTAAAGTTATCGACGTTCAACCCCATGAGACTTCTGTGTCTCCACCGAGCTTAATTTCTCTCCTGCCGACTTCTCCCACCCTCCCCCAGCACCACTGTTACCCAATCTTCCAGTCCTGTCCCTTGAAGAAAAAAAAAAAAACTGCAAAGATTATTGAAATACCTGTTCTCAAGGGCAGGGAGCTCCAAGGGGGTCATCTGAGTCATCATATGGCAGAACATGCAGGAAGCTTAATTGAATCTCATCAGTACTGTCTGTGGTGGTTAGACACACTCAATTTGCACAGCCAAATCTCTCCTGCTATGGGATGTCTTTCTGTATGCTGTGAATATGTGTTGCTCCCATTGGCTAATAAATAAAGCTGTTTTCGCTCATGCAAGGCAGCTTAGAGGCAGGCGGGAAATCCAAGCAGAGATATGGAGAGAAGAAAGGAAAGTAGGGAGAGATGCCACCCAAGGAGCAGCAAGATGCCAGCAGACCGGTAACGCCATGGCCACAAGGCAACTTAAAGATGAATGGAAGTGGTTTAAGTTAGCTGGCAAGAAGCTTGAGCCATTGGCCTTCCAGTTTGTAATTAATATAAGCCTCTGAGTGATTATTTTATAAGCGGCTGTGGGACCATGGGGCTGGGCGGGACACAGCAAAACTTCCAGCTACACTCTCCATTAAAAATTCCTAGGTTGTAGACACAGAAGCACTTTTCCCACATCTGCCAATGACAACTCCAATGTAGAGTGGAACTCATTGGTGTGGTCTTCCACTATGACATCTTCCCCCTCCTACCAAGAAGTAGAATTCAGTTTTCTGGGGTATTGCTTTAATTCTCCATAATCAAAATAAAAATATTCTGCAACATGGAGTGATGCCATTTGTGATGATGCCATTCTTACTTTCCAGTGCCTGGAAGAAAGTGCATGGCCATCATCCTTAGTCTTGTTGGACCCAAAGCTATTAGCCATGACTATACATAGAAAACTCATAATCGCCTGCAAGATTTGACCCAAAGTCCATGAAGTGCAGGCATTACATTACTGCAGGTGTAATTTCCCTTCTGACTGCCAAGCAGTCTTCTCTCATTTCATTCAACAAATGTTTATAAAAAGCCTGTCCCAGGCCACAGCTGTGCATGAAACATGAGGCCCAGGGCTCCTTGGAGTTCACAGTGTCAAAATGGAGAGAGGCATTAGACAGTCACTGAGATTAGTCTGAAGCTATCCCTGTGACAGCTGTAGAGGTCAGGGAAGGTCACTGCAACAAGTATGGCAGAGATCCAACTCATGCCTAACTTGAAGATTCCTCCACCAAAAGAGAAGCCCTTCAAGGCCTCCTTCTTTTCCTTGATATTTATCTGAACCCATCAAGTCCTATGCTGGAGTTACAGAGATAAAAAGATGAGCTAGACATGCTTGCTATCCTCAGGGGACTCCACACTCCAGTATGAAAGACAGCCAACTTCTGTCACACCACTGAATGCTCTTTACCGTGAAAGTAATGTGCTTATATGTTCTCTCAGAAAGAGGAGCTGAGTGGTCCCCATAGGAGGACTGGCAGAACCCCCTGATCTTGTGGGAATGCACGGCCACAGGAGAAAGATGTCACTGGCCATTGAGTAGCAGGGAGCCCCATCAGGGAGCAGAAAGAAGAAAGGAAAGAAAGCGAGCTGCTTAGCTAGGCATGGGCCCTTACCACAAATAACACTAACTATGGCATATGGCCTTTATCTCCTGTCTTCTTCCTCTGGTCCTGTGTACTGGGACCAAACCCTGCACAGATTCTGTGTCATAATTCAGAAAGCCACTCACTAGCTCCATTTGGATTCTGCTGGGACTTAGCTCTGCCTCCCTTCACACCAGAGGATGAAGAATATAGGAGTTTCTCCATCACAACTCCCTGTTTACACTTTGGTAGGGTTGAAGCAAACTGTGGGGACAAGAACTCAAGAGCCTGGCAAATTAGACCAGTATTTGTCAGGAATAGGGTTTCAGCCATAGACTAAGCTATAACTGTGACATTTTTGCACCCAAACAGCCTTTCCCCACTCTTTTAAGTAGACTGTGCTGGGCCAGCCTTCATTTCATTGCTGGGACATAAGGTCTCAGAGAGGTGAGATAATGTACCTAATACCCACCGTGTGCTACTCACACACAGGTTTGCCCAGAGTCTAGCTACTCCATCAGCATCTATTATGTCCCTATTTCCCCTTGAGTGTCCCACAGGTCTCTGATGATTCATGTGGTTGAAACATTGTTTATTAGTTAATCTTCTCATTGCTTCAAAACGCCTGACAAAACCACCTTCCAGGAGGAAGAGTTTGTTGAGACTCACAGTTCAGGGTGATACAGTCCATCAATGGCAGTCAGGGTGTGGAGGCAGAGGTGGGACATGGCCAGGCTCATGAATCCTGAATCCAGTCAGGAAGCAAAGAGTCATGAATGCCAGGCTCCTGCTCAGCCTCCTTTTTCATGTTAATACAATCCAAGACCATAGCCATGGAATGTTGCCATCCACATTCAGGATAGATTATTCCACTTTCATTAACACAACAAAGAAACCTCACTGACATGCCCAGGGGCTTGTCTCTTTAGTTGTTCTAAAACCTGCCATGCTGAAAGGCAATGCTAACCATCAGAGTAAAGGGCACAGGTGGGTAGTTAGGTAAGGAATCTATCCTTGGGCCTTGGAGAAGACAGCCTATGTCACAAGAAGTAGGTTACCAACCTAGCTTCCTCTCGGGGCAGGACCCATGGTCTCCTCAAAATGTAGTACCCAGATCTGTTTGTTCTCCTGAAGTCCATTTAGCTTCAACATGAGGCATGTGGCATCTCTTTCCACAGATGGCTGCAAGTAAATATTTCCCTCAGTATGCTCAGGTATTTGAGGAAACCAGAATATCTGCAGGCACTGCTGGCCAGGGGTTCTGCATCTGGGAGAGCCATGGGGGTGCTGAGAGTGTGGTCTGCTTTCTAGGACTGACCGAACTGCCTTAAGAACTTTTCAGTCATAGACAGGGGAAGTAAGCGTGGGTAGAATAATAACTGCCGATGTCATGCCGTGTGTGTGTTTCCAGCAAGATGCTATCCCTGCAGGAGGGGTTCTGTGATGTCTGGAGAAGCATCCACAGTGACAAGATTTCCTGAAGGTTAGATGAGTGGATGCACCATGGGTGTAGAGCACACCACGGCTCTCCCTGATGTGCTAAAGGATGCCATTATTCTGCACTGACTGCTGCTGGGACCAGGGTGCCACATCTCTACCTGTAACCCATGGGTACCAGGTAAACAAGCCAAGGGTATTGTAGTCTTTACTCTAAACTGGCATAGTAGGGAGTCTGTCCTGTAGCCTAAGGCCTGGATTCCATAGGCAACAGAAAATCCCTACTGAATAGACTTCTAGACCCCCAAGGAGCACATTGTCTGGGATGACCTGTTAAAGCCCAGTCAAATTCAGTTTGAACCAGTTCTTGGAGCCTTGTGTTACATGTGTGTTAGAGGCAAAAGGGAAGTGGGGCAAGCTAGCTAGTGATTGTATTTGTTCATATACAGGCACTTACACACACACACACACACACACACACACACACACACACACAGAGAGAGAGAGAGAGAGAGAGAGAGAGAGAGAGAGAGAGAGAGAGAGAGAGAGAGAGAGAGAGATCTCCTCAAGAAGTCTTAGTTGCTGCTGACCCTTCAAGAGCTCTGGATCTTGTGGGAATGGACAGAAGTAGAGAGCGATCGTTAAGAACAAAGAGAGCGGGAACAAAAACTGAGGCCTCTGAGGGCACGTGCTAAAGATATGTCAGAAGACAGACCCCCCACCCCCATGATTCACAGACAGCCTGACCACGTTCTGGCTGCTTATGGCAGGGAGAGTTCTATCTCTTGCCACAGGCACCTGAGAGATGGTATCCTTGGGTGCCCCTGAATCTGTCCATGCTCAGGCCTGGAGACCTGCCTTCTGGATCCACTGGCTGCATCCCTTACCAATCCTTTTGATCTAGCTGCCTCTCAGCTCCTGCTTAGTAATTACTTGGGCAAGTCAGAAACCACCCTGTTCCACTCAGCACTGACCTTTACAAATTGTTGAGCAGGCTAACTCAAAGGTAGTGCTGGGCTCATGCTGAATTGTGGACATGGCTGGGAGTCTGGCTTTATTTTTCTTTGAATTTCATCTCCATTTCCCTCACATTTACCCTTCTCTCAACTTTTATACTTCAGATTATGTAAGAACCTGCTTCTCACTGGCTACATATCTCAAGTGGAGTTTTCTTGATGAGAGGCTTATTAGGGACTCCAATATAATTATTCTATTGACTAGGCACTCCCTAAATGCTATGCCTGAAGATCCAGAGGCCTGAATGGCCAATGCATGATACCTCCTGGGAGCTAGAAGGATGTGTGGATGCCAAGAGTTCCTCCCCTCAGCCTCACATTCTCAGACGGAGCATCTGTCAGTGTGTGTGTGTGTGTGTGTGTGTGTGTGTGTGTGTGTGTGTGTGTATTCTCTCTGAAGGAGTGGACAGTCACAGAGTCCAGACAATACATGAGGTTTTCAAGGACTATGTCAGAGCCCCCAAAGCCCTCCCACACATATCACATCCTCATCCTTCACTCTGCCTTGTTCCTCCCACATGGAAAGACAGGACTGGGCAGCCTCATTAAGATTTCCTTAGGCATAATCTGACCTCAGATAGTTCCTTGTTTTCCTTCCTTTTATGTGTGAGGATGGGTCACAAACATCCTCAGGCAGCTGAACACTGGCTCCATTCAGATCCCATCATGGTGCAAATGAACAAGCCAGAGTTATTCATAAATTATTTCCAGAAAAATGTGCCCGCCAGCTTCGGTGTTTATAAAAGGCAATTTTGCTTCCCCATAAGCTAGGAGTGTTTATTAAACATGTAATAGAGAGTTTGTGTTTAATATTTACAGTCACTGTGTCCTCCTCTGAGTAATGCCACACTACATTTAGAAAAGAAAAAAAGAAAAGGAACCAGCACCCAGCCAGAAATGGGCCCTTCCCTTCCAGCCTGCAGTCTGTCTCCTTCCTCTCGCCTCCCCGCTCTGCAGCAGCTCCATGGTTCCCCACTTAGGCAAATGAGCATCTGCTGTGTACACGGAGAGTGGGCCAAGTGACACAACACAGGAGCCACGTGCCTACCAGGGAAGCCAGCCCCACGGCACCCACTGGAGGGGGCTGCAGGATGAAGCCTGGCTGTAGTGAGCTCTATTGTGCCCTTTCCCAGACTCCTGGCCTGGGCTGTCATTCAGGAAAAATCTATGTGCTATTCTGTGGCTGCCCACTCTGTGTGTGTGTGTGTGTGTGAGTGTGTGTGTGTGTGTGTGTGTGTGTGTGTGTGTCCCTGTATCTATACATATGGCCATACATCTAGCCACTGGTGGAAGGGTGCATCAGAGGCTCGCTTGAATATAGAGGAATGAGGAGAGTGGCATGGGTTCAGTTCTGCTCCTGTGACAGTGAAGCTGTGTTCTGAGGGAGAACCAGCAGCCGACCTGTGGAGGGAGGAAAGGCAGAGAGTGAATGACGTTGCTGTGGTGAGAAGGGCTGTGAGGGCCGGAGAGGGTCAGCTAGTCTCACTGTAACAGGTCAAGGGAGCATGAGGAAAACACGGAGGAGGTTGATGCTCAGGTCACACGGGGTCCTGAAGGCCATCATGGAGTGGAGAGGCTGCTCGTTCTTGAACAAGCACTGGCTTTGAGGCTACAGACCTGGTTGTTTCTTACTTTTGCCTTCTGCTCTCTGTTGCTGTCTAGGAACACCATGGAGCTCCCTGACCACAGCCCAGGGCCACCCACCTCGTTCGTTTTGTGGCTGTGGCTCTATCTCTGTATACCATGCCGCTCTGTGCATTCCCCCGTGGAGCACTGGGCAGCTCTCTCTATTCTTCACCGAGAGCCCCTCACTTCCATATCCTCCTGTGATGCTGAAAGCACAGGCCTACTTCTCCACATCCCCTCTACCCAAGGACTTAGTCATAGCTGCCAGGGGGTGCACTGTCAGTATTTGCAAATGGAATGAATAGAGCCTGGAGCAGGGATCCCAACAGAGACCATTGAACTGTCCCAGTGAGGAGATGCTGCTGCTTGGGTTGAAATGGAGGTAGAGATGGAATGATGGGTTGGTGTCTCCTGAGAGAAGGACACTGAGAAACTAGGAAAGCAGAGAAATGGAATGACAGGAGGCCACCTTGCCTGGGTGCTTAAGGCTGGTGGTGGGTAGTTGTTCGATATGTGAACAGATCTTTCTCACTGATCACACTCTCCTTGGAGGTCTGCCTAAGGTCTTGTTTATACCAATAAAACTGTTAGATGCTGTGTTTCCCCCAGGGTGCCTTTCTCAGTCAATTTGTGTGGAAGACACAGACCAAGAGGTAAAGGGGTGTCCATAAAGCTGGGGGAGCAATTTCCAGTGGCATTGCAGGTCATGCTATCATGTGGGTCTCCACTCCAGATGCCAGGGTGACCCAAGATTGGCTTTTCTCCAAATCTGTCTTTGTATTATAGTAGGACAGTATTGACTTTCATCAATGAAATTTTCACATAGAGCCTTCACTGTACAAGGTCATCTTTTAGAGAAAAATCTGGAATAAGTCTATGAGCAGGTTCTATTTTTCTATAATGCCATAGTGTGCCTGGTGAGAAATGGTCAATAAATCAGGGAAACCCTTGATGCAGACTATGCAGAGAGAGCAGGCCAAGGTTGAGTGCCAGGAGGTTTGGAGAAGTAACAGGTGATTGGATATGGTTTTTTGGCTGAGGAAAGCTTTCTGCAAGGTGTGCTAAATCAAAGATGGATAAGATTTGCCCTCTTCAAAGAAGAATTGAAGGGCTCAGAAGAAGGCTCATTGGTTAAAGGAAGAATAAAGACTGGCGTCATCTGCAATCCCAGCCTTGGAAGATAGAGGCAGAGCCAACTGACTAGTGAGATGAGCTATATCCGCAAGCTCTGGGTTTGATTGGGAGATGCTGCCTCAATGAATAAGGCAGAAGTGTGGTCAACTATGATTCCTAACATCAACCGCTAGACTCCACATGCAAACACCCATGTGTATGCATGTTCACACACGTGCACACCACACTCACATGAAAACTGGAAGCAAGAGCAACTGAAAATTTTAGGCAGTATAGGAAGCAGTTTGGGCATGTAGGGAGAGGATGATGTAGTTATCCGTGCCTGCTGGTGCAAGCTGCTCATCTCCAGACAGTGGCAAAAGGACAGTTCTTATCCCGGAAATGCAGACTCCAAAGGATGAGCCAGAATCCTTCTTGACAATGTGATGTTCCTCAGATGAACAGGGTCTCATAGTGTACATAGATACCCTCTCCTGGAAGCAAGTTTTCTTTTAGCCAAAGGAATACACAGGAATTCAAGGTACCCTGTGCAGGAAGCGCAAGCTTGCCTTTGAATACATTGGGCCTCAGCACCCAGGTTGCAGGTTTTGGTGTCCTGGGTTGCAGTCACCTCAAAGCACAGGCTGGCAGCTTAAATGACAAGAGAATCCATCTCATAGCTCTGAAGGCTGCAAGCCTAAAATAAGGACAGGGCAAGGTTGACTTTCCAGGTTGTGATGGAAGATTGACCCAGCCTCTCCCCTCCTTCACATTCATGTCTGGAGGAAAAATTAAAATATTTTCCCTCCTAGGATTTCTACAGTCCTGTATGGAGTCTTGTAATTTAGACTATCAAAGATGAGATTAATAAGGAAGAGAAGCACTAGGTTAATATATTGTTATACGATTGCAGAGCCTCAGTCAGGAAGTCAAGTTCTGAAGAGCAGGTCTTGCTGATAGAATGGGCAGTCTTGGAGCTTAGGGGAAGCGTGGCAGGACCAAGGAGAGGAGCTAAAGGAAATCAATGGAGGCACTTGGTGGCTCAGTGAGGCCCAGACCTCCGTCCCCGTGCCAGACTCTGCTGTGACGTTTGCCTCAGTTTCCAATGTCTTCATGCCCCTGCCTGGGAGACTTGCAGTCCAGGGTCCCGCACTGCTTTCAACGCCCGCGTGGGGACGAAGCTGTCCACACCAAGTTGTCCACACCAAGCTGCTGGTTTTTCCTGCCTCCTAGCTTAGTGAGCATCTTTGCAGCTGGAAGGGAAGGGGAAGCACCACAAACTGACAGAGGAAATGCGGAATTGATTTTCTCTTCCAGAGTGAGCAAGCTGATTCGGTTGTTTTTAGCTGAGTTTGTGAGTTGGCATGCACAGTAACAGGCTTCGTTGTGACAGTGTCATGTGTGTGTCATAATGCTTTGTTCTAACTCATGCCCTTCCCTACCACCCTCCCTATGCTCACTGCCCTCTCTGCTGTTTCACTTCTTCCACCAAAACAATCCCACAGGCCCCTGTCTGTCTTCCTGTCACACACTCCACTCCCCTCTCTTCCTCCTTCCCTTAAGAGCAAGCTGAGTGTTCATCACCTAAATGTTGAAGCTTTTTTTTTTTTTTTTTTTTTGATTTTTCGAGACAGGGTTTCTCTGTGTAGCTTTGCGCCTTTCCTGGCTTTTTTATAATTTTAGCTCGGGATGTAATGCCCCAAACTATGCATATGTCTCTTACTTATAAACCTAATTTCCCCTCTTAGGGATGCACTCACTTTGCTGCTAATGCAGCGAGAGGCGTCTGTGAACAGGTAGAAAATTCCTCCTTCCCCAAAGCAGCTAGAAGAACTGATACAGTCCGGACGCAGAGGGGCCACGGGAGCTCTTGGAGCCCTGGGCAGGCAGCTGCTTTCTCGGGGGTATCCAGGAGTACAAAGGGGCTAAGCAGGAGTCACCCAACCACAAGCCCCAGTGGTTTCCCTGGGGCTAGCAGCAAGTAACCCTTGTACTGAGGGTGGAGGAAAGCATATAGCCCAGTGGTGGGCCCAGGGCAGAGAGCAACCAACTCTGGACCCGGGCTCAGAGTACAGCATGTATATATCTGAAAGAACCCAAGCATGCTGGGGGCAAGGCAGAGAAAGCTGCCTGAGATGAATGTTTAAGAAATTGAAATTCAGGCTGGAAAGAAGGCTCAATGGTTAAGAGCACTGGTTGCTCTTCTAGAGGTCCTGAGTTCAATCCCTAGCATGGTGGCTCATTCCTGGCTGTAACTCTAGTCCCAGGGGGATCCAGTGCCTTCTTCTGGCCTGCATAGGTAGAGCACACAGACATACATGCAGGTAAAATACTCCTGCACATAAAAAATAGTAATTAAAAAAACAAAAAGACATTGGAATTCAGCTCCAAGGGTGGTGGTTGAATCGCGGTTTGTCAGGGGACATGTCAGTGTGACCAGAGGTCCCAGGGCTCAAGCATGGGCTGAGTCATACTGGGTTGGTCATGATGTGCTGGGTAGATGGGTTAGAACTGAAACAGGATGGTGCAGTGATGACCTTTTTCTATAAGTTCCACAGAGGGTTTAGTGGGCAATGGGGTCACAGCACAGTACAATCTTGCTGTGAGCACAGTTGCTTGTTAGCATTATCTATGGGCTAGAAAGGAGCCATGGGAAATGAGGCTAGGGAAGAGAAAGACGATGACGGTGTAGCCATCGCCCACAGAGGAAGATGCAGACAAAGAGGGAGGAAGACAAGGCAAGAAGACTGGGTGATGGGCTGGCTCATTAATTGCTCTCAGAGAAGACTCTAGGGAGAGGAGACTCAGTTCTAATTTGACATTTGGGTGGGTGTTGAGCTTCTCCCCTGAGACAGGTGAGTGGGAACAGCAAGGGGCAGAGGTGATGGAAATTTAGGCAGCCAGATGTGGACATGTGGGGCTGAAAGGGGCGTGGTGGTGGCACAACCCAAGCAGGGCATGGCTGAAACAGCAGATCAAGTTGGGGTCACACTGCACATGTGGTGACGGAAGCCACAGTTATGCATGCTGTTCGAGGGGGAGTGTTCAAGGGCTGGAACCCAGGGCCTGGCCCACACTTGAGAAGGAAGTGGGTAGACAGGTCTGTGGGGAAGCAGGGAGCGAAGACGATGAGGTGGGAGGTGGAGAAATGAGTACACTAAGAGCAATACTCAATTAGAAGAGAAAACTGCACCAGACTCAAGGATAATGCTGAAAATGCCCTCTCAGTTCACATGAGTGGTGAGCCCGGCCAGGGCCGCTGTGTGGGCAATGAGGCCCAAAGGAACGAGGAGGTGGACATGGGAAGCTCGGGGGTGAGTGAAACACACGCTCCCAGGAGCTGGCTGCTCCTGGGACCACTGGCACATCAAGGAAGGAGAAACAGAGGAAGGGGGCATAAGAGACTGACCTTGCCAAGTGGTAGGGAAAGACCCTGGGGCCTAAAGCATGCCAGGCAAGTACTCTACCACTGAGCTGTTTCCTAGAGACTTTAAATTAAGAAGGGCCTGAACATGTGCCTGTTTGTGATGGAGATGCTGATAGGCGAGAGGTTTGGAGCTGACTCAGATAGGTGGAGAGGAGCCCGAGTTTGTTGTATTATGTGCTGGTCCCTTCTTTTTTTTTTTTTTTTTTTTTTTTTTTTTTTTTGCTGGTCCCTTCTTATATGGACTAACCCAGGCATCGGGACTGCCCTCGGTCTAAGCCTTCCCTAAAGGGAGACAAGCTGTCTTGTTGAACACGTGTGATGCTGGTCATTCTACCCACCAAGGAATGCACCTTTGAGTCATTGAGTGTCTGTTCACTTTAGCTTTGGTGGGAAGCTTCCTAAACCTTCCAATGCTGCACATCAAATAATTCCCCCTGCCTGTTGCCCCCCAGGAAAACTCACTGCAGGGGAACAGCTCTGTCACCTGGGATGCCTATCTCTGTGGGTTGTGGTGGAGCTTGCTCTTCTAAAGCACCAGGCCTGATTCTTGTTACTGCTTGCGGGGAGGATAATGACTCAGCCCATGGCCCATGCTCAGTTAGTCCTGCGTCCACTGGACACGGCTTTCTGCTGCTCACTCACTTCTGGATACTCACCATCATGCATCACATGCCCGATGTACAGGTGATTTGATTAAAATAAGGCCCAGAAAAGCCAAGTTTTGTAGGCCCTTGCTCTGTCACTGATATCCTTGAGTGAGACTCGCTGAGATTCAAATTGTGCTTTGAATCCTCTCAGGAATGTGGAAATCAAATGAAATGTTTAATGAATACTCTTTGTGGGGGAGGGGGCCGGTTCCAACAAGAAAGTCAGTGTGGACAACCTGAGGCTGCAAAGACTGGGTTACCACAGTTCACAGCGACGGCTTACACTTCACAGAACCCAGTGTCCTCAGTCCTGTCTGGGCAGGAGTTGGTCGGGGAGGGCTTCAGAGGCCTACTAGGGAAAACAACCTTGCCCAGTCAAGTGCATCTTAATATAAGAAGAAAATGGCGCGTGTAGGTCTTTCCCAGGAGTCCTTATTTATTTGTTCAGCCCTTAGGATGAGGAGGAGAGCGGGGAGGAAGGCTCTGAGAGACTGTTTTTGTTTCCTGTTTACAGCCATTAAAGGAGACTGCACTTGGTGTAGCTTCGGGAAACCCTGACTGTTGTCTGGGGTGTGTGTGTGTGTGTGTGTGTGTGTGTGTGTGTGTGTGTGTGTGGCAGAGGAGGGGTTCTTTCTCATTGCCTAAAACATTTTTAATCATTCTTTAAATGTGAAGGGTACCCTAAGATCTGATTTTTATTTTATCACCCAAACCACAAGAATTAAATAAGAGTTGAGTTGACACTGTCATTGCCCTTTGTGATAAGGGAATGGAAGCCAAAGAAGTTTGGGAAATTTGCCCAAGATTGCAAATATAGTGAGAGATGGAATTAGGACAATGACACATATCTTCCAGAGTCTTGTTTTTCTAAGTACAAAATGTCTAGTCTGCTGCCCACTTGGCCCTTAATGAGTAGTCTCCTCAAGCTCATTCACAAATTGCTGTGCCTCAGGAAAGAAGTGGTGGGCAAGAGATGAGGCTTGAAAAGGATGGGCACTTGCCTCCTCTGGTGACCTACTGCATGGGCTGGGAAAAGTCTTTTGTAATCTGCAGAAAGAGAGAGAGGGATAGAGAGAGAATATAAATGTGTGTGTTGGAGGCTGGGTACTAAATCCAGATCCTTATGTATGCTAGGCAGGTGTTCTACCATTGACCTGCGCCCCCCAAGCCCCAATTTCCTCCACTGTCAGCCAAAAAAGTTAGACACAGCATTCAGATAATGATTCCCTGGGTTAACTGCTCAGACCTGATGTTCATTTTGAGACACTGTGGCGTCATTCAGAGATCTCTAGAGAAAGAGAACTTCCTCCCCATTCTACACAGACACACCAGGAAATGGATCACAGGATTGTGGGGCCAACAGGTTTAGAACCTGAGCCATACACTGGCACACTAGAAACAGACATGATTTCCATGCAAGTCTCTCAGGGCAGGAGGCCTTCTAAGAATCCTTGGGGTTTGCTCTTATATTTAGTGCATCAGGCAAAGGTCACCCCTACTCTTGGGGCTCCTCTCGTTCACTTCAAACCAACTGATTATGGAAGCAAATGCTTTCCGTAAGATCCCTTCACAGAAATATCTAAGACTAATCTTTAGCCAAATAACTGGCTGCCATCAGCTAGTCAAGTTGGCATGTAAAGTCACCATCAGGAAAAGTCTTTCCTGCTATAGTGTCTATAAACTTGAGTCTTCAGATTGTTCTCTGGATTAAGGGTGTCCTAGTCAATAGTGAGCTGTAGCCAAAGATGTCTGTTAAAAGAATTTATTTTCTTAGAAAAAAAGCAAAATAAATATCTGACAAAAATTCTAATTTCTAATCCAGTCAGCCTATGTTTCCCCATCTTTTCAGTATGAGGGATGCCAAGCTTAGTTCTTGGAGAAGACTGGTATATCGGGCAAAAAGGTCAGTGTGTGACCGTAATCTCATGTATCAACTTGGCTGCCCATGGCACTCTGAAATTTGGTTCAGACTTTATTACACACCATCTCTTGTGATATGTGTGCAAGATATTACTATTTAAATCAGTGAACACTGGGGAAATCAGATTGCTGTCCACAGAGTCTATGTGTCTCATCCAGTCAGTAGAAGGCCTCACTAGAAGAAAAAACTGACTCTCCCTGTAATAAGGAATGCTCTTTCAGGTGTCTATGGCCTTGAACTATGACATGACTCTGCAGACCTATAACAGATGACCTTTGGGCTTGAATTGAACGACTTTCTAGAGTCTCCAGCCAGCTGACTGCACCCATTCAAGTTTGGACTAGTCAAGCCTCCATAGCCAATTCCTTAGAGTACATTTCTTCCTATTTCTGGTTCCATATCTTTGGATGTCCCTAATATACAAACACAGGCTAAAAATCTGTGTCTGCCAAGGTGAGCAAACAACAGGTTAGTGTAAAGAACCAAGACTAATGGTAGGTGTCCAGCTCTGAGGTGCAATGCAGGGCTGTGGTGACATGGACACCCTAGTCCTAATAGAGAACTCAAGACAGTCAGTATAATATGGAATGTCTAGATTTATTTACTTTATTTTATGTGTATCAGTGTTTTCCCTATGTGTAGTGCCTATGGATATCAGAAGGCATCAGATCACCTAGAAATGGAGCTACAGGTTGTCAGCTGCCATGTGATTTCTTCAAACAGAGCCCAGGTCCTTGGAAAGAGCAGCAAGTGCTCTTAATGGCTGAGCCATCTCTCCACCATCATTCCAGCTCACAATGACAAAACTCCTAATTTTGTAAATTAAGCTGTAAATGTGCATTTTATGTGAAATTAAAAATTTAAGGATTGGCAATGTTTTTTGTAATTGTGGTGTGTGTATGTGTGTGTGTGTGTGTTTGTGTGTGTATGTGTGTGTGCACATGATATGTCACGTATGTGTAGGTTAGTGGACAACTTTCAGGAATCATTTCTCTCCTTCCACCTTGTTGAGTCAATCCCTTGTATAATCCAGGCTAGCTGACCAACAAGCTTCTGGGGAAGTCTCTGGTCTCTACAACTTTGTGATAAAAGGTGTCATAGTGCAGAAGACTGTGGATAAATGGCTTGACAGGGAAATATAATTTTATTGGCAGAAATTGATGTAGATGTAACCAACCGTCTTATTAAATAAGAAGCACAGAAACAATGTAAAAGAAAAAGCCAAGAGGTCAGAGCTCAGAGCTAAAATCTCACCCTTCCTCCTGCGGTGGTCCCAGCTACCCGAAAGAGAGCTATTTCCCTGTGTGTAAGTCGTTTCATAGTCATTCTGCCTTCTCATTGGTTGTAAACCCAAATACGTGACTGCCTCGTCACTGTCTGTATGTACAGCCCCCAGGTCTTAAAGGCATATGTCTCCAATGCTGGCTGTATCCCTGAACACACAGAGATCTATGGGATTAAAGGCGTGCACCACCACCTCCATACTCTGTCTATGGCTCTAATAGCTCTGACCCTCAAGCAACTTTATTTATTAACATAGAATCAAAATCACATTTCATTACAATTAGAATACCACCACAAATCACCACCACCATATCATCATGGTGGAACCATGTGCATACCCCACAGGAAGACTTTATATCTATGTCACTTCTCTAGTTTTGATGCTAAACATTCTTGTAGTGCTGTGTCACTGCTGTCATTCAGAGTTTGGAATATGAAGCAGGGCTGCTAAGCCAGAGGAAAGGTCATGCAAGGGTCACGGATGGGGGCAGGGATTTGGACACAGGAAGTGTAGGTTTGTGAGGTCAAACTTAGATTTCCATGTTTTCATAGCAAAAACTTCTTCAACTGAGCCGTCTCCCCAGCCCCTGATGTGTGTGCGTGTGTGTGTGTGTGTGTGTGTGTGTGTGTGTGTGTGTGTGTGTGTGTATCCATGTGGATCAGAGGTGAATATCTGGTGTCCTTAGCTGTCGTCCACCTTATTTTTTGAGACAGGGGCTCCCACTGAACTAGGAGCTCATCGGGTGGTTAAACTGAGTGGTCAGCAAGCTCCTGTCTACCTTTTTTAACTCCATCCCCAGTGCTGGGATTCCAGCCACATTGCGTCAGTGCACAGATTTTTCTATGGGTACTGAAGACCTCAAGTCCTCATGAACATGTGGCAGGCACCTCGTTGACACGGCCATCTCCTCATACTCCCCTGGACCTGGCAATTTCTTTTAAAGTCTGGGATGACAGGGTGGGGCTGCCATCCTTGGAACTCTGACGCCCTGCTGTGAAGTTCTTCTTCCTCTCCTCATCCTGCCCTGTCTTTGGTCTGGAGGACAGTAGGGCCATCTCAGCTGGCTCTACTCACTGTGGCTTCATGGGCATCCTGCCCTGCAGGACATCAGCTTGGCACTGCTAAAACAGACATGAAGACCTTCAGAGAACCCTGGCCAGACACTCAGATGTCATTCTGCTGTCATACATGTTTCACACACGGCACTGACCTTCCAAACCAGGAGGCCCATGTGGACAGCGGGAGCTCACCTGAGCCAGAAAGGCAGAAATGCTCTAATGAAATGTATGAGGTGGCGAAGGTTAATTGTGGGCTGTATTGGCTATTTTCTCCTTGTAGCAAAAAACACCTGATAAAAGCAGCTTAGGGGTGAAGGACTTATTTTTGGTTTAACAAGATACTTTTATGGCAGAGCAGGCATAGTGTCAGGAGCAGGACGTAGCTGGCCACATAGCAGCCACAGTCAGGGAGCAGAGAGCTCAGCTTGCTTGCTCAGCCTGGACCCCGCCCTTGGGATGATGTCTTCTACATTCAGGGTAGGCTCTCCCACCACAGCTAACTGAATCCAGAAACGCCCTTACAGATGTGCCCCAAAGTTTATCTTCCAGCTCATTCTAGATCCTGCTAACAATATTAACTACCACACGAGTATTAGAAAAGTGGGCAGACATTGTCCTTGCTCCATTCTCTTGGTGGGCTGCTTCTGTACTGACGGCCAATAAAAGTGAGAGGATGGCAGTCACAAGAAGTCATGGCTTTGCATTTAGCCTCTGGTGTCGTCAACTAGTAGATCAACGTGGGATTCTTTGACTCACAGAATTCTCCTGCAGTGCCTCTTTCCTTATTCCTCTAACTTGCTCATTTTTCATGGTCCCAAGGGAACCTTAAGTGTCCTGGTTCTCAGTGGGTTGAGTCTCAGGTGCTCAGTGAGCATGGACTCCACCTACCCCCTTGATTCATTGTATTTTGAAGGGACTCAAGATGTAACTACATTTCCAGCATCCTGAGGACAGGGTGTGGTTTATGGAGACGGCAAACACATCCCTTCAGGAAGGCCCAATTGTGAGCTGTTTTTCTCCTAATTAAGTTATACTGTAAAAGAACTATGTAAGTTCACTTGTGTCTCAGTCTCCATGCCAAGAGAACTGTGAGATTTCTGCCCGCTTCCATTACAACTCACACCCGGACGTGATTACATGCAATAAGACGTTTCTTTTCTTCAGTTTTTAAACAGCTTACCTGTTCTGCATGCTTTCCATCAACACATCTTAGGACTAAAACTGCTGTGAGCGTTCAGTGAACTTCTCGGCACCACTGATGTCAAATGGACCATAGGGCCTGGCTAGAGGCTTCCGAGGGCTCAAAGTCATAGGGAAAGGGCTGGACTCCTCAAAGGTTACCAAAGCTGTGTGCACACTGTGAGGGGGCTATGCTCTGTGTGAAGGTGTGAAATGCAATTGCTCATTCATTTCTTGACTCCTCTTCTAGTTTCTATGACTAACTTGTAATTAGAGTAACCATTTAAAAATGCAAGACAAAGACAGATATTTGTCTGATTACATCTAATCTCCTCATAGATTCCCTTGTTATCCTATCTGTCATGACTTTGGCAGACAAATTAAGTCTCTCTCTCTCTCTCTCTCTCTCTCTCTCTCTCTCTCTCTCTCTCTCTCTCTCTCTAGTATACATGTATACATGCTTGTGTATACATATATAAACGTATGCATTTTCATATATGCACATGTAGATACATATATTTTTATACATAGGAATATATATGGATTGGGAATTGAAAACTTCTGGGAATGAGATGTCAGTTTTTCTCAGGGGTGTGGCCTCTGCCAGGTCAACCCACACTCCAGTGGAAGGCTATACACCCCAGAGTTTATGGGCAGGACAAGCTGTATTTAATTGATTTAAGGAATGAAAGAGGATAAAAGTTGGCTAAGTAAGGAATGGGAGTGTATCTGGGAGGATTTGGGTGAATATGATCAAAATACACAATGTGAAATTCTCAAAGAACTAATAAAAGTGAGAACACAATAAGTAGCGTGTGATAGTATTTTTTTCTAAACATACATTTCACATAGCAATTTACTCATTGCACATTGAAGCACACCCATGTCATCCTAACAAATTGCCACACAGCCTTCTATGGTGTGCACCGATCACAGTCTCTACGTGGATGTGCAAGTGGCTTTCAAATTCTGCTTTTACCAACAGTGCCACAATCAGCACCATGACCTATCGCCTCCCTGCACGGAAATGCTGACCTTCCTCCCACAGAGGTACTGAGAAATGGGACGGCTGGGCAGGAGTTACAAACCAGAAAGTGGAATCAAAAGTGACAAGGATGATTGTAAAGGGGTGACCCCATCGCTTTATGTGCCCACCGATCTTACGTGGACATACAAACTGTTACCTTGCCTTCTCTGATAGAATGTATTTTTTAAACAAGGTAGTGTGCTGAGGTAGAATCCAGGGAGACACAGTGGTGCCTAGAGCCCATCCAAGCATGTTCTGCGAGTGCATTCACAATTAAGCATCTGTCATGGCTCAGATTTGGGAGTACCTATTGAGAAGTCCTGGGGTTGGTTCTCAGTTCTGAATACAACATTCCTTGTGTGTCATAGATGTATTCCGTAGCGACACCAGTGGCAGTTTGATGCAACCTTTTTGTAACTGTGTGTGTGAAACGAAGTTGAATGATGCAGGGATTCTATATGTAGACTCTGGTCAGTACCCAAAGGCCTTCAGACTCTGGGGCATTGTGAACTTTCCAGGTTAGCGAAGCTTGACCTGTATCATTTGCTTTAAAGTACAGATGAGGTAAGAATGCAGTGAGTAAACAAACAGATGTTTCCCTCTCAAAGTTACTATAAGTCATGATGCTTATGAGTGCTGTCCCCCTTGGCACACACCGTCGTCACACAGCTGTCCTGTAAGCGGTTTTGTATGTATTCTTTGGAATTCCATGGCAATCGCTCACACGACTTCAGAAATCAGGGGCAGAGGTTGATGCATTTTGACTTTTGAAAAATTTTAAAATCATTTGGAGTGAATTCTAGCAAATGGGGTGCATGGTCAAGCTCTAGTACTAGATATATGGTGTCACAAATATGATTAGCAGTGAGGCTGACTTCCTTATGCATGCATCTCATCATTTGAAGCATAGTTAGCATGGTTTTAGTTCATCAAAAGCATATTGGTCGTATGCTACAGTGTGGCACCCCGCTGAAGTGAGGAACGTTCTTGCAGGAGAAAACCGTGATAATTTTCAAGAGACCCATAAAAGCTGCTAAGTGGAGGGAGTGGAAGATCAAGGACAATATTGAACTTCAATTTATCACAGAGAATAGATGGAATGTTTTCTTCACTGTGCTTAATCATCATCTTGTTGGACCACAGCCAGCTCAGCAGCCTGAGAGTTTGGTTTGTTCTTCAGGAATAGTGTGTGTGGTTTTATGTTCCTTTTAGGGGCCTCAGAGACCATAGGGGACATCAAGTTATAGCCTACCTGAAATGATCTGAGATTGCCTCATGGCCTGAATGTACAGGTACATTCCCTTTGGCTTCCCATTAGGGAAACACCAAGCATTCACAGATATCTCTCCAAAGGGTGAGAGGTCCTGCAGCCTTCCCAAAGGGTGAGGTTGGGAAATCTCCACTCCTTGGATGACTGGTTGGTATGCTAATGAGACAGCTGGGAATCGTGCTGTGCTTTGAGCCTGCGCGGATGTGATCATTCCTAACACCTCTTTTAATGACTATTAGGCTTTGAAAATTGCTCTGAGCTATTTTTAAGGCATCTCAGGATAAAAGGAGATTATCCAGGAAGGCGAGAAAGAGAAGCAGATGCCCTGCACTGCTCAGAACAATGAGAGTTGCTTTATGTGGGGCTCTTGGTCCTCAGGGTCCAGAGTGAGGCTCACCTCGCCAGGCTGGTCTGTGCAGGGAATCAGAAAGCTGTGAGCTCACATGGCTGTGAACTACATGTTCCTTCCCTTCACATTTGACCTGGTGTTGAGCTTGGGTATAGGCAGTGTAGGTATGGCACAAGGACATTCAAGGTGGATGGAAGGGCTGAGGATATAGCTTTAGGAGGTAAATTACTTGCCTTGCAAGTATGAGGACCTGAATTCCATTTCAGAACACATCTTTTCATTGTTATTTGTTTGTTTTTGTTTTGAAAAGCTGAGCTTGATGGTATGACCTTGTATCTCAGGGTTGGGGAGGCAAAGGCTCATGGGCCAGCCAAATAGGTCAGTTGCAGGACAGTGAAGACCTCAAAAAAAACCTAAGGTAGATGATGTCCCTAGGAATACTACCTAAAGCTGACCTCAGGTCTACACATGCATGTGCACACTTGGGCATCCACACTCATACACTTACCCCACCCAACACATGACCACACACAGATATGCATCTAGAAAGCTGAGGGTCTCCTACAATACCATGCATCTAGGAAATTCTGCCCCAGAACCCAGGAGTCTGTGTAAAGGCAGAATGTATGGTCCCTCGGAAAGCTTACTGTACTTGAACTTGAGTATGTGCCCAGGTCTGGAAGAGAAAGGAGCTGTCAGGGGTGGAAGATGTGATGATGATAAAGGTCTTTCCTGCTACAGTAGTTTGAAGATTAGCCCTCTGAGATGACTCTTTTCTATCTCAGGACCAATTGATATTGTCTGTAGACTTTGTTGCTAATGGCCAGCTCTTTTTTTTTTTTTTTTTTTTTTTTTTTTTTTTTTTTTTTTTTTTTTTTTTTAAGTCTGTTTTCTCCCACTGTTACCATGACAATAGACTCTGGCTTTTCTGTAAAGTTTTAAGAGTTTTTATTTTATTATTTTATTTTATTTTTTGTTCTTGGGTACCACAACTTTACATGTTCCCTGATATTTCTAGCCTTCTGGTTCTCACTGGCTAATCACATTAGTTATATCACAGGGTTACTGAGTGATTTAGTCTGCTCCCTTTGTCTCATCTATTACCTCCTGAGTACTGTATTTCTGATCCCCATCCCTTATATGGATTTGCCTTTTTTTTTTTTTTTAACTTCTTAGCTAACTTTTCTAACTGGCAACCCATGGAGACCTCACTTTCAACATGTCAGAATGTACTTGGTACTCCTTGTATTATCTGTCTTAGTAATGGTACCATTATCTCTCCAAATGGAACAATCTAGAAATCTATGAACAATCTTCAAACACTGCTTCTCTAACCTGAAACTATTGTGCATTTTAGTAATGTCAAACTACAAGAAGGTTCTTGACAATGACACGACATTTTTGGTTTTGTTCATAGTGTTCTCTTAGCAGATTCTCCTTCCTTTCTGCAGTCTCTACTCCTGACCACCCTTCAGGGCCCAGTTCAAGTTGTGACCCTCCTCCAGGCAGAATGAGCAGCTCCTATGCTCATATTCTCTGAAATGGCTTGCACCACCATTCATAATGCTTACTAAAGGCCCAGGAGCTAAGAAAACAGCTCCACAGGCACTTCTTTATATAAGGGATCTGCCTATGGAAACATGTGCAGTGAGAGCCAAGGAGGGCAATGCTTACATAAGAGAGAAGGTGAAAAGAGGAAGACAATATGTTCCTAGAGTGGGAGGAGGGTGACCCACACAGGAAGGAGCTTGCTGTCCTTCTGCATTTGGAGCACCTTGCCAGATCAAGGAACTGTGGGGACTTAAGGTGACTGAAAGCCAGAAGACAGCCAGAAGGTACAGGTTCCCTCCCTGGTCTTCAGTTCATCATGTTTGAGCTGGAAATGCTGTTTGTGTCCCTGCGCTGCTTGCTGGGAAGTGGAGGCAGGTGCTTCTTCATGCACAGCATGCACAGTAAAGCAGATTGTGCTGAGCAATGCAGCCAAATCTGCACATGAGAATATGCGTAGGGAATGGTGTCACCTGCAGTGGATATATCTTCCCACTTATCCGGATAAACCCCCACAAACAAGCCCACAGGTCAGTAATCTAGTTAGTCCATCAAAGAGACTCCCTTCCAGGGTGATTCTAGATTTTCTGAAGTTGACAGTAAAAACTAACTACCATATGACCTAATGGTTGATTTTTGGTTCATGATCTCAGTCCTTTGT
This sequence comes from Peromyscus leucopus, assembly GCF_004664715.2. NCBI lineage: Eukaryota > Metazoa > Chordata > Mammalia > Rodentia > Cricetidae > Peromyscus > Peromyscus leucopus. Next base: position 63,674,325 of record NC_051065.1, read on the forward strand.
GGTGTTGAAGATGTGGGAACTACAGTGTCTCTGACCACAATGGCAGAAGGATACAGATGCTGCCTCTTACCTGCTGACTGACCAGGAAGTCCAGAGCTGCAGACAAGAATCAGAGATGTTTATCACCTTCAAGGTGATATCCACCTCCAGTGACTTGCTGCTGCCAGTGAAAGTCCATCTGGAAGGTTCCACAACCTCCCCAAGCAACAGCAACAGCTGAGGACCAAGTTTTCATACACACGAGAGCCCATGAGGGAGCATTTCACATTCAACAGCTTCCACCACAAGGACCTGTGAGGTCTGAGATCAGTGACATCCACTTGGGAGTCTCAGTAGCTTCACCAATCTTCCAAAAACAGAGGAAAGATGGGTACTCAGCTCCATGACCCAGTGATGTGATCTTCTTTAGAGGGCCTTACGTCTGGTAGGAACTAGCAAAAGTCAGCAGTGGGTCACGTGAGACTAGCTCCTAGCCTGACACACTCTACACACATTCAAAGAGGTAGGATTTCCATGAATCATGACAAGGCTATTAATAATTTTTGCTCTATTAATTTTCTTGCATGGCAAAATAATTTATCTTTCAGCCAAGATTTCCTCAGTCTCAAACCATAACTCTTACATAGCTCATCTCATCATATTTATGTTCTAAAGTAACCTGGAACACATGCTTGCTAATGCTCACATTAATTGACATTTTAGAATAGATTTTCAGTTGGTAAATTTTTTTAATATGTACATACTCATGTGTGTGCAGGCGCATGTGTGTAGGTGCATGTGTGAGTATGGAGGCCAGAGGACAACACTGTGGGTTTTAATACGCGGTTATTCACGAACCTGGAACTGGACAAGTAGGCGAACCTAACTAGCCAGTGAGGCCACGAGGACCTGCCTGTCTCTGCCACTCCAAGCCTAGTATTGCAAGCATGCTGCCACACCTAGCTTCTTAATGTGACTTCTGAGGATTGAACTGAGTTCATCATCTTTCAAAGCCAGCACTTTGTCAACTGAATCATCCCCTCAGACCTAGTCTGAAGTCTTAATAACAGCATGATGTCTCAGCATCTAGAACTCTCACTGCGGCGATGATTTCAGTGTTTGGTTATTTTTCCAGTTTCTCATCATCTACCCTTTGGTCATTCCCTTGGCCACTTTCATATGACTGTTAGGAATGAAGCCACACCTCCTTTGGTAGCATCCTCCATGGACTGGAGTGTGGGCAGCTTAGTTTCATCAGTGTGTGGAAATTGCACACACATCTCCTGTGTCCTGTTTCTGAAGTGTTACTGTTACTGTGAATCCTGAAAGAAACCCTGCTGCTGGATTAGCCTGGAAACATGCTTAGTTTTACTCAAAAGTATAACCTGCTTCTAAATTTCACTAGCTTGAACTTAACCTTTCTGATCATACATACAAACTAGGTGATGGTTGAATTCTCTGTGGAGAAAAATCATACCAGACAAATGTGTGTGTTAAGACCCTAGGGCTTGGTGAGAGCTTTAAAGAAGAGGTAACTTTGGAAGGAGTTTATAAAGAGGAAGCCCCTGGCTTAGTGACAGACTGGCTGTGGAGGATGAATGAGAGAGGAATCAAAGAAGAACGATGAAAGCATGCTCTCTGGGGGTGTGGGGAAGGATTTATGTTGTCAAGCAACTGAATTGAAAACTTAACATATTCTGGCTTCTGTTAAGCCATCTTCAATTTCATTACCAGTGGCTCACATGCAGGCAGGTGTTGCATGGGTGTGTGTGTGTGTGTGTGTGTGCGCGCGCGTGCGTGCGTGCGTGCGTGCGTGCGTGCGTGCGTGTGTGTGTGTGTGTGTGTGTGTGTGTGTGTGTGTGTGTGTATTGCCCCTCTGGGTCCAGAATGTCTTTCTATAGCTCAAGAGGATCCTAGCCTTGTCATATCTGTTACCTTCACATTGTCCCCTTGCTATGGCCTCCTCACCCTGACCTGAATCCCTCCTTGAATGAACATTGTTATGACTTTCTGTTCCAGGGCTGAAAGAAAGTAAACACACTCCTCTGTGTCTCCTTTCTTTTTCTATGTTGCTTTTGCAAGGCCCAAGGTGTTATAAAAATCACAGTGAGCCTTAGAGAAAGAGGAGAAAATGAATGGTGTCATTTATCTTAAAGTAGGGCATCTCTGGTTAGAGCAGGACCTCAGGAGATCCAGCCTTCAGTGGGAGGGAGGTCACGTAGCATCCAGGCAGGTTTGTTCTAGCTGCACGATGTATCCTAAGTTGGTTGTCTTGGTGGTGGTATGTAGATTTGTGCTGGGGTCAATAAAGACTCCTCCCAATTAAATCAGCAATCTCTAATATTTAAGGGCATTTCTCTGGATGTTCTCAGGAATCTCTTGTCAGGAAGAGGCCGGAGCATCTGATAAGAGCATGGCTTCAGCTTGAGCAGTCACCAGCCCACATAGCAGAAGTCACAGCAGGAACCACACAGAATGTCACTGTGCTTTTTGCAGTGATGGCAGGGAACAGTGGGTCTTACTGTCCCTTAATTTTGGTGACCCTGATATCACCTGACCACTGGCAGTGTTTCTCTGGCTTGTAGTAGGCAGGGCAGAGGCTCCCAGTCTCCCTTTGACTTTCTCTTGTGAACCTTAAGAGCTAGCTCAGCAATACAGGGGTCAGTGCTCTGTGGAATGAGTAGGGTGTGTTGTGAGAGAGTGTCAACCCTCACTCTCCAGACTGTGAAGGAACCCAAGCCAGGGTGGTTATAGCTGAGGAGGAGGAGGAACCACAGACACCTTTGATTGCTTGATTTAGTCAATGATAGATGTGCTATGGCCAGAACATCTGTGACTGAGCGCATAATGCTTGCCCATGATGATGGAGTCTATACCTAGTTTTCTCTTGAGCTGCAAAGAGGGGACAAGGTATGCATTTGTTAGTGTTGCTATTACTAAGGATACCCATAAATCTTGCAAGACACTGGCAAGTTGAGCTCACCTGGCTGTGCAGTCAGTCTACATGCCACAGCTCTGTCCATCTACAGAACAATGTCCATGCCAAGGCCCTGCAGCTCAGGGCCCCAAGCATGCTGCACAGTGACCTCATCCATTCTCCAAAGTGGTCCTGCAGTAAGAGTAGTGGAAGGAACTCACTGGAGATCAAGGCTTCATACAGAAAACATTTTATGTACCAGTGCACAGAGTTCTGTGATGCTGGTATGGGGTCTCTTCTCCTTCTGTTCCCAGGTTCCCTTGTCCTTACCTTTGTCCTTCATTCTGACAGGTTTGATATGTTGTTAGATTGTTTACTATAGAAGGTATATATCATTATATTCATGAATTGTCATAGTTAATTTTGATTATCAACTGGATGAGATTTAGAATCACCATGGAAACATAACCCTGGGTGTGTCTAAAAGGGTGTTTCCACAACGGTTTGCTGTAGTACGAATCTTAAATGGTCTTATTAATAAAAACAAACCTGGAGCCAGATATTGGGGTGAGTGCTGGAAGATCAGAGAAGCAGAACAAATCACAGCCACCTCACCTTGCCAATTCCTCAGCTGATCCTGTTTCCTCAGACTGGAAGCCTCTGAGTCCTCATCCAAATGGATCTCAGCTGCACTGCTGCTAAAAACCTAAAAGCTTAACCAGCTCTAGTTCCTGGTTCTCATGCCTTATATACCTTTCTGCTTTCTGCCATGATTTCCTGGGATTAAAGGCATGAGTCACCATGCCTGGCTGTTTCCTGTGTGGCTTTGAACTCACAGAGATCCAAATGGATCTCTGCCTCTGGAATGCTAGGATTAAAGGCATGTGCTACCACTGCCTAACCTCTATGTTTAATATTATGGCTGTTCTGTTCTCTGACCCCCAGATAAGTTTATTGGGGTGTATAATATATCAACCACAGTTTGCCCAAGCAGTGACCATCCACCCTGGTTGTAAGCAGCAGCACCCCACAAAGAACCTGAGCAGCATCATTCTCCTTGCTCAGCTTGCTGACAGCAGGTGCAGTGTGACCAGTTGCCTCACACTCCTGCCGCCATGCTTTCCCACCATGATGGACTGCACCCCTTTGAACTGTGAGCCCAAAATGAGCCTTTCTTTCTTAAGTTGCTTCTTGACAGGTATTTGATCATGGAGACTAGAAAAGTAACTACTGAGTGGTAGAACATATTTTCCATGACAATTTTTATTAATATGTAATTCATAAGTTGATTTTTTTAAAGTATGCAATTCTGACACTTTAGTATATTCACAGATCTATGAGATCTACACTATGACCTCAACTGAAAATAATGTGGGTTGTTGAAATGGCTCCATAGGTAAAGGTGCTTGTTGCCAAGCCTGACAACCAAAGTCTGGTTCCCAGAACCCAAATGTTGGCAAGGGCGAACTAACTCCCACAAGTTATCCACTGACCTCGGCATTCATGCCATAGCTATTCACGTACAGGCACACAAAGCACACACACACCACCACTACACCTACACATACACAAAAAATAAATGCATGTAAAAATAAGTTAAAAAATTTAAACTTAGCACATTGTTGTCACCTTATGTAAGAAACCTTGCATTGCCTGGTGTGATGGCTATTCTTAATTGTCAACTTGACTACATCTGGAATTAACCAAAACCCAAATGGCTGGATACACCTACAGGGAACTTTTTCTTCATTAAATTTTTTGAAGTAGGAAGACCCACTTCTAATCTGGATCTTTGAAGTGGGAAGATCCACCTTTAATTCAGATCTTTTGAGGTGGGAAGATCCACCTTTAATCTGGGCCACATCTCTTGCTCTCATCCTATATAAAGAACATGAATGTCATTGGCAAATCCATTCCTTCACTGGCATTGGAGCCTATTTCTTTGAGATTCCAGCATATACTGAAAATCAGCTGAGCCATGCAGTCTCATGAACTGAACAACTACTGGATTCCTGGACCTTCCATTGATAAACAGTTATTGTTGTATTAGCTGGACCACAGCCTGCAAGCCACTCTAATAAATTCTATAAATCCCATGTGTATATATTCATTCTATCAGTTCTGTTCCTCTAGAGAACCCTAACTAATACAATTGGCATCCATCCTCATTCTCTCCTCTCATAGCCCTGGGAAGCCATTCAGTTTTCATGGATTTGCTGGCTCTATACACTTGGTACAAACATATTCATACTGTTAGGTCTTTGGGGACTGTCATCTTTCTCATGGCATGCTGCTTCCTTGGTATGTGTGACTGAATCATCTCCACCTATGGTCCTGCCCGCATTTTCTTTGTCCATTCATCAGCTGGGGACATTTAGACTCTGCCCTTTAGGACCATTCTGATTAGTGGTGCTGTGCAGATTCACATGCAAGCTTCCTGCAGATATGCATCCATTTCTCTGGGCTAGGCACTTAAGGATGGAATTGCTGGGTCCTCAGGAAGCTACCCTTGCCCTGCCCTAATGGAGGAGAAGTTCAGGCTGCTGGAGAGACACAGTGGCATAAAGACCCCCCTCTGTCCTGGCCAGGGTCAGGGCCATTTGTCTATAGTAAAATCCAAATTGTCACAAGGTGTTAGTTGATTTCCAGAGTTGTGAAAAGCAGGTTTTGATGGTTCTTGTCAGTGTTCTCAATGCTGTGAAAGATGTCCAGATTTTAGGGCCCTCCCTCCAATGGTCCCTTGATGTCTCCTTCTCTTCACTCTTTCCTTGATGATATGCTAAGGCTCTCAGTCACCTTTTTTTGTACTCATTTCTTTGCTTTTAAACTATATTAATGTTACTTGAACTTTGCTTTTAGCAGATGCATTGTGTTCTCGAAATCAATCCATTAAAGTACATTTTCCTTCCCCAAACTCTGACAGGAAGACACCCTAATCAGGGTACTTTGGTGAATAACATTTCCCCTGAGATACTTGCCAGTCTCTCTCTCTCTCTCTCTCTCTCTCTCCTCATGCTCACTTGCTCTCTCACTCTCCCACTCCCTCCTTTTCCTTCATCCATTTTGTGTTATCTTCTTTGAGACATAATTTGCATTCATTAAAAATCTCCAATTTAACAGTGTGGTTCAAGGAGCTTCGGAAACACACAGTCATGCAGCACCATCGTGTTTATGCTGTTTTTAACAGTTTTATGCCTAAAACCAATCCCTTCCTGAAATCTCGGCCCTTGGAAAGCCCAGGTCCATGTTCTATTCCTGCGGCTAGAGCAGTCCTAGGGTACCACTGGAGTGTCCCGAGTGGAATCATCCAGCACAAGCCCTCGTTGTGTCTAGCCTCTTGGTGTCATGTTTTCAAGCTTCATTGTCGCTGCTGTGTGTTTTAGGAGTTTGATGTGTATGTCCTTGTTTGCTTTTTTCTCAGTAGGATTCCATTGTGGGCATATACCACAGTTGTGTTTTCCATTTGACAATTGTTGGGTGCTTGGGTCACTTCCTATTTGAGAATATTTCAAATAAAGCTCTTATTATTCTTATGAAGGTAATTCTGTGATAATAAGTTTTTATTTCTTGTAGAAAAGTAACTAGGAGTAGAAATGCTGCTTAAAAGTGAACTGATTTGACTTTGGGGGAGAGTTGGCCAATTGTGACTTGGGGAGCCAAAGATCTTTCTGTGTGTTCTTTTCCTATATGGAACTTAGTATTGTTCAAAACCTCCTACAGTTTATTATTTGGACATTGCCTTCAGGTTACTGAATTACAAAATTCTAAATATATGTAGTTCACTGAATGATTTGTACATTTTTTTTTCAGTACACAGCTTGGTATCATTTTCTCAGTATCCTTAATTTTTGACCAAAAAGTTTGTGTTCTTTTCTTCTATGAGTTCTACTTTTGCATGTCTGGTCTAACAATTTTCCCCCCAAAGTCATCATGGTTTTTCTCCACTTGTTTCTAGAAGTTTCAGAGTTGTGATTTTTGCATTTAGTCCCACAACCCACTTTAAATCTGTTAGAAGTTGAGATACTAAATTCAAAAATGGTGCCTGATGTTGAAGCTCAGCACACTGACATGGTGGTCAGCTCCCACCTGGCCTTCCCTGCTGCTGCTTTGTTAGAATCCCTCAACCACAGACTCTCAGGTCCATCTCTAGCTCTGTGGACAGTCTGACTCCCTTTATAGTACCTATTCAATATCTTGGTTAAGGATGCTTATTTAAAGTCTTGAAGCTTGGGTCTCATTGTATCATTTTGAAATCATTTTGTCTAGGCTGCAGGGATGGCTCAGTGGGCTAAGAGCACTTGTTGCTCTTGCAGAACCCAGGTTCAGTTTCCAGCACCCACACTGTGGCTCACAACCATCCATAACTCCAGTTTCAGGGGATCAGAATGCCCTCTTCTAACCTCCTGAAGAATCAGGCACGCAGGTGGTACACATATACGCATGCAGGCAAAACATGCATATACAAAAAATAAAATAATTACACATTTAAAAAATAATAAATTGTCTGATAGAATGTATGCATAGTTCAATGTGAACTTTAGACTGAGTTTGTCAGTTTCTGGAGAACTCAGTATCTAACAGGCTTGTGTTGATTCTGTAGATCACTTTTTCAGGGTTGATGTGTTAGTGATGTTGACTGAATGTACAGGTAGACATCTTTACTTGGCTCTTCTGAAATTGTTCTCCTTTTTTTCTGTAGCTATAAATGCCTCACATTTTAAAAGGACCTCACTTAGTTCATATTTCCAGTGGCACATTAACAACTTTAAACTATACTATAATTGTTCACTATTAGTGTGTAATTATTCACATTCATAGAATTATCTTTTTTCCCACAACTTGATGACCAGATGCATTCGTTTCCTTAGCTTTTCTGCAGATGTGATCATGTTCTTTGCAAATAAAGCCAGTTTCACACACTCCCTTCTGATTTGTGGAATATCCATTTCCTTTTCTTGTCTTAGTGCACTGGTCAGCACTGCCAGAACACCCACGAACTCACCTGAGCATGATGGAGCCCACACCTGGTTCCTAACTTCAGAGAAGTGTGGTCCCTCTTAAACCATGAGGAAAGTTTTCTGAGCTTTCTCTAGGTGAAGTACATGTGGGAGTTCCTGGGATGTGAAATTGCCAGTATTCCTTCTTTCCCTTGCCCGAAGTGAAGCCTACATTTTTAGAAAGAAATAAAGTGTTTTTCTTATAAAGTTTGACTTATTTTTTATTTTATGTGTGTGAGTGTTTTGCCCCCATGTATGTCTCTGCACCACATGTGTACCTGGTAATTGCAGAGTCCAGAAGAGGGTGTCTGATCCTCTGGAACTGGAGTCACAGACAGTTGTTCCCTGCCACGTGGGTGTGGGGAACTGAACCTGGCTCCTCTTACAAGAGCAGGTACTCCTATCTGCTGGGCTGCCTCTCAAGCACCCAGCCCACAGTTTTGACATGTGCTTAGTTGGGCTTTGTTCTGGTTCCACCTGCACTTGTACACAGGTGCATATTCAGCCAGAGACTCCATGAAGCAGGCTAGAGATGGCCAAAGGTCCCACTGAGCACTTGGCTTCACAGGCTAGCCTCACTGGCCTCATCCAACCTCGGACCCTGTCCTCTGGTTTTGATGCTGCTGCTCTCTTATGCTGTAGCTAGGAAGTGTGCTTCCAGCAGTGAGGTAGGAAGGCAGTGGCTTGTTCCCATCTCTTGGGTTGGCTGTGTGATATTGTCTACCATCCAAAGTCTGAACACTGTCATCACACATGTGTCTCTCTAACGACCATACCGAGGCTGAGGCGAGAGAGTGTATCTAGGTCCTATTGTTCCATTGTGGCCAGAATCAAAACATACTCCAGGCCTACTTGAAATCTGAACTTGATCTTGTAGCTACTATATGTTCAAAAGGAATGTGCATGAGGTAGAAGAGTCCACGAGTTCATGTCTCTAAATGGAAGAAAGATCAGAATTGGCAAACTGTGAATGGTTCCAGATGGCTGAGGGAACTTCTGAGAGGTACATGGTTCTCAGATATGCTTTAGCTGGGCCTAGGCAAATAGCAGTGCTCAGACTACCTTGGAGGAAGATCAGAATAAGCACATCAGCGTGTTGTGAGAGCTACTGTGCCCCACATGCACCCGGTCCTCTGAATGGCTCGGCCACCTCCTGTAAATTGGTTCTGGCCTGTCCAGCATGAAGTGGTTCTGAAAAGACTGCTAAAATTGTAGCATATACAAACTAATTTAGGCAGCTTGGCATAGGAATGCGTAGGCTCTGATGTCTTCAGACAGGCTGGAATTATTCCCAGGCTCGGAGAAGCAGTGGGGTTTGACCTCAATCTGCAGGACAATAGCCACCAGGAGCAGCAGTAAACACATGCTGATTGTGTTTGGGGCTGTGGGCAGGTGTTTAGACCTGCCCATTAAGTCTCTTGGTAGTGAACTTGTAAATGGCAATAGGCTTATTGTATGAATTTGGGCAGGGCATTTAATATCTCTGCCTCCTTATTGTTTTAGAAGTCCTGTGGGTGAGAGGTCCACTGATTTTTGTCTTCCAAGATTTGGTGATGCTCAAATAATAAACTGGGCAAGAGCATTTAGAGATTCGTGAAAGAGAGGACCACACATCTACTAAGCATACTATATATTTTAAATAAGATAACTTATTAAATTTATAAGCCCAAAGTGGTGTAAGTGTGCGGACACGTTTAGAAATTAGCTAATTTGAACCGCTAGTAGAGAGAACCTGGGTTTTTGAAGGAATTAAGAAATTTTGTTTCGAAAATAAAAATGATAATAAGCAGGCTAGAAAAAATGTACGATAAAAAAAGGTAGCAGTCACCTTTCTAGTTAACCACACTTTAAACCTGGGCTACCAACGGCTCCATTGATAAAGTGCTTGCCAGGAAAGCTTGAGGACCCTGGGTTCTATCCCCAGGGCTGTCACCAGGGGTGGAGGCTTGTGTTGGTAATCCCAGTGCCAGGGTTGGGGGGGGTGAGGGGGTGGGGGGTGGGGAGGGTGGAGACAGGAGAACTGCTGGGATTTGTTGGCCAGTTAACCTGGCCTAATCCAGGAGACCCAGGGTCCCTGTGAGAGACCTTTTCTCATAAAACAAGATGGAGAATTTCTGAGGAAGGACACCTGGGTTTGACCTTTGACTTCCGCACACGCATGTATACAAGCACACATCTGCAGCGTTGACATACACAGACACAGGCATACACCTGCAGTACCTACACACATACACATACACACACCAACACACATGCGCACACAGTCACAACACACACAATCACACACACAGTCACGTACACACATAGTCAAACACACAAACACACAGAGATACAGAGAGTCATTCTTTTTGTTTTTGTTTATTTTTGTTTTGAGACAGGGTTTCTCTGTGTAGTTTTGATGCCTGTCCTGAATCTAGCTCTGTAGACCAAACTGGCCTCGAACTCACAGAGATCCTCCTGGCTCTGCCTCCACCTCCCGAGTGCTGGGATTAAAGGCGTGCGCCACTGCTGCCCAGCGAGAGTCATTCTTTTTATAGATTTGAGTCTCCTTGGATTTCTTTTCTCCTTCACTCATATAAAGGACAGCCTTGGGCAGTGAGAGCTACAGCCCTCACTTGATTCGGGGTACCTTGGCTCCAAAGCCCCCACTCCTACCCTGTGCTATACTGTCTCCACCATGTTTCCAGATTAATGAAGATTAACAAAAATCATGATCATGACCTAAATTTCATGTTCTCTCATGTTGATATTGGAACAAAGCATGAGGAGAAAACTTTCATCTGGACCGAGGCTTTCCAGCGATGTTTTAGATCTGTGCTATTTTGCCAAATAAAGAACAAGCACGGTCATTGCAGTATTTTTTAGAAAATGTATCATATTGCCTTTTTCTGTTGACACTGCTTTCATTCCCTGTGGACCCATAACAACAAAACTCCGCTCGGAAGCTCAAAAGGCCTCCGGGCAAAACGACCCCTATTTCCCTGAAAGATAACCTTTTAGTAAAATATTTCTAATTGAGATTCTATAAAACACTCTCCAGGCTTAAGCTGCCAGGCACTGTTTCAGATGATCTTACCTCAGGCTGGCCCCACAGAATTTGTGAAATATTTCTTCCTCTTTTTTTTTTTTTTTTTTTAAGAACTGAGGATTCTTTCTCTTGTTTTAAGATTTATTAATTTCCACATATATGTATGTATGCACACCTCAAGTTGTGCATGGCTGGTGCCCATGGGGACAGAAGGGGGTATGAGATCCCCTGGGACTAAAGTTACAGGTTTTAAGCCTCCATGTGGGTCCTGAGATTTGAACCCAGGTCCTCTGGGAAAAGCACTTCACCTTTGAGCCATTTTCCCAGCCCTCCTGAATTGCAGCTTTATAAAAGTCATCCTGGGACTTTATTTGAATGGGCAGCAGTGAGGAAACCCCGGACCAAGTGCTGATATGACAGCGTCAACAGACAAGGGCCACCGTATGTCGTCAAGGTTGCTGTGACAGTCCTGTGCAGTTCTCGCAGGGATGAAGAGCTCATGGTGAAGATGGCTTGGTGAAAGTGTGTTCATACAATATGGTCTTCATCATTATCCCTCAACAGTTTCGGTAGATGTGAAATGTGTTGTTTAATCAGGTTGAGATGGGTATTGGATATGGGGCACTCGAGAGTTTTGATGCAGAAAAAAAAATGTTAGCAGTTTTGAAAAACTCGCTGTCTGGAGATCACAGGGAAGCATCAAGTAGCATAAAGGAAGGGTTGAAATCCAGCAAGGTGTTAGCCTTGGTGTTCCAGGGCATGGAAATAAAGTGTCAGTCCTGGCTTTTGGGGAGAGGAAAGGCTATTGGGGGCTATGAACCGGCACTACCTCTGTCTATCCACTAGCCCCCTAAGTCTCCTGCCCCCGGGCACCTTGGGCCTGCCAGAACACAGCACCCTGTTTCGCCACCCACTCCAGGCTCCCACTGCCTTCCTGCAGTCCTTGGCGGACCCAGTCTCTGAGGTCTCTTGCTTTTCTCCCTCCTGTCCCCAACTCCCCTCTCTCCCATGCCCTAGCATGTGCCCTTTCCTAAGTAGATGCCAGGAAGTATGCACATGCGTCACGTTGCTCGGGCATTGCTTGCAGGTGACTCGTGGGGCTGGGGAGCTGTCCACTTTGACTAAGGCTGATGGCAGCTGCCTTTGCCGTAACACACTCTGTGCTTCGGTGACATTTCTTTGGTTATCCAATGGCACTCACCACGGAGGCTCCATGCGTATGTACTCAGGGTCAGCAGCTCCTTGAGATAAGTGTCATAGGGTGTGTGACCTTGTTCCTCAAGAGCCAGCACTGTCCTCACACACTCTGACAGTTCTTCCACATTTGTGCACTTGTGCACGCATCACACACACACACACATACACACAAACACACACTCACAGATATACACACACACTTTAAAGATGAAGTTTAGGACAGAATTCACTGAATAGCAATTATGCGGTAAATCTGTGGTTACTCTGGGATCAGAAACTGCCCCAGTTCTTAGTTCAGAGTGATCTCCCCTTATGTCTGCTTTTTCTCTCCAACATATTTGTTTGTTTAAGGATTAAAAAAAAAAGCAGTAATTTAAAAGCTCCAGAAGTTTATACTGTAAAACACCTTCAACCATATGACTGGTCCTAGACAAGTTCACCAAAGCCTTTCACAGACTGGCATATCCAGATGCTTCCACCAGAAATTCTCACAAACCCAAGGCTAGCGCAGGCAGGGGAGGGGCTTGCCCAAGCTCACTGTGAATCCGGGCATTCTCAGGAACTGTGAAAACTCTTTGTGCATGGGCTGTGCCATCAGGTATAGCTGTGTGGGACTCACTCTGATTTTGTTGCAGCCAAATGAATGTGATGGAAAACCATGGTGTCCTCTGATTATATATTTGTCTCCTGGCTTTAGGAAGGGGACCAGAAAGCGGCATGCAGAGTCCTGGTGCCATCAGAGTCAGCTTGTCATTCTTTCTTTCGTGGGCACTTCGTTCATTGTTTAATCATGCTCTCATAATGTAAACTTTTTAGAGCAAAGAGTTCCCACCTCATTTATAGCTTCTATGATATATTTCCTCCAGGCAGAACAAAGCTGTGACCTGAAGTGAGGCAGGGATACTCCTGATCTGCCATCCTGATAGCTGGGAGGAAAGGACACTTTGGTAGCTCACTTAACACCAGAGGCACTAGCCTCTTCACTTCACAAGGTGGAGTGTTTTCCTGACAATCTGTGGAGGCCGCTGGTCACCATATTAGAAGTGAGATGGACAGGATGGTGTAGGCAGCCTGTGCCTGCAGCTGATGTATGACTGAGCATTGCATCATGGCGTGTGTCTCTGTCTCCTGATAAGATGGACATCCCAGGGTCCAAGTCTACATGCCTCCCCCTCATCCATCCATATCTCTCTCAGCTAGCAGTCAGAGAAACTCAGGATGCCTTGAAGGAAGCAGCAGAAATGGAGGGTTGATGCAAAAGCAGAGAAGAGAAAATTTACTCTAGAGTCAAATACGAGTGATCGCAACCAGATACAGCTTGTCCCAAATTTCATGTTCCAACATGGTAGCAGTTTGATGAAGTTTTCATAGTGACAGAATAAAGAATGTCATAAATAGAGGCACTTTTCAAATACATTGATAACATTGGGTAGGCGGTAACAGAGAAGTGGGAACTATACTATAAGTAAGGGTTAATATGTTCTAAGAGGTTTTTACCTGTCAATCACAAAGACGTTAGGTGATTACAGAGATGGGCAACAACCATTATGAAGGCACTAAAGATATCCCACTATGAATTGTATGTGGGTCCAAGACTGCAACATTCCAACCTCTCCTTCGTCATTGAAGTTCTAATCAACAAGGCATACTGTGGTTTTCTGAGGAAAACTGGTTGGGTGGGCTGAGATTCTTGGGGCAGGAAGCATTTCTGAGAGCCGCTATGCAGAGATGGGCCCACTCACGGGAGTCCAGATGGTCCAAGCTGAATCATTTCATTTCAGTGAAGCTTTGAAAGAGGCTCCTTAAAAATAGTTTGCAGAAAGGTTTCGACCTTGGGCAGGCTTGGTGTGGTCGTTCCCCACGCTGGCACAGATGACTTTAGCTAATGAAGATGCTTTTCAATCCGCTAAGGTGTTCTCTGCTGTCTGGGACGGTTCCCGAGTGCTTGCGTCATCAGGCCAGCTGGCTCCATCCTGACCAGCAAGAGCAGTGTGGGTAAAGAAGTGCTCCAGTAGACTTCCTTGTTTCCCAGAACATTCCAGCTCTGCACGTCACTAAAGGGAGCACAGGGGCCATGAGGACAACTCAGAGGACTCTTCCTTCTACAAAGTCACTCATTTGCAGACCCCTCTTTTGAGATGGTTTATGTTCATCCCACCAGGTGAGAATAAGACCACTACCACAATATTGAGCCAAATTTGAAGCAAGCTTTAATTAAATACTGGTCAGGATGATGGACTCTGGCCAGGTCCGTTCCTGGGTTCCCAGAAAATGTCCAAGAACTACATTAGCTAGGTGCTTATTATAAAGGCGAACCTACGAGAATAAGTACTTCTTGCCTTCATCCAATCAGGGACAAGCATACATCCTGACATACTTCTGACCAAGCACTACTTCCCACCTACATGTGTGCACATCTGGTGCAGCTGGGTCAACCAAACTTGTTTAGGGCAGTGAAAACACGTGGCTGTTATCTCCCATAAACAACAGCCTCCAGCATTTCAGGGGGCTTACAGGTTAGAGGCATTTTTGTTTCATGGATCTCTTAGGCACAGTAATGAAAACTTAAAACACAATGTTGGCTCTTACAGTTTATAAAAGTCACCTCAAAGTCATTCCAAGGTATAGATCTGTCCTTGAGAGCTGATCCCCTCTGGAGAACTGGGGACAGGTTCCCAGTGTTCTCTAAAAAAAAAAAGTAACTTCTTGGTGATTCCCACATCGTTTAATACACAGGGAAAGGAAAGGAATATGCCAACGTGTGCTTCTACCCTAAACACCGGCCCCAATGCACTTTCTTTGGACTTCATGACTTGGTCCCACAGACCCTGAACAGCTGCTGGGTAGACTGGTATGTGCTGACCTCAGCCAGGCCAGCCATCAACAAGGGCCCTCAGCACCACGCTGGGAAAATGCACAGGCCTCGCTCCATCTGCTCCCCTTTGGTACCATTGATTTGTTGTCTGATTTAAATATAGAGTTCACTGTGCAGGTGTGTGGATGTAGCATAAATAAAAGGGCATCCTCCTTCACGACCCGGGACCTTGACTGGGAGCAGGTATAATTTATGAAGACAGAAGCAGCAGCCTGAATCTGCAGGATGCTTTGTCCCAGGCCAGGATAGAGCTGGTCAGAGAGGAGCTTGGAAGAGGGGGATGGAGGGAAGGGAAGACAGAATGTCATGGGGACCTGAACCTTGGAAGCTAGCCCCAAATACATCGGGAACGGTTCACAGCCACTTTCTAATTACTTGCATCCCCTGGAGACTCTGTGGCACAGATGGGATTTCCTTAGTGAATGCGGTCCTAGGGTAGTGGTCCCCCCTTCCTGGTTCCCTTGGGTGGAGCATGGAGGGAGAGCATGGAAGGGCGGTACATCACAGGCTGCATGACAAGAAGCTGGCGGCTCCAGCTTGACTCCCTGGCCAGGAAGGCTGACAGTGCTGGAGTGGATGTGTCGGCGGTATCTGGGGTCCATATGCTCCCAAGGTGTTCACAGGAATGGCCACAATGTCCCTCTTGGTAGCGTCCCATCAGAAGGTGGATACCACTGTGTCCTGGGGTCATCCTGTTGTTCTGGTAAGGTGGCCTGTGTGTGCCTGTGTGTGAGTGTGTTGTGTGTGGAGGGGGAAGAGCAGAGACCATGCCGCATTTGTTCTTTAGGAATGACAATTATTGATATTCGCACCTTTTTTTCTTTCTGGTTTTTTTTTTTTTGGTCTTCCAAATTCCAACCTCACCCACCTTCTTTCTGAAGGGCGAACCTGACCCAGGGAGCTTAGGAAGGAGGAAGGGGTGGGTGGAGAAACAGGTCTCTCGCAGCCCACCTGGCGATGAGGGTCATAGGGTAATCTCAGCATCAGAAAATGGGAGAAAGACTGGATCCAGCCCTTACCGCACTGCCCACAGGGTGGGCAGCCTGCAGGAGTGTCTGAGCTTCCCACCGTGGATGGGGAATTACTGGGGTGGAGGAATTACTAAGACCCTAGCAGTGAGTCTGGGGAATAAGTGAATTCCAGAAGTGCAGTTCCTGGGAACCCAAATTACTATGGAGATTGCATTGGTTTACCAGACATGAAAACAGGGAATCAGCAAAAGGTATAGGGAGGAGCCTGATGCATGGGGACAGGCAGTGAGCACGGGGGCCAGTGGAGGGAGATGGATTGCTCCATTCATTAAGCAGGGGCAGCTCGGTGTAAGAAAGAAAGTCAGCGTTCTGTGGGTAGAGCTCTGGTGTACATGTCTGAGCATGCCCCTCCTTCACCCTTTCAGACAGGGTCTGGTAGGGGAGAAAGCCTGGGTGGGTGAGATACAAGTGGCCTCTGGTCTTGGGAGCCAGGAGTACAATGCTCTGGTGTGAGGGTGAATGTCTAAGTGGAGTGTGTGTTTGGATGAGTGTGTACATGCATGTTAGAGCAAGTGTGTAAATGGGTGCCTCTGAGGAGTGAGCCAGAGGAGGACCAGGAGTGTATTACGGAAGAGCATAGCTGAATGGGAGTTGTGGAGAGTGTGGCTGTGCATGTAGCATTTGGAGTCGTCCTGGGCTCTGCTGCCCCTTAGAACTAACGTGCAATGCTATGCTTGGCTTTGCCAAGGTGGCACACAGCTCCCAGCTGAGGTGAGTCTCAGGAGGGACCCCCTGAGTGTGCTAAGGAAAACATGGTTGGATAGCATTGGATACGGATGGCACACTGGTAGAAAGACATGGGTGTCTGCAGGGACGTAGATTTGTGGGTGGTAGACATCCAGGACCACCGTGTCAACCAGGAGAGTAGCTACAGACAGGAAAGAGTGTCCACCCAGGGACAGTCCCCCATCAGCAAGCCCTTCCTGCTTCCGTCTAGACTTCTTGGCCTTACTTCTGTCATAGGCTTACTTCTTAGCATGCTGCTGCCCCTAAACCCTGGATTAACCCCAGCATACCTGGCATGGCCACCCAAAAAGATGCACTCTTTTAGGACAGAAAGAACAATTAAAAGAGAGAAAAAAAAGAGAAATTCTTGGATTTCTTTTTGTCTTTCTCAAGATGCTGCAGTCACTTAGGCAATGGTGTGGGGATGTGTGCTGGGGAAGAAGTCTCTCCTTTATACCAGATCTTACGGCTTAGAAATTGTGGAGGACTTCCAAGGATAGCTGCACTGAGCCTGCCTCTCACCCTGCTAAGTGCTCGAAGAGGCCAATGCCCCTCATGCTTGGAGCGGAATGGTCAGCAGGGCACAGAAGCCTCTCCCTCCTCTGTGTTTCCCGGCACTGCCTCAGTGGTGCATTCTGGGGTCCCAGATCTAGCCAATAAGCTTAAAGTACCCCGAAGGAAAAGCTGGAGGGAAGACACGGAGTTCACCAAGCTTTGGAATAACGGTGATTGGGTCTTGATGAAGGATTTCCCTTCCATGTGAGTTGCCTTGCTTGTCTCTGAAACCAAATACCAGAAGAGACTTGAGGGAAGAAGGCTTTTTATGCTGGCTTATTGTTTCATGGAGAAGGCTGGAGCGGGGACCAGTTCTTGTGGCTAGTGGTGGGAATCCCATATCTGCCAGCTGGGACCCACATCCCAAAGCTGCCACAGCCTCCAAGATAACACCACCATTGCTGGACCAACTGTTCAAACACACGGACCTGTGGGGGCATTTCACATTCAAGCCATGGCAGCCCGATTTGATGGAAATTGTATGTAAATTTTATCTCTCCTCTGCACTATTAAACGGTTGGTGTTTCCAGACACTGCGTGGGCAGTGCCTCACCCCGGTCTCACAGTGGGAGAAGATACGATTCCCCAGAAAGATGGAGAAGGAAGAGAAGGTATGTGAAGACAAATGCACAGAAGAAAAGCCTATGCCTATAGTGCATGGTTTAATACCAGAACTCAGTGGGGGAGGGGCTGAGGCAGGAGTAGTCAGAGTCCGAGTGAAGCCTGGGCTAAGAAATGGAGCCCTTGTCTCAAAATTGAATACATGACCCAGGAAGAAAGAGGAACAGAAATGGTGGAGAAGGTGTTCTGGGAGCTGCCCACTGTGGTCAGCACCAGGATGGGCGGGTGTTGGGCAGGAGGAAGAGGCCACCCCAGCCTGGGCAAGGACGGCTGGCAGCTTCTTGTAGAATGTAACATGGCTCTTGCCTGCCTCTTCCCTTGGGTTCAACAACTTTAAAATAGCTATATTTATTTTTGCGTGAGCTTTTGGTGTTGTGCTATTTTTATATGATCTCTTCATTTCCCACTTTAGTTTCTTGAATTAAATGCTTTTCATTCTTAGAAGACAATAAGCATCGAGTCAAAAGGTGTGAAAAATGCCTCTGTAAGCTTTTAATAATTCCAACGAGATATAATAGGCCTGGGATCTAAAAATGCTGTGTTTTGGTTTTATCTTTTAAAGAGAAGTGGAGTTTTTAGCAACCAGGTCTTTTAGAGTTCCCTTTCCTGGTGTGAATCTCTGTGATCTCCTGTAACTACAGATCCTGCCCACACCTGGCTTTCCTTAGTGTTTCTAAACCATGGGCAAGTCTAAGCCCCAAGGGGCTTTAACTGCTCATGAGAACTCACTCTGGGAGCAGCAAGCTGACTCTGGAACTGAGGCTCCAAAATGTGTGTGTGTGTGTGTGTGTGTGTGTGTGTGTGTGATTGTGTACTGTTATGTGTATGTATGTATGTATACGTGTGTGTGTGTGTGTGTGTGTGTGTGTGTGATTGTGTACTGTTATGTGTATGTATGTATGTATACGTGTGTGTGTGTGTGTGTGTGTGTGTGTGTGTGGTGTTTATGCAGATCCATGTGGAAGCCAGACAACAATCTTGGCCCCCATTCCCCAGGAGCTATCCACCTTGTTTTTGAGATATGGTCACTTAAGTAGGCTAGGGTGGCTAGCCAGCACACTGCAGGGATTAATTAGCCTGTCTCTCCCTCTTTAGTGTGTGTGTGTGTGTGTGTGTGTGTGTGTGTGTGTGTGTGTGTGTGTGACAGGAGGGGTGGGTTCCCAAGCTTTTTGATACACTCTTTGATATGGGTTCTAGGGATAAAGCTCAGGTCCTCTGCGCTTAGTTTCACAGACTGGGCCAGTTCTGCAGCACCCCCCCCCAAGGGTTTTGAGTTTTAGCCGCCCAACCTCTACAGCACTTGGTGTTTCTCCTCTTTCTTTCTCTGCTCCCCCCTTGCTCTCCTTCTCCAGATGCTTCCTTCTATACGCAGCCCCTCTGTCTCCACTACCAGGCTCCCCTGTGTTTCTGCCTTCCTTAGCTCTCTTGGTTTACAAATCCACTCACTGGGAGTCCACCTCTGCTGTGACTCCCATCCTCAATTGCTCACCTGCAGCAGCCTCGGGACTGCAGTGACAAGTCTCACAGGCACGCTGCCATCAGCAGCCCATGCTGTGGGACTCTCCCACCGGCTAGTTCTTCAACTTCTGCTGTTTACTAAAGTCTCTGCTCTTCCAGTGGTCTGTCTTGCATGCCTCTGTTAGCATCTCTAATTTGTACAGAGACTTAACTCTAACTATGACTTTGGTCTGTAAATGTAGGAGTCTTTGACAGTGTCCACTTCTCCTATTCCCTACCCCTGCCCCCTCCTCTGACCTGTGGGTCCTCTTCCAGTCTCCTCTGCTCCCATTATGCCCCTTTTTTGTGGGAAATGTAAAGATTTGAGAAAATGCATGTTAACTGGGTGTGGATTAATTTGTTTAGCATGATGGCCTCTGGTTCCGTCTATTTTCTTGTAAACAACATTATTTTTTTTTCTGATTGAGTATTACTCCAATTTATATACACCACATTTTCTATATTCTACCGTCTGTTGACCTTGGCTCATTTCACCACTTTGCTGTTGGGGATAGGGTCTCCATGAACTCAGATGTGCAGGAATCCCCATCATAAGTTGCCTTTCATCCCTTTGGGTGTGTGTATACCCAAGAGGTCACATCTGGATCCAAGAGTAGTTCTATTTGTAAATAGTTGAGGTATCTCCATACTGACCTCTGTGATAGTTCCTCCAATTTGCACTTCTGCTAACCATGGATAAAGGTCCATTGCACCCTCACCAGTAGGTTGTTGTTTCCTTAATGGTAGCCATTATTACCAGGGTAAGATTAAAATCCCAATGGAGTTTTTAAGAAATTGAGTGCATGATGTGAGCTCTAATTCAGACTGG
The DNA here is from genome assembly GCF_004664715.2 of Peromyscus leucopus. NCBI lineage: Eukaryota > Metazoa > Chordata > Mammalia > Rodentia > Cricetidae > Peromyscus > Peromyscus leucopus. Next base: position 63,694,577 of record NC_051065.1, read on the forward strand.
ACCATTGACTCCAAGTTCATGAGTCACTGTGACTTGGTGCTTTCATCCCCAAATACTGAAAGGAGAAAATTTACAAGGAGGGACTAAGTGCCATGGGTATTCTTAAGAAGTTGGTTCCCCTGTGAAGCTATACCATAGGATATCAACTCCTCGGGGCCAACATCAGCTATCCCAAGTAAAGCCGTAGCTGTGGTGGCAGAGACTAGCAGGGTGTGTGCTAGGGTGTTGAGTTTGAAGTTACTCAGGGCATTTTCAAATAATTTCAGTGGCCATCAGTTAATATACATCTTATAATAAAATTAGCTCCATGCAATACATGTCTGAGGTAACTTCTGTGTCCTAACAAGAGGTGTCTAGAGAGAGCATCCATTTGAGTGATAGCCGGGGTTGTTGAGGGAACTGGAAGGTTAGGGATATGGCTATGTCTGTGATGATTCTCAAGAACCAGACAGGAGGGCTTGCTCCAATCAGAGACTGAAACTCATTTTTTTCCCCTGGTGTCCTGTTTCTTTCTATTATAAAGTTTCTCCTAAAATTCTAGTTTAATGAGAATTCTGATTGATTGAAAAGTGAATTCTTTCTTAATTCACATAAGTCAAAAGTAACATTGATGACCACTATGGAATCAATTTATTTCCTGTAGTGTCTGTCAAAGATTGCAACTGTTCTGGTTACAAAATGTTCTTTTAGACAGCACCTCCTTATCCTGCAAACGTTCCAGGGCCTCTGATTTGCCCCGAGCAGTGCTCAGCATCCCTCAGGCAATGTGTGTTCTGTTGTTTGAGAGTGCGGTTTGCTTCACTTACTTCTGACTGTCTTCTGGTTTCCTCAGGAGCTTCAGAATTCATTCTTCTTTACATTGATGCCCAGTGGAAGGTGTAACCCTGAAGGGAAAGGAGGAATCGCAAGACTAGTCACGGGTTTTGTGAAACAGCATGGGGCTGAAATCAATGTGGGTGCTGAAAGTGAGCCGCTAGCTGGCTTCCCCATAGCCTTGGGGGGAACCGATAGCCAGAGAGAAGCTGTTCATGGCAACTGCCTGGTAAATTCCAAGCATGCATCCATCCACTGGCCATTTTCTGCTAGTAAAACTAAAGGGTGACTCCCCCCCCCCATGTTCATTAAAGAAAAAAACCGAGGAAAGCTGATGCAGTGGGAAACAGGCATTTACTTGACAATCTCCAGTAGAAAGCCCCATACAGCTTCATTCAGGCGGTACCACTAGCATATAATGTGTACATATGGTGATATAACATGACTCAGGTCGTTCCCAGCCACATGGAAGCACCAGGTAAGGCACAGAAGTCACTCTTACCTGCCTCCTCTCTAGATCCAGGTGACCCATCATTTCTTCCAAGAGGTGAAGACAAGTGTAGTCTCAGCAAGCATGACTACTTCCCTCTCCAGGGTGCTGACCCGCTCACCTTTCACCCAATATGTGAGGGAGCCTGAAAGAACCCTGAGCTCTGACTGTCAGTCAACCTGACACAAGGGTGGGGGCGCGGTGTGCCACATGCTGCAGTCGACCCATGCCGACTGCATCACCTGCACCCACTGGGCCCTGTTGTTGCTGCCATGCATGAGCCTGTGACCGTGGTGTAGAGCACAACTATTGGACCAATGTTGAAAAGACACCCTGACTGTGCCTATGAATTACAGCAAAAGAGAAGCTCACCCTACGGAAAGAAGCAAGTGTCCATTGTTACTTCATTAGGGAGAAGTGTTCTTAGGACGATGAGAAAAATAAAGTATTCTGAGTCATTTTAAGAAATCTTTCTTTTTAAAAATATTTTTATTTTATTTTAGTGTGTGTGTTTGTGTGTGTGTGTGTGTGTGTGTGTGTGTGTGTGTGTATGTGTGTGCATGCACGCCTATTTGTATGTGCACCACATGCAGGCAGGTGCCCATGGAGGCCAGAGGAGGGCATCAGATCCCTTGGAACAGGAGTTAGAGGCAGTTGTGAACCAAACCCAGGTCCTCTGTGAGAGCAGCAAGGGCTCTTAAGTGCTTAACCATCTCATTGGCCCTAAGTATTCTTTTTGAAACAGTCTCATGCAGCCCAGGCTAGTCTTGAACTCACTGTGTAGCCAAGTACCTTGGATTTCTGATCCTCTTGCCTCTGCTTTCTGAGTTCTGGCATTCCAGACCTATTCCACCACACCTGGTTTGATGTGGTTTTCGGGACTGAAGCCAAGGCCTTGTGTAAACTACATCCCCACCCCGACATTGTTTCTTAAATATAGACACTAGCTAACCGATTCCTTTCTTAGAAGAGGGGGGATGGGGACCACGTGGATGCTCCTGCCTGTCTTCCAGGATTCAGTCACAGACTCTCTCAGGAACAGCTTCTGTAGCTTCATAGCTCAGGCAGTCATGGCCCCCAGCCTGAGCCCCGCAAGCACAGCTGTTGGACTCCTGAGAAGAAGCAGACTTCAGTGTGTCAATGTTGTACAGCTAATGTGTACAGGAGATGACTTACAGGAAAGGACAGTCAGAAAAGCACCCCAAGTCTGTAGTGCCCCCTGGACCTACCTGCTGACTTTGACAGTCCTCTCAGGCCATTTCCTTTCAAGACAGGAGTTGTCACATTTTAAAATAGCCCCCAACAGATAATTTTTGCAAACCATTTTCCAAACAAGATAACCATAGGCCAAGAATAACAACCCATAAAACAGGAATTCAGAATGGCTGATAGGTAGTATGAAGTTTGGGTCCCAGCAAAGTAGATGTCCTAAAAACAAAGGGATTGATTGTTCCTGTGCTTGGTTGTTTCAGTAAAGGAAGGCAGGGACATGGCAGGGACAGTGAAATGCAGGACAAAGGAAGCTCTTTGGAAAGCAGGATTTCCCCCTGGGATGAGAAATCCGTGCTCCCTCTGTCTCACATGTCACCACACCAGGTGGTCCATTCAGTCACACTGAGAACTGCTTCGGACATCTGGATACTGCACTTACGCAATGACACCCACGTGACTCTGGAGGCTGGGTTCCGCCCTGGAACGCAGGCTTGTTCTGCATGACTGCAGCTCAGAGGCTCTGGAGACCTCTAGGTTGTTGTGAGCCTTGCTGCTGCTCTCCACTCTCCGCCCCAGCCTTGTATGCTCCAGTGTTCTCCTGAGCTGGGCCAAACTGGGCCATGGCCACTCTATTTACATTTTAAATATCCATTTCCCTCACACACTGTACTTTAAGGAAAGTCTTATCTGGTGAGGAAAAAAAAAATGAAAAAGACATGATTTAGCAGTCAGTTTCATCAATACTCACTTGGGGCTGAAGAGATGACTCAGTCTTAAAAGCATGGACTGTCCCTGCAGAGGATCCAAGTTCAGTTCCCAGCACCCATGTCAGATGGCTCACAGCCATCAATAACTCCAGCTCCAAGGGCATGACGCCCTCTTCTGGCCTCTGCAGTCATTACACTCACACGCACATAGACACAAAATTAAAAAATAAACCTCACTATTTGATATGCACCTACTTCAAACATCACATTCCCTAACAATAGCTTCAGGCTTCTATCCCTGTTCCCAGCTTCTTTCCCCAGGACAGAGGTCTTTTTATTCTAAGTGTGATGATACACACACACACACACACACACACACACACACACACACACACACATGCTTTATATTCAGACGAGCTGATCATACCCATTTGTGGCTTTCTCTTTATCTTGGACACCACAAAAACCAGGCAGCTGACCATCAGATAAGACAGGTACATTTGTCACACACCCAGCAGCCATCATTGCTAGGCAGCCACCCCATCCTGGGGTGCTGCTTGGGGTCTGGCATGCCACTTACATGTTAATAAGAAGACACAAACAAAGAGAGGCCTGTCAGGGGACCGTGAGTGCTAAGGAGAACGATGAAGGGAGGGACAGGAATGGGGAGGAATGCTCATTAGAGGGTGAGTTGGCAGGAGGCTTCTCTGCCTCGGAAGGGCAGTGCTGAGGGAGAAAAGGCTGCATGTGGGGACATCTCAGAGGAGGGCACTCGGTGCTGGTTGTGTGCCTCTTTCTCTGGAGCCAGAATGCAGCCGTCTCCAAGCCAATGCCTTTTGTTCCTGTCAGTCAAGCAGAGTGACTGGCGCTGCTGCTGTGCTTTTACTGGTCCAAGTTCAGCGGGACACAAGAGACGCGTCACACAAGTTTGAGGGGAAAAGAGAAAAGAAAGGATACACTACGTTTGAGTGTACAGAGAAATAACCAGAAATGCCTAATGAGAAACACAGGCGGGACCTGAGAGGTTGGTTCCTACATAGTTAGCCAGTGGTCTGGAGTTGTTTTCTTTTTCAAAATAAAATCGCTTCATTTTAATTAGCTCCCAAATAAAACATTGCTCTTGCCCATCTGCCAACTCCATCCATCTCTGAAGTTCTGTTCAGTGAGAACTCTCTTCTGTGGCCATTCTGAAGCCATGGAGCTGTGAAGAACAAGAGGTTTACTCAAGGTTCACACTTCCACTCTTGCGTTTTTACCCTAAAATAACCTGGTCGCCAGAGCCAATGTTCCATATCTTCAGTTTGAACATCTTGATTAAATCAATCCTGCATTTGCGGGTCAGCCCGGCTTCTGTGTTTCCTTGATCCTCCCAGAGTCTGACATCACTCTGGTTCTGGGTACACTCTGGATACAGTTTGATCTCTAAAGAGTAAGGCCTACCAGACTGCTGTTCTGCCAGCCCTGAGTCCCGCTCTCCATGTTAGTGCCTCTCCTAAACCCCCCAGTAACGGTCCGCCGCAGAGTGTGCCCCACTGTGGAGGCCTCGGCCACACTGCTGCAGTCCTTGCCATCTATCAGGCCTGGCTCTTGACGTGCAGTGGCAGATGAGCCGGCTGCTGCTGGAGGCAGAGCTGCGGGTGCTGGCCTAGAAGCAGCTCTCAGCTAAGAGGCACAGGTGAGTCAGATGGGGCCACCGGGGAACAGCGGCTTCAGTGTCCACGGCTTATTCTGAGTATGTGTCCACTCAGCATCTGGAAATACCTGTATTACTCTATCAACGGCAAACAGAAGCTTCCCTGATGAGGACTGAGAGATGCACTCATCTATGGGCATAACAACAAATCTATGGAGTCAACTTTAGCAAAGTAACAGCACTAGATTCCCCCCTAGGGCCTAGTTTACCATTTTAAAGACTGCCCCCCCATGAGTCGGAGTTCCTGAGGCCCTGTCTCCTCTTTCTAAATCTCGCATTATAGTTGATGCTTCTAGAACTGCCCATCTTTTACCTTCCTCTGAGCACCATGAGATGCAACTATGTGAACCACACTTTCTGTTGCATCCCAGTGCCCCTCCCCCCCCCCCCCCCCCGAGTCAAGTACTGAGTAGTTTTTAAATAAGTAGATTCCCTTGCAGGGTTCTGGATAGGGAGGGGCTCATGAGGATCCACCCCTCCCAGAGGAGTTAGTAGACAGCTGATGGTTGGTGTGGGGAGGGGGAGTCGTGTTCCTCAGTGGTGTAGCAGCAGGTAAGCTACTCTTATCAAGTAAATGAACCCCATCTGTCCCCATGCCAGCAGTCCTGATTGAGTCCAGGAGGTCACCGAAGAATTGAAAGGGCATGAAAGTAGGAGAAAAACTTGTTGGAAATAAGAAGGAGTTTGGTTGTGGAGTGGAAGATTGGTGAAAGAGAATAAAGGGTCGGAAGAATATGATCAGAGTATATTTTATGTATGTGGCTATATATGCTATACATATATACATACATATATAAAATATGTGAAAGTATAAATGACAAATAGTAAAAACATTAATATTTTCTCATTAAATTAGAAACTGTAGAGAGCCATTAGGGTAGGAGCTGAAGGGGGTCTTCATGGGACTCCTAAATTACCGAAAGTGATTGACAGTAGATTCTCCCTATGGGAGCTTCTCTGGCCAATGTGTCCACATACCATACCCTCCAGCTTGGGTTGAGCATCTCAACTCTACCCTGTAAGAATCAGTGGCCATGATGTGAGTCCTGTGACCCCAGCGACTGAGCTGCATAGTTTCTTAGTATGCACTAACTTTCTCCAATGGCACCAATACTGTAGCTATGAGGGACAGGAAGGAACTGACCTGGGCAAACTTACCAAGTCTGTGTCAAGTTTCAGACTCAGAATCGATTCCCGGGGCTCATCTGCCGACACTTGAAGTTGGCATGGGAATGTGGACCTGAGAAAACAATGGTTACTCTATGAAATAGTACCTCCACTATCTCTCTACACAGCATGCCTTCCCCTGCCAGACCCATGAGGCAGACTCATGAGGCTCAGCTTGTCCTTGATGGCTCAGTGGTTTTGTTTGTTAGGCATCATATAGCATCTACTATAAACCTCTGGTATTTTTTAGCGCACACACTGAGCGCTCACTGCACTTACTACAACAGCATGTTAGGTACTTTTCTGTTGTTGTCATGAAATATCCTGACAGAGCAGTTTAAGGGAGAGAGGATTGTTTTTTTCTGTCTGCAGTTCAAGGGTACTTTCCATGGCGGGGTAGTCATGGCAGCAGGAGCCTGAGGCAGCTGGTCCCATTTCATCCACAGTCAGGAGGCAGAGATGATGAATGCTGGGGCTCAGGCCACTTTTTCCCTTGCGTTCATTCCAGGACCTTAGCCCATAGAGTAGTGATCCCGCAGTTAAAGATGCTCTTTCCATCAGAATTGTCTAAATCTAGATAATCCCTCACAGGTGTCTCTTTGTGATTCTAGATCCTCTTAAGTCTACTGTGTTAGGCATCAGAGATGGGGACCGGGATGATAATGAAAGACCAGGGAACATGCAGAGTCTAATTCTAGTCTGCCATTGTTATTTCCTGATTTCTGCTTGAGTAGAGAAACAAGGCTGACAGACATTGACCAGCCCAAATGCCTCCCAAGCAGAACATGGACAGAAGACAGTCAGGAAAACAAGACTAAGGAACTTGGCTTAGTGACGCCTATAGAATGCTGTGCATTTAGCCTTCGATTTGGAGGTGGATGGGGAAAATGGATTGGCTCTGGGTGTGAGATTTGAACAAAATGTAGTTGATGATTGTCAGAACCAGTGAGGGAATTACCAAAGAGCCTAAACACTGTTTTATAAATGCACATATATTGATGTTTATTTCAAATAAAAGAGTTGTAGGACCAGTTTCCCCAAAGCCAGAAACTTGGAACAGAAGCCAGAGAGTGGACAGAGCTGGCTGATAGTAGATGTCTGCATTCACAACCCTGGTCCTCCCTGCGGTTGTAGCGAATAGTGAAGGAAGCAGAGGTTGATGGGGCACTGAGCTGCCCATGCTGGTCCTGATGTGGAGACATCTGGAAAGAAGCCCACGCAGAGGTCCTCATCTGCTCTCAATAGGTGAGACGTTGTCCCTGCAGACACAGGTCTCCCTGTGCCCCCCTACCAGCAAGACTGAGAATGTAGACTTCAGACCTGACTCAAGCAGGTCCTGGCTGCTGATCTCGAGGAAATATTGGTTTTCATGTGTTCATCTTTAAAAGTGGGTTTGGAAAAACAGGAGAAATTGTCACAGCAGCTAATGTTTCCATATTTGTGGTAGTGTCTCTTCTGCAGGAGTTCCCACCTACAATCCCAATGGGAATCTAGAGGTTACTCTCCCCCCCCACACACTGCCATGGCTGAACTCTTGATTGGCTTACCTCAGGTAATGCAGTGTGCAGACTGGGCTGGGTGACTGGGTGCTGAACTTATGATGTCAGGTCTAGACCTAGACAGCCAAGCAGAAGGAGAGGACCATGGAGGAGACAATGGATGCTTTACAGTGTGGGATGCTCATGCTGATCCTGGTAGCCTCCCAGATGACTGAGAACCTTCAGTTTACTTCCCTCTGCCTTCCTCACCATTTCTGTGTCTTTGCAGACCAGCTAGCACCATGGGAGCTGAGGTGCCATTGAAGGTCTATAACGTTCTCTTTTCAACTAGAAGACCCCTCAGTGAGGACCTTGAAAGCCCAGGAAGACTCTCACCTTCTTAGCCTTTTTAGAGAATGTCTTCCCCACCCTTCCTCAGAGGAAGGTATGAATGAGATAAGACTCCTCATGCCTTAATCAAGAAGTCATATGGCTTAGCCATGCTGTACCTTGCTGTAATCCCCTGAGGAGGGATGAACTCTAATGTTGAATGATACAGATCTTTCTTCAAAGTGTTGAAGGAAGGCCCACGTGCAAAAACACAGTTTAAACATGTGTTGGCCTTCTCCACTTCTAAGCATCTCTTCCTCCATCCATTCTCCTCTCACCTCCTCTTCCCCTGCTCTCTCTTCTGTCTCCTGTTACCTTCTCCTCTTTTTTCCTCTCACCTCCCCCCTTCCTCTCTTCTCTTTCTCTCCTTTCTCCCCTCTTCCCTTCCCCCTCTCTCTGCTTTCTTTCTCCTCTCTAGTGTACAAATGAGAATAAGAATTTCCCAAGGGCCAGCTCTCACCTGGAATGTACCACAGACCATTAGCAAGCAAAGTCCTGCCCTGGGCACTGCAGGATGAAAACAGGAAGGTGGCTCACAACTCCCCTCCCTTGCAGTCACATGGTTCTGGACCTCCCCCACTCTCTAGGAAGTATCTTGGGCCACTGGACCGCTCAAAGGCTTGCAGGTGTCAGCAACAGCTATTAAATCCTCCTGAACTCTGCAGCTCTATGGGAAACCTTCAAATACCTGCTACATGCTGGTCACAGGTGCGTGGCTGCAACATTGCTGATTCTGTAACTTTCTGTATGCTGCTGAATTCAGAAAACACTTCGTCTTTGAGAATGCAGCAGGCAGTAGGTTTGGCTTATTCACTATCTGACACCTCAGGGTAGGAAGTAGCTTCCTCTGTGATAAAACGAGTGCTTTGCTACAAGCAAGACATGACTGCACTTTTCACTCTTTATTTTTATTTATTTACCTCTCTCTCTCTCTGCCTCTCTGTGTCTCTCTCTCTCTCTCTCTGTGTGCGTGCATGCGTGCACACGTGCACACACGCACCATGTGTGTGTAGGTGTCCACAGAGGCCAGAAGAAGGCATCTGATTCCCTGCAGCTAGAGTTGTATGCAGCTGAGAACAGTTCTGTGTGGATGCTGGGAACTGAACTTGGGTCCTCTGCAAGAGCAGTAATCACTCTTCACCACAATCCATCTCTCCAGATGCTACCATCCCCAATTTCACTCATATAGACCATCGAGGTCTGTATTGCTCCACTTTTTGCCACTTTCTGAAATACAGGAATCGCTGCGGGAGTTGGCCATGCATCATTCATCATTGGATGTCAAGTCTTTGTCTCATGCCTACGATAATGTAGTTATCTCAAACTCACTGTAGAACTTCTTCCCCACCTCAACCCCCAACATTGGGAATTGAACCCAGGGCCTCATGCAGAGCAGCTAAGTGAACTATGGTAGACTACCTCCCTACAACCAAGCTTTGTGGAACCTCTAGTAACTTGTTACAGGATTTTGTAGCAAGTTCAAATTAGAGCTGGGATGTGAAAGGTTCCAGACAAGAGAGTTGGCTCTTAGGATGAAACCAGTTTACTGGGAATGGTATCAGAGCATAATCTGGATGATGTCTGCCCTGGGTATGTGAGGAGATGAAGGAGGACTGAGACTACTGTGGCTCATGTTGTCTTCTCTGTCATGGTGCTTGAGCACAGGGGAGAATGTCTGACTGTAGAATTGAAAACCACCATGTGTTAGGTGCTGTGTCCCTCCTGGGCTTCTGTGTTGGAGATTCAGCCCTGAGCATGGCCAGGAGGCAGGAAGACCCTTTAAAAGTGGGACCTCATGGCAGGAAGTTGGGATACTGAAGATGTTGGGAAAATTTAAATATATGCTTGTGGGATCCAGTTAGATCCTGAAAAATCAAATCACACACACACACACACACACACACACACACACACACACACGTATATATTTTAAGCAAGCCTGATTTCCTGTCTTTCCATGCAACTTTCCTCCTTGTATAAATATACTACCACCATGACGCTGTGTCCATCCACATGTGCTGCAAGAGAGCTCTCACACATGCTGGACCATTAGGGCTGCCTGAATTTGGAGTCCATCCTCCCAAACGGAGAGCTAAACAGACATTTTTATAGAGTAACCAGCCTCAAGCGTTTTCCTAAAGCAGTGAAAACACATTAATACATTATGTTTCCAAGGAGGAGAATGCAGTGATGACACATTCTGTCTGTGAAAGAAAGCCCAGCGCACCTCCCCACACTGCAGACACCTGTAACAGTCTTTGTCTTCTCAAAATGTCAAGGCAGCCTCCCTAGTGTGACACAGTTCAGGGGCTCGAGTTCAAGGGGCAGCAAGACCTTTAGGGAAGAAAGGCGAGGGGAAAGAAAACGAAGAATGGAGTGTGGTTCCTCAGAACCCTTCTCAAAAAGCTAGAGCACTGACTGTTGAACTGTTGAGACCTTTGAAGGTCTCACACACACACACACACACACACACACACACACACACACACACACACACACACACACACACACACGGCAGGTGCAGGGGAAGGTGCTGTGAACACTTGGTGCATGCCTCCCCAGTCACAAGCAGTGGGAGCCTGGAACTCCCAGACCAGCAGCCCAGGACCAGGGACAGCATCCAGAGGACTGCTGAGAGCTTACAGGTCTTGGCTAAGTGTGCGCATCCCAGATAACAAGATTTGAAGAAAGAAATTAAACCCTTGGGTCTGAAAGTTTTGAACAAAGATGAATTTTTTAACAGAGAAAATGGTATTACATCAGTTTAGCCATGCTCAAAATCAATTAATACTTGATAAAAGCAGAGCATTTCTGATAAGCTCCTGACAGCACGCTGAGATTCTTTGTAGGCTGCCTGCTGGGTAGTTAAGCTGTCCAGCAGACACCCGGTGCTCAGTAGTTTGACACCATAAAAGTTAGCTGTGATGGCCCCACATCTAAGCTGGCCTGTCCTTGGTCATGCTTCCTTGTAAGTCGGGTTATAGGACAGCTTGCCAGTGGACTGATCTAGGCTGAACATGCCAGGGTATCTCAGCTGACCCACTTGCTCGCTCTGCATCTCCCCTCCCCTTCCTCTTGAATCTAGGAGCTATGGTCTTTGCAAGGCCACTGCAGAGGCACAAGGCAGCAAATGGATGCAAATCAAAGTCTCAAGACTGAGACTCAGAACAGGCCTGTGGTCCCTTTCCCACATACTGTTCCAAGTAAGTCAAGTGGCTGATGAGTGGGGAAACACTGCCTATCCCTTCTGTGGTAGAAACTACAGTGCCACGTGGATTATGGCCACTAAAAGAAGCACAGAGATGTGAGGCACTGGTGCCGATGGCCACGCATGACTGTTAAAGTGTCCCACTGATACTTCTGGCAGTCCTGGACTCTGAATATAGTAGACCAAGCCACCGGTATCTGGACTTCCATCACGATCTCTTCTCAATACCATTGAGGGGCTTTCTTAGACTTGTTCAGGTTCAGACTGTTGCATTGGCAGCGAGCTTTTTTCCTTGGGGTTACTTTATATCATGAAGGGGGGTAATTTCATCCGCCTTTAGTGAACCCTCCAGAATGAGATGAACCTGCCACCTGAATGGCTCATGGGGACACCGGACAGGGAATCAGAGTTGCTAGCTTGTTGCCTCCAGTCAACAGCTGTGTGAAGAATCTTGTAAATAGATGGACAGGGTAATGGAGACCTGTGGGGTGTTTTTGTTAGTTAATACCTGGAATGGAGGGCAAAGAGCTCTGGGAACTGACAAGAATCAAGGAAGGAGGTGCTGCCAAGGTTTGGCTTGAGGACAGAAAATAGTGCTTTATCAGTGAGAGTTTTATGTGCCTGTGCTTATGGCTGAGTGTGAGTATGCATAGGTGTGTGTGTGTGTGTGTGTGTGTGTGTGTGTGTGTGTGTGTCCATGTGTGTATGTGGAGGCCAAAGGATAATATCAGTTGTCTTTTGTATTCCACCTAATTTTTTCAGACAAGGTCTCTCATGAAACCCAGAGCTCACTGTTTTTGCTAGGCCCTGTGACCATCCAGCCCCAGGGATCTCCCTATCTCTACCTCCCATCACTGGGGTTACAGATGCACATACCACCGCACCCAACATTTTCATGGGTACCAGGGACCAAACTCAGGTCCCTCAAGCTTGTGTGGGAAGCACTTTACAGACTGGGCCATCTCCCCAGCACTCTGAACTTTGGATACGTAGGAAGTGATGATAAACTATCCTTCTCCACACTCCGAGTTGTTCTTTAAAAGAACATCTGCACACGCAGCTTGAAGTCCCCCTATACCAGCTGAAAGCAAATCTCCTTGTCTCTGTAAGGTTACTAAGACCTCTGCCCACAGCTCTCAGGGATCACGTAACCACAGTTGATTGACATGGAGACCTTCTGCAAGTTCTGACCTGGGTTAATGATGTGTGTGCTGTGTGTAAGGAGCTCATGTGTTTATGGGCTGTGTTTCTCTCACACTAGCTCCTTGTGTGTCTATCTCCAGTGGTGCTTGCTACTAGTTTTAAAGAGGGTACAGTAGTCTGTTTTGTCACAAGGCACGATTGCCTTCTGCTTTTTCAGTGTATTCATGGTTTCAAGGATCAGTGTAGACCTGACACAGTAATTTAGTTTCATGTTCTATGAAAAGCAGTGTCAAACACAGTGCAAATTCCTTTCCAAGTCTTTGATGCCTGACAGACCAACCTGGGATGGGCAGGAAAGGCTTATATTGTTTATATTGTTTAGGTCTCATTTTTGATATATTTTATCATAATTCCTAAGCAATTTAGTCTGTGATAAAGTTCTATTCCTTATGGAATTATCTGGAACAATGTCTGGGCTGGCTGAGAAGTTGGCAGACTTTATGCAAGTATGGAGGTGGTCTGCCTGGATCTACTCAAGAGGCTTCCTCAGGCTATGTGCAAGGGCTGCAGTGGACTGACTGCCTGGATCTATTCAGGGGGTTTCCTCAGGCTATGTGCAAGGGCTGCAGTGGCCTGTCTGGAATTGCTCAGGGGGTTTCCTCAGGCTCTGTGCAAGGTCTCTGATACAGTGGACTGCTTGTATCCACTCATGGGGTTTTCCTGGAGCTGTTTTTTTATTTTATTTTATTTTATTTTTATTTATTTATTTATTTTTAGCTCAGACTAGAACTCAACAAAGTAGTTGGTTGTTAGTCCTTGAGGTCAGACCAGCATCTAACTGTCAAGAATGTGGAAAGAAGTTCTTAAGGAAGAAAGGACATAGAGGAAGCCAGTAATCACATACTTCATGAAGAATAAGTCTGCTGGAGAGATGCCTTAAAATAATCTTCTTTCAAAAAGTAGGTGTGGGGGCTGGGAGAGGCTAGAGAGGGGTAAGAAGGGATTTCAGGAGGGAGCTGGAGGGAGCACAGCAGGGGGGAAGCGTGGCCTCTCCATTAGCAGAGGGAGAGAAGTGGACTTCACCTTCTTACCGTGTGTTTTGAGGAGTGGGGGGAGGCATCAGTGATGCAGAAGCTGGCTGCAGTGGAAGCCCAGCAGACCTCCTTACTATTGCTTCCTGCTGCTCATTTGCCCAGCACGTTACAGGCCATGAACTACTGGACCCCCGCCTGCCTTGTCTCAGTTGGGTCTGCTAGGCAGGGTGGTTCCTGGGGCTCAAGGGTGGGGCTTCTCCAGGATGGACAACCAGCAGCTGCTAGAGTAAGTCAGACCTTAGGGAGCAACTGGCAATTAGAAGCCTGACGAGCGGTCATTGCTCCAGGTCCTGACAGATGACGGAGGTACAGTGATGAAGAGTCACACTGATGGAACCTTGACACTATCCTTGGCCCTGTGATGGAAGAAGCTGATGAGAATAAGTGGTAACTGATAGCAGGCTCATCCAGCTGGGTGGACCTGGCATGCTGGAGCTGACGGATCTCACTGCAGCAAGAAGGGCAGTGAAGAGGCTGACTGCAGATGGAGATCTCAGTCTAGCCTTGCTATCTCTGAAGCATTCCAGAGTCTTTTCTGAGTGCCCACAAGTGAGCTCATGTGCTATATCGAGCTACCTTTGAAATCACAAAGAGGGCCAACAACAATCCCTTCCTCTGACAACGCGAACACTTGCATAACCAGCCACCGGGCTCCAGGGAGAGCTCCTGATGCTCACGGCAGAGACAACCCTAGCCCTATCCTGACAGCTGCTGGGACTGTGCCTATGTTATTAAACCTCTCAGCCCCCTAGTTTCCCACTACAGATCTGGGACAGAGGACCCTTACGTCATAGACTGCCATGAGGACTAGAGTTACAGTCATCCTTCTCTATCTATGGGTGATTGGTCTCAGGGCCCCCAGATGATGTCCTCATCACCTAGGCACTCAGTCCCTTCTGTCACATGGCCTTGTTTTTGCACATTCCTTACTTGTGCTTCACACATTGGATATTATCTCTATATTAATGAAAATACCAAATACAATATACATTCCATTCCAATGGTTGTTGTGTATATTTTAAGCCATCTCTAGTTTGCTCATTATATCTAATGCATTATAAAAATCATGTGCAAGTTCTTACATCACATTGCTTATGGAAGTAAGAATACAAACAAGTCTGTGAATGTTACATATAGATGGAATCTTTCCCATTTTTGCTCTAGCTGGTTGAATCTAGCTGTTGTTAATGACCATCCTGTATATAACCAACTCTGTTAGGAGGTCATCCCTTATATACCCAAGGACCTTAGTTGGTTCTGGGAACAGAGTTGAGGGCAGCCTGGCCTTGTTCAGTATGTAGTCACTTTCTTTAATGAGGGCCTGGCTTCGGTCTCACTGCATCAGCTCAATGCGAGACTCTTCCTTCCTAAGATCCTAGAGGTTTAGGAAGAGGCCATCGAGAACCTGTTTGCTCCATGGATTCTGAGGTGCAAGGCCACAGTCTGCCCTGGCCTGGGTATTATGCTGTGTGAGTACCTCCAGATTGTACCAGGCACCCTTCAATGCTGTGAGGAGTAAATGGCTCCAGAGGAAGCAGCACTGAATGTTCTCTACTCAAGGCTTCCCCTGGAATTGATGTGCCTGGGCCCCTTGGGGAGGGATCTCACATTGCTTCTGCCTCACTCTTTGGCGAATGATGAATATTTGTGATAATGAGTTTCATAGCTCACTCTACTTCTAAAGCAGCATCCAATGTGTGCATTGGGTCATGCAACCCAAGGGAAGAACCGGAGCCTCTTAGGGGGACTCAGGTTCCCTCCTGCTACAATATCCTCAGAGGAGCAACCAGGAGAACGCTCCCAATTACTTCTCTCACCTTGTCCTGTCACCAAAACCTATGAGCTGCCTCAATCTGTTTCATCTTTAAAATTCTTATTTCCTCATGCATCTTGAAAGATACATTGATTGGTCTAGCATTCCTGGTTTGTAGTTATTTACCTCCAGAGCTTCAAATGTTTCTTTTTTTCCTCCTCCTCCTCCCCTTCCTCCTCTTCCTCTTTCTTCTTTCTTTCTTTTTCTTTTTTAGACAGGGTTTCTCTGTGTAGCCCTGGGTGTTGTTCCATAGACATGGCTAGCCTTGAACTCTGAGATTTACCTCAGCTCTGGTTTTAAAGGCAAGAGCCACCACACCTGGCTTAGAGCTTGAAATATTTCATTCCATGGTTTTTATAGTTGGTCTTTCTTTTTAATTCCATTGACCCTCTGCACAATAGGAATTAGACATGTCTAGTCACTGAAGACATTTGTCACACTGACCCATTTGGAAAGGTGATTTTAAAATATTTTCTTTTCAGAGGAGGGATTTTCTAACTATGTTAAGCTGTTCTTTTTAACACATTATTTAATAATATTTTAGTGCTGTTTAATAACAATTTAATACATTGTATTGGTGTACATGGAATAAAGATTGTTTTGTACTTTATTAAAACAGTGAGTTTATTTCCCATGTCTCTTTTTGTCTCCCCGCCATTTCCATGTCTGACCACCACTCTTACTGTGTCTCATCCTAACATCCCATACATACTTAGAACCAACAGGGTGAAATTCCATCATTAAAAACTAAAGAGGCATTTTAGACAGCACATTATTGGCCATGGAACCTGGACAATACTTATCAAACACAGTAGGGAAGGATATCACTTTGCATTATAGAAAGGACAGCCAGATATCAACTGTTATAATAAATAAAGTGAGATGGAATATTTCAAACTGTTTAAACCATTTTCTTAAAGAGACTTCTTCCACTGCCAGAGATCTTGAGTAACCTCCGGGTCAGTCATCTGAAAGCAATTTTTCATGAACTTGACTTCTACTCTGGGAGAACAACCATGTTTTCTACACTCACTTGCATTTTACCTTACTGTTCTCTGGGTCCTTTGGGTGTTTTAGGATTTTTTTCCTCTTTTTTTTTTTTAATGTGTGTGTGTGTGTGTGTGTGTGTGTGTGTGTGTGTGTGTGTGTGTGTGTGTGTGTGTGTGTGTGTGTGTGTGTGTGTGTTTGTGTATTGTTGTTGACCCTTTGACCTTGATGTTGATAGTTTTACATTTTTTTTTCCATTCTGGTTTGATTTTTTTTGCATTTTGGCTTGAGTATCTCACACAGATTTCTTCACTAGAGCTTTTTCTTCAGTTTCCTCATCGTCTAAATCATCATTAGCTGTACAGTCATCATCATCAGCCACAGCAGCAAGTCATGGTTCTTCTGTGGAACCTCGTTGCCCCTTTCAAGGCAGATCACTCCCCAGACATGCTTCACTACCCCTGACTTCATCTCCTGACTGCACTGTAGGTGTCGTCCACTGATGTGCACAGGTCCTGACCCACGCTCCACCTGCAGACCACAGGGGACATCACTTCACAGCTCCCGAGGGAACTTGCTGGTTGTACAGACATTTCACGGTTGCCAGGGTCGCTTTAACCGGACCATGTTTGTAAGGCATTGCTTCTGCCTTGACCATGTGTCATCTGTCTTTTGCCCCAGTCCCTAAACTGACGGTTCTTAATGGTAACCAGTGCTCATTTTCATCATTATCCACCTCAAAGTGATCATCTTATTTCTGAGGCCTCACAGGGTCACATCCATGTCCATGGTGTCTTCCTGAGGTGGAGGCATGCACTCTGTATGAGACAAGCCGGAGCAAGATAACTGCCTGCTCTTCCTCAGGACAGACAGGCAAGACAGACTCACACCGAGAAAGAATGGAAAGAAAGGAGGAAAGAAAGAAAGAAAGGAAGGAAGGAACTAAAAGTAGTAAGTATAAGCAGATATATAAAAATACCTATGAGAGAACAGAAACATATTTTTCCTGTTTTGTAGATGAAACACAAGTTAAGGCCTGTCATATCTGTAGTTAGAGTGTCTTTCATGGTGGTTGCAGCTTACTTTCTTGGCCAGTAATGCTTTGTCTCCATAGCTGAAGTCAAGATATGTATTCCTTCCAGCACAGCAGAACACTGGCCAGTGGCTCCCTAGGCACTGACCCCAACTGGATCTTAAGGATCGTTTCCATGCTCCCAGTCTTGCTTCACAACTTAGGACCTTCTACTTCATGAGTGAGTGTAGTCATACTACATCCATCTCTCTGCTCCAGTGTGGATGCAAAGTGACCAGGTGCCTCATACTCTTACCACCATGTGTTACGTTCCACGGTGTAACCTTGAACTGTGAGCTGAAATGAAGCCTTCCTTCTTGCAGTTGCTCCTGGTCAGGTAGTTGGTCTCAGCGAGAAGGGACAGAAGGAACCCAGTAGGTCCTTCCTGACTGACAGGCCTCAATGCATAGTGGAAGTTGCTGCGAGGTTTTCCTGTTACCACAGAGAAATAGTTTCCCTGCTTGCTTAAACCAGCCCACTCCTCTCCTGAGGGTCTTCCGCACTTAGCTCCATCCCCCTGCCTCCTGGTGGAATGAACCTGTCTTCACACATATTAGCAAGTAAGTCTACCCCTGTGAGCTTTGCCGGGGTACAGCTAGTGGCCGTACAAGAGCTCCTCCTGGCTGGCTGTATTTCTTCAGCCCTTCGCTCCCTCTCCCTATTGGTAAGGTTTGTTCAAGTTGAGCTCAGCAGAGGCCAGGCCCTCTGGGAGTTGAGAACCCCTTGCATGCCCAGGAAGCCACCACCTGTCCACAGCATATGGCACGAGGCATCTCCACAGCTCCAATTGCACCGACAGCTGAGGTTTCCAACTGCGAGCTCAGCCGCCTTGGAAGACAACAGGGTTTAGCCAGTACTGACCTTGGCCTGGTAACCTTCAGAGACACCTGGTAGATGAAGTAGGTGCCTAAGCCCCTGTGGGCATCCCTGAATCTCCTCTCTGGCTCTATAGGAAGGCATTCTGAGGCCTACCTGGCCAGCCTCCTACTGATGAGATAGAAAGTGAGGATTCTTGACCACAAGCTCAGAATGTGAAGTCCCCTCCCTGGTATCCCGGCTGGTTCATTCAACACTTACAGCCAGCTCTTTCAGGCTCACTGTCCTCCCAGCAGGAAGGGGTCCCCATGCCTTTTGCTGTTCTGCTAGACCCCAGGCCCTTCATCATAAAGCAGCCTCACCCTGATGTGGCTTCCACCATGGAAAGATTCCTGGATGTGATAAAAACCCGAGCATGGAAACACCAAGTGTATACAAGCCACATCCCAGACACTTTAGAATACTAGGACTTTGTATTCTGTCCAATTTACATAACTTACCTAAGAAAACTGACATCTCGGTGAAGCATGCTTGTCTGAAGTCTGCTGGGTGATTTAGGAGGAAGGGTGCTGCAATGCCCATGTGTGTGTGGGTGGAGGTGGGGTGGGAGAGGAATCATAGGGTTTCCTTCTCAGGTTTGTTTACTACCTGACTTTTCCTGCCCCAGGACTGACTTTGCCTCTGAGCGGCCAAAGCAACTGAGCTTGCACGAGTCAGGGTTTTGCCTTCAGTCAGAAGCTTCTAAATCAAGAATACAAATCAGCTGCCGTTCTCCTCCAGCTGTGCTTCAGAAGCTCTTCTGAAACAGAATGCAGTGAGTCTGCCCCAGCAAACACAGGCATACAACTTTCATCCACAATACCAGGCCAGCAATCTATAGACAGATGCAGCTGAAGCCCAGAGGGCGCTGGCACATTGCAAAATCAAACACAGTCCAGAAAAACCCCTGCCCAGACCACAGCTCAGGTACCATCTGAAATAATGGCAGTCGGAGCCAAATCCATCAATTAAACCAGAATCATAGATTTATCATTATATCTGTGGCTTGCTGCTCGCAGTGATGCCTCGTGAATTAATGAACCCATCATGTATCAATACTTTGTGTTGTTTTTAAAGCAGAAGATAAAACATGGAACTAGGTCCTGCTCCCAGGGACTCCCTTTCCATTGTACTGATTGAGATAGAAATGAAACACTGAACTCAGATCGGTGGTTCTGTAATTCATTTTTTTTAAATGGGCTTTTATTTTTATCAGTGATGACTGGCACAGACTCTTACCTTGGAGAGATTCAGACTGAGGTCATTGGAATGGTCCAGAGTTTAGAAATTCTTATAAAACCCAACTGCGCAATTGGGTTGGAATCCTGCTAAGAACAGGCTTGCCTGTGCCAGGCTTGTGCCCGGTTCCATTTGGTTCCTGGCAAAACAAGCTTTGAAGAATGGCACTTGGTTTTGTTTATTTGGCATTTCAAATCCTGGACCTGCTGGCTCCCTTCCCAGTCAGAACTGCTGATGACCAAAGGTGTGAACTGCAGTAGCTCAAAGTGAAGTCGGTGGGGGTGACAGCAGGGTGCCACAGAGGGGATGCAGGGCGTATGACACCTGGTGTGCCATGGAGTGTGCTTGTGGTTCAGGGTACCCAGGTCCCCATGTGCCATGGAGGGTATTGCATTTCATGGTACCTGAGTCCCACAGACCACGAGGTTGCTGTACAGTACAAGGTACCCAAGTCCCAGTGTGCCATGGAGAATGCTTTGTGTTTCATGGTACCTAGGTCACAGTGTGCTGTGCAGGGTGATGTGTGAGGCAGGGTGGTGCAGGGTGAGCCTCATTGTGTTCCTTTGGCCAATCTGATCCGTTTCCCTGGAACCACAAACATCTCTCCTCCTCCTTTCCCAAGGAAGAAAGCTCCGACAAAAACACACTGGGCCCTAACTCTCTTGCTGAGATCTTGTAGCTCCTCACCAAACATGGTGGGATAGATAGAGGCCTGTCCTGCTTTCCAGCCATGGAAAATGCATGCTTAGAGCCTGCACCCCAACCCTAGTGAAAGCTAGCCTCTTTAATGGTGTTTTCATTCGGGCCCCACTGCTTGGTTTGTCATGTGTTGGGTTAACATTCTGAGCTCTGTCTTTGCATCATTCTGCTGCACAGTAGGCAGCTGAAATCTAAGCATCAATAGAGAGAGGGGAGAAAAAAAAAAGACTCCTTTTTAAAGTGGGCTGTGAGGCCTGAAAAAGAAATCTCAGTTTGTGAACTTTACAAGCTCGGAAATGATTAAAATTGATTTGCCTTTTTACTGATAAAATGGTATCCGAGGCAAGGGACCCCTATTTTGTGTATTATCTTCTCTACTGGGGCATTTGTCTTTACTAAAAACACTCTCTTACTTAAAGCAGAGGCGGGAGAAATAGCTCAGCAGGTAAGGGCACTTGCTGCCTTTCCAGCACCTCTGTTGGGCCTTTCAGGACCACCTGTAACTCCAGCTTCAGGGAGCCTGATGATCTCTTCTGGCCTCCTTGGGCACCTGCACATATGTGCTTATATGCACAGACAAATGAAAGTAAATGACTAGATTAAAAAATAAGTCTAAAGCAGAGGTTTGTGTTGGCATGAAACCGTCAAACAAAAAGACAAAAAATAATGAAGTATTTGAACAAAATTCTGTTCCTTAAGGTGGATCTAAACAGTTCACCAAACACATTCTAGGGATTATTAACTGAGGATCAGAGAAACATGTTCTAGCATCACAGGGTTCATATGTGATACAAGAACAGCAGCACAGAGTGGGTGCCACTAGACCTTTTCTTACAGCATCTAAATTACAACAGCAGGACAGAGCCGGCCCTCACACACAGCAAGGCACAGTGACATGAAGCCTCTTTCTTGGGGCTGCAGAAGAGAAGGCACTGGAGAGCCTTCATGCATGGGCCGTCCACGAGCGAGCACCTCTGTTCATTTCCTTTCTGCTATGTGAGAGCTTCCTGTTACCAACTGTTTATTTGTTTGTTTTTTCAAGACAGGTTTTCTCTGTGATCCCTGGCTGTCCTGAAACTCGCTCTGTGGACCAGGCTGGCCTCGAACACAGAGATCCACCTGCCTCTGCCTCCTGAGTGTTGGGATTAAAGGCGTGCGCCGCCACTGCCCAGTTTTTTTCTGACTTTTAAAAGGGAATATTTTTTCTAAAAAGAATGAACAAACACCTACTTGTGAGAGCTAAAAGAATAAAACCTCTAGAAGAAAATATGTGAAACAGAACCAACTGGAAAATTTATAACTCAAAATATCATATTCCATAAAAATATTAAGATAATGTTGGATTAAGCATTCTCTCTCTCTCTCTCTCTCTCTCTCACACACACACACACACACACACACACACAGAGAGAGAGAGAGAGAGAGAGAGAGAGGGAAAGAGAGAGAGAGAGAACTCCAAAAGTACAAATAACAAAGCAAAAACAGTCATGTGGACCTCATGAATAGTAAAAGCTTTTATACATTAAAGCACAACATCAATGAGGTGAGAACAATATGGAACCCTTCCCCTGGTCAGGCACATGGCTGCTACAAAGGTCTTGTTCTTATTCTGTCCATCTTCTGTCCGTTCTTCAGAACTCTTTTCTTCCGCTTATGGTGACTGTAGCAGATCATGGATTCCATCTTAAGAACCTGAATTTTTAAAGTTTCCTGGGAAGACTTATGTTCTGTTGGGCAGGGGAGGGGGCATTATTTTGCTGATTTGACAGCTCAGTCTGTGCAGCTTCCCTTCAGGTTTTGTCCAGATAGATGTGTAACCAAGGTAGGTCACTGGACCTGCTGGTCCAGCTGCATCAACAGACTCTCTGATCTCTGCTTCTCCCACCTGTGACCCTGCTTCTGCTGCGTGATCTCTGCACCTGTCCATGCCACAGGTTGAAAGCAGAGAGCTCAGGATGGCTTCTGTGCTTCCCTTCTCCCCCAGGCCAAGGTGTTGTATTGTTTGTAATCCACTAACACTTTTCTGAAAATGGCATTTGCCTAAGTCTTGCCCAGGTTTGTCAGTGAGAGAATAAATAGGGCCACCCACAGGTCTGCCTGGCTAGGGACACAAGTCTCTCTCACTTTATTTTCTTTCACTCTGGTCTTGGTATATATACTTCATCATGTTCAGTATCTTGATTTTTTTCCTTGGGGAGAAGTTCAAGGTAAGTCATAAAGGAACCAACCACATTCTGAGTCTACAAAACTTTCAGGTTCAAGGGTGGGAGAAGTGGAGAGAAGACCCAGATTCAGACAGTTTTCAGCACTCATCTCAGTCAGCTCACAACAGCCTGTAACTTCAGTTCCAGTGGTTTTGATGGCCTTTTTTGGACTCTGTGGACACCTACACATATGTGCACAGACATGCATATACAAATAAACAAAATTTTTAAACCCTCAAGTCTAAACAAATTTAAGCCTTCCTGTTTTTTTTCTTTAAAGAGGGTTGAAAAATACATACATCCCGGTATCCATAAAAAAGAAAACAGATTTGGATGCTAAAATCTGGGAGGACATTGTGGAGGTCTCACTGTTTCCATGTAAATGGAGGGCTGGTGTCTGGGTGTGATTAGATCTCACAGGGAGACAGCTAGGAGCGGGGCTGCTGCCTTTATCTCTCAGTTCAGAGCCCCTGCTCTGTATTCCTGTCTGGGTCTCCCGTCTTGATTGGCATGCAATTTCTCCTGCTCCCT
Source organism: Peromyscus leucopus (assembly GCF_004664715.2). Classification (NCBI taxonomy): domain Eukaryota; kingdom Metazoa; phylum Chordata; class Mammalia; order Rodentia; family Cricetidae; genus Peromyscus; species Peromyscus leucopus. The sequence continues at coordinate 63,717,372 of NC_051065.1, forward strand.
CTTGCCTCCATTCACTTAGGAAATTCACTCAGATTATAAGAGGGACAAAATGTAAGCTGTCTTCTGAGTCCATTTCAAATAACTGCTTGATTCTTGGACTTGAAATGAAGGCAGGCTGAGCTTTGTTCTGATCTGAGTCTGCCAGAAAGGGGAAGGGGAAGGACCACCCACCCTCAGGCCTCCACTCAGGTACCCTCACTCTGCCTGGGCTCACCCTGGCCTGTGCATCTCTCTCTCTGTTCCTCAGGTTCTGTCACCAACGGTCTAATTCCCGGAAGGCAATAGTATCTAAATTGGGCTTGGTGCATTTTGTTAAACATGGGTAAGATAAGGAGGCCTTGATGGACAGGTCCTAGGTCATTTCCCTCAATGCCATGAGAGCTGTAGGTAGTACAGAAGCATTGGAGGTTGAAGCAGGTCTTTCTCCAGGGAGATTCCCCCCCCCCATCTACACAATGCCTCAAATCTGTACTAGCTCAAGGTCAACCTCATCTGTAGCTACAGATATGCTGTTTCCTGACTTCCCGTTCTGAGTAAAATAATACAGGTGCTGCATTCTTCACAGGCAGCTTTATGTCCTCAGTGTTGTGAGAACAAAACCTCCCTTCAGATCACCACTATGCCTCCTGAGGGTGGGTGGTCAGACCCTGACTAGGATCCCACTCAAGGTCAAGCCGTGCAGTTCTTCATCTCAAGATGCCTACATGGTGTAATGGAGACTTAGGAGACTCACTGTGATGGGTCTGAGCATTGGCTTCCATGGCGACCCAGATTTTTTTTTTTCCATTTAGACACTTGAACTCCATTAAAGGGAACACCAGGAGACTTTTCCACAGAAAGCTTGTCTCAGTAGAACCAGAGGCGAAGAAGTTCCAGAAGAGTGGTCAATGGCTTCCCTCTGCTTTTGCTGTGGTTTCGGCCCTCATCTTACCTCTTCCCAGGGATGCAGGACATAGCTGGGCTTTGGCCAGAAGGGCATCTGCCCTCTCATCGTATTTTCCTTATTATACGTACTCAGAGGACCAGCCAGGCACCATGTGTGGGAGTCTGAGCAGGGTGATTGTAGTCACCCACCTCAGCAGTGCCACTGAGAGCCGCTCTTCTGGTTGTGGGCCACCTGAACTAGGGGTCCATCTAGAGACTGCTCCCTCTTGGCACTGGCTGTGTGCATCTGTCTGGTGCATTGTAGCATCTCAGAGCACAGCCTGGTTCCTGCTACCCTCTCAGTAGTAGGTAACGTGTTCAATAAGGGACACTTAACGGCTACTAGTGTTACAAGGGGAGGGAGACTCTGGAAATGAATGAGGACAAAGGCCAGAGGCCATTTTTGCTCATTCAGTAAATTTCACTCAATCTGTAATGGGTCTTAACCACAGCTTTATTGTTCTCCTGAATGAGCAGACACTAGTTCTTCCTGGAGTCTAGGCAGGCGATGGTCCCAGAGCTGGGACAGGAAATGCAGCTCACAATCTTCTAACACTCATATCCCAGCTCGTCTGGGCCTTCAGTACCATGGTTACCATGACATCACTCACAGGAACCTTCCAGGCAGTTCCCATGCTCAGGGCACAGGGTGACTGTGATATTAAAAGTAGCATTTGTTGCTCTTTATGCTCAAAGGAAATCAAGGTGAACTTGAACTCATTAGAAGCAGGGCTGAAAGCTCATTTGCATGAGCAGAATGTAGATTGGGGGCTTCACTCAGCTCAGACCCAGGGCTCCTCCTGAGCCCATTTGTTCTTAATTAAGAGTGATCCTGGGGGATAGGAAAGAGTTCAGAATGGCATCCTCACCCCCTCACCAGACCTACACAGTTTCCACTTCCCCCTTATCTTCAAAGCTTCACGCTCAGCCCTTAAAGCAGGTTCAAAAAGAGGAAACAGGGAAAATACAAAACAAATACAATAAGTTAAAAAAAAAACTACTCAAAATGCATCTCTACACAGATGAATAATGCACATGATCCCAGCGTTTATTATCTGTGATTCATCTACTTAATATTAATAATCCACAGAAGAAAATGGCACAATTTTTAACAAGTCCTCTGTGTTTTGCCTGTGAAATCTTTTGTGAATATCTTTTCTTACCTTGGCCCACCTTGCTAAGAGTTTGTTATCTCTTTTCAATTTAATTTTGTGAATAACATGGCGTTTCTAAAAGGAAAGCAAATATCCTGTCTACGTCTGGATGCCTCTTGTTCCCTTCAGCCGCCGTCAAATATGTCTCCGGCTCCGCCATGTTCCTTCTCTGGTTCTTCATCTGTAGCCCCTGGCTCCTTGGTTGGTGTGCAATGTCACTGGCTTCCTTAGCTATCATTCTGTCTCCAGAGATGTTTTATTGCGAGGCTAGGAGCCCGTCTAAAGCACTTGAATTGTTTTCTAAATTCTCTCTCCAGTGAACGCAGCCATTAACGACTTGTGTGAAGAATAAACACTTTTATAATGTGGCTGTCTCAAATTCTCAGGATAAGGTGGCTATTGATTTAGTAATAGCTAGCAAATAACGATCACATTGGTTCTCCCCCCACTTCTGTTTTCTTCCTGTGTAAAACCTTTGTTGAGCAACCACAGCCAAGGTAATAATGGTTGATAGTCCATTAAAATTCAGTCTTCCTTGAGGCCATAGAAAGGCTTCTGTGGGACCTCAGATAAGGATCTCTGCAGCTTTGCTTGCTCGGTCCTATGGGAACCTTTCCTGTCTCAGAGTCTGGTACCAGGTGGGTCTTGCAGCAGCAGTGCAGGGAACACAGATGACTTTAGTAGTTCTCGATGGACACACCTTGGGGCTCAATGCAACTGACACCATGGGTTTCAAAGTTAACTTCATGACATTTCACACACACACAGCCCTGCACAGAGCAGGTCTACTGTCTAAGATGTGGAGCTGAATGTTGGCTTGACTTGTTTACATCTTGAATTTTGTGCACATAGTTTAAATTTTCTCTCGAAATGAAGCCCTTGCCAATGTTGTCCATAGAGACCTGATTACAGAATCTTAGATGTTTAGCATGGAATGGGGCAGGGGAGGGGGCAAATCAGGAGGACATGTAGAGGGACAAGCAGAAAGCACGCTGACTGGTGTTGACTCTGAGCCCTGTGGGTCACAAGGCCTAAAGCTCATGTTTTGCCTGAAGATGGTACTTGTGAACAGAATAGCCTGGAGTCACAGTCAGTGACAGCAGTAAAGCCAAGTCCTCTCTGTTTGATCCAGAACCTTCTCTTCTACTCAGCCACTGCTGTATTTGGAGCATTTCAGCTAGTGTCTTTTTCAGACTAGTTTTCCCAGCATAGCCAAGGCTCTGAACACTGCAAGGGGTGAGGAGATACAGAGTCCCTGACCTCAGTGGGCTCCACAGCAGCTGTGTAGCATTCAGAGCAAGGATAAGAACAGACAGAGGGATCGTGTGAGGCCAGAGCAATGGCCAGGGAGAAGTGGCAGGAGATGGGAGTCAAGTCCTTAAGAAGGGCTGTGCAATGATGGAGGGCAAAGATAGCGCTTGGAAAGAGACACAGCTCCATGGCGAATTAAATGCACGGGCACAACAAGTTGCCCTCCGCAGTGACGGAATGTGATGAAAGTAGCTATGAGCCATTTCACCAGGGAGTTTATGACCAACCCGGAAGATACCTGATGTGTGTGGGAAGCATCAGGGACAGACAAGGAGAGAGAGCATGCCAGGGCCTCTCTTTGTAAGAGCCAGTACCACAGAGAGACTGATAAGAAAAGGACCCTGCCATCTCTGGCAGCACTGACCCTGCGTTCATATATCTCACACTTGGGGAGGATTCAGGGCCCCAGGAGTATCTGATGGTGGTCATTATTGATCACTCACATGCCTCCTGGCAGCATTTTGTGGTCAAGTGACTATTTACCACGTTTCTACTTATAGGATGAGGGCAAGAAATTATGCAGGGGGCCTCAGATCCTAGCCTATGAGGAGTCATTCAACTATAGGTAGGTTTCCCATGGTTCCCTTCATCTTAGTTCCCTTCTGTCCTCTCAGAGTGGAAGATGCTGGGACTCAGCGGTTCATTGGTACATGCTGATGCCGCTCTACTCCAGGGAATGTGTCTGCTCTCTAAGTGGGATGAACCGTCCCTGGGTAGAATGATCATTTGCCACGTGGGAGACTCCTCCCATGGGATGACCCTCCACCCTCCCCAGGTGGAATACCTTTCCAGGTAGGATGGAATGAAATTTCTCAAGTGGTGTGACCCATCCTTATGTGGGATGTCTCCTCACCATGTAGGATGACCCTCCCCATGTTGGGTAAACTCTTCCCATGTGGGATGATCCACTCCAGGTGAGGTGACTCTTTCCCACATGGGATTGCCTTCCCCAAGTGGGATGACCCCTCCCCAGAGGCAGTGGCTCCAGGAGAGGCCTTTGTGCCCACTGTTTATCAGAAGCACCTCCAGGAGAGAAGAAGACTACTTCCCCCTGTCTCCCACCCAAACCTGTACCCATCTTCACATAAAATAGGGAAAACTTGAGGAGAAGCCTTGCATACCAAATCAGCCCAGCCATCTCCCTGATGTGGAGCTTCATTGTGATGTTATGCTTCAGGCATCCTCTTTGCTTCCTTCCAGTATGTGTTTAAGATGGCCATATACTAGGTCTTCAGCTGGCTCATTTCCTACTGGGTACCATGTACCTTGGCACATGTATGTAAGTAGAAAGTAGCATGCATCAGTTACTCTTTATATTGCTGTGATGAGGTACCTGACAATCATCTTACGGTAGGACGTGTTCATTCTGGTCCACAGCTGGAGATCACAGTCCATCACAGCAAGAACTCACTGTGGCAGGATCAGTGCACAGCTGTGGCAGATGTGGGGGCCTTCTCCCATCTGATGGGTCAGGATATGACTGTTGGTGCTCTGCTCACTTGTCTTCTTGCCCTCCTTGTTTGATCTGGAACCTCAGGCCATGGAATGGTGTCACTCACATTCAGATTGGGCCTTGTTGCCTCAGTCAGATCTCTCTGGAAACACCTTCACCCTCAGAGGTATGTTTCTTAGGGATTTCTATCTAGTCTAGTCAGGTTGATGAGAATGAGCTGTCACCTGATGGGCTATACATCAGTCTCTTCTGTTTCCCCGCACTGGTCCCTGAGTCTCTCTGACTGACCCTCTTATTGAGGCATTGCAAGATGTTCACTCATGAGGGTCATCCTCTTTATTCAGGGGCCAATTCAAATGAGAGATTGACTCACAGATGTGAGCCAGAGATGTTGTTTGTCAGCTATTTAGGTATCCTGAGATCCAGGCAAGTTCACATATGAACGTATCATCCAAAGTCATCAAGACCAGCTCAAATCTAACAGGTGGGAGCTGGTGTCCACCTCTCCATTAGGAGGACTCCTCTGGTTGCCCAGGCTTTCTCAAGACACAACGTGTATAGAAGATGTGGAAAGAAGCAGATCAGGAAGCTTCATGACAGCTCTAATTCCACTTCCTTGCTTGTTATGGAGAGAAAGCAATCTGTTGTGCCATGCATCAACAGACCTTTCCTTAGCAGAAGAATCACACAAGAGGTCGCATGTGCTCAGAAAATGAAATGCTGAAGACCCAAGCAACACAGAGTGGTTAATGCCACACTTAATAGCGAAGTAAGGTGTGTGTGTGTGTGTGTGTGTGTGTGTGTGTGTGAGAGAGAGAGAGAGAGAGAGAGAGAGAGAGAGAGAGAGAGAGAGAGAGAGAGAGAGAGGAGGCAAGAAAGAAATCAAATTGCACAGATGTCTCAAGATGCATTTGGGTTGTACTGATAAAATGGGATACAAATTGGGTGAGAAGAACTGGCCAACTGAGGTGGTCAGAACACATCTTTCCTTAAATCTGTGAGGGTTTTGTATTTCCTTCTGCCAGGAGATTATCACTGCTCTTACTTAGACCCAAAGGGCAGAGATACCTCCTGCTCTTTGGTTTGCACGTGGACTACAGTATGATCTGGCCTAGGAGTCAGGGTTTGACCATTTCCCCTGTTCTTCCAATGGGAGGAGCCCCCAGTGGCTGCAGGCTTCAGATACAAGGCTTAGAGCTGAGCTGACCTCTGACTCCTCAATTCTGGGTGTTGATGCCCAGGCTTCCTCTAACCCTTGCTAATCCACGAATGGACCTCTAGAGAGTCTGCAGTGCATTGTCCTGATCCTGCTGTCCGATGTTGTGCATCAGCACCTGTGTCGCTTCTTCTGCTGGTGGTGCAGCGTTCTGGCTCCAGCTTAGCTGTGTGCATCAAAGGGCTGAAGCCTCCCATGACAGGTGCTGAGACTTTCTCCCTCCTTCCCCTACACACTCTCTCCCTGTGTTTGCTCCTCCTCACCTCTCCTTCTGTCCTTTCTCCTGCTCTTCTTCTTCAGTCCTTTTCCTCCATTTCTTGTCCCTTCCCATCCCCTCTCTCCTCTTCTCTCCCTCTCCTGCATCTGCATTTCACAAATAATGATAAGGGCGCATTTTTCTCACAACCCTTTGCATGTCACAAGCTCAAGGGGCTTTGCTTTTTGTCGCAGGGAGTCACTACATTTGAAGCCTTGTCTTTGAAAACATTTTTTGTATCAATTTTTAGACATACAAAAGACAACTTTCTTGTAAAATATTTTAGATTTTTAAAAAATTACTGCAAAATGTAGTAAATGGTGATGGAAGATATGCTTCTGTTAGAAACAAGTGTAGCCAGCTCTTAGGAGCTGGGGCTTATGAGCTCTCTTGCCTGTATCAGTTCCAGGTTGAGTTCTGCTTTCGAGCACTCATCTGTGAGCACTGATGCTATTATGTTCTGATAGTTTCTGGAAGGTGCACTCACACTGGTGGCCACAGGAGGAAGTTACAATAGCAATCAATATCATTCCCTTCTCAGCGGCAAAAGATCTCTCTTTTTTTAAAAAAGGCATGGATGAGAAGGAATCATGGGAATAAATATAGTGTTTATGGCTTGAATTAAAAGACCAAGCCTGGCACACAGCACAGCTATCAATCAACACAGAGTGTGTGCTGTCAGCAGCTTGATTCAGAGTCTGGTGAGTGGAGGTCTCTATGTGGAGTGTCATAAGCATCAAAGCTACTTTTCTGTGTATTACTTTTCTCATCTCCCACAAATCATGTTGCAGGAGATTGATGGTAATTGAATAAATTGCTGCGTGTACTTTGAGCCTGAGCTTGTTGCAGGCAGAACAGATTTATTAGATGATTGGTTTGATTTTTTTTCTCATGCCCATGCCCCTGGAGCAGTGCTCTCCAAACAAAAGCAGAGCAACCTCCGCAGGGCTGGAAGAGCAGGCTGCTGTCTGGAGGGTACATGGCAATGTTCATCATTGAAAGTCACCAAGGGAATCACTAATGGCCTCTCTGGCTGAGAGAGTCTCTGGGATCTCTTCTTTTGTGTTTTTCATGCCATAATGCCATTTTGATGTGCACTTTGTCACCTGACTCTGACTCACCTAATTCCCCTGTCTTATAAATGGAGAGATAAGCTCTCTCCCAGTGATGAGGGCTTGGCTGTGTGTGGCCATCTTTGATCATCTGTCTTCCTTAGATGATACTTGCAGAATTGTTGTAGATGGGTATTTTGAACTCTTTATTTATGGGCATGAATTGAAGTCATCCAGGGTCACACAATCCAACAAGGTCACTTTACAGATGATGTCATTTGGCAGAACCTAGGAATCATGCATGTCCCATGTCATCATTCACTATGTCTCCAGACCATTGTGAAAAAAGGAGTGTCTGAAAAACCACAACTCCTAGGAATCATTGGACGCTGTATTGTTTACTTTCCTTGTTGCTGTGGCAACAACAACTTAAGGAAGGAAGAAGGGTTTATTTTGTCCCACAGTTCCAGGGTACAGTACCTCATGACAGGGATGTCATGGCAGTAGGCAGTGAGTCACATGACATCTATAGTCAGGAAACAGAGTGCAATGGGTGCTGATGCTCAGCCAGATTTCTCCTTTTATTGACCCAGGGCTCCAGCCCACAAGACACTGCCTACATTCAGGGTAAGCCTTCCCACTTCAGTTAAATTCCTCTGGAAACATGCTCAAAGGCACATGGTGTCTCCTGGGAGAGTCTATAACTGGTCAAGATGAACCATCACAAATGCTTTTAAACCATAGTTTCCAGTGGCAGTAAAGGCTGACATGTCAGGGCTTGACCTCCTGTGTTAGCTACATTTTCTAAGTAGTTTTTCTCTTATCATTTCATCTGATAAGGGCTATGAAACCATGAGGGCCTTGAGATATATAATGAGTTTAGCAAAGAAACCTTCATAAGGACAAGAACCAGATGAATGAGTTTGTGTGGATGAGAGAGGGTCAGCAGAGGTACCATGAGAAAGACTTTGGAAGGAGTTAGAGAAAAACATTGCCCTTCATTGAAATCAGGGCTTGGTGCCTGGGTCTACATGGCTTAGCAGGACACCCCTTTCTTCCTGTAGCCTTTGTTGACCTATGCAGTGTCCTTTCTCCCATCAGCTGTCATGATAAATGAGCCCAAGTCACTACTACAGTGATGAACGTGGCTGCCCTTTCTAGAAAAGAATGGCTTTCAGCTGCTTAGTGCATTCAATGTCTTAATCCCCTTATGCGTTTGTTTTGTTTTATTAGGTAGACGGTGACACATTAGAGGGTCATGAAATTAATTTATCAGGTCATATTTAACTTAAGAAAAAAATGTAATTAAAATTGTGCCCAGTACATGGTTGTTAGTAGAATAAGTGGTTGTATTCTCGAGGTTTGTCATGCATACTGTGGTGAGTGTGTTTGTCTGTGTGCATAAGAGAGAAGGTGTTTCCTGCATTGCAATATAAATTACATTTCTTTTTATTTAAATGTATTTATTCTTTGGGCATTATAATACACACACACACACACACACACACACACACACACACACACACACACACACACGTATTTTGATCATACCCACCCCTCACTCCCTCCTCCTCCTAACAGACTTCATGTCCTCTTCTTTTTTTTCTTTTTTAACCCACTGAGTCCAGTTAGCACTGCCTTTATGTGCACGGGTGCAGTATGAGCAATATACCAGGGGCCACATCCCTGAAGAAAATTGTCTTTCCCTTCACTAATAGCTATCAACCACCACAGCTCCTCAGGTGGGGATGAGACCTCACGAGCCCTTCGCCATCCATGCTCCACTGTTGACTGGCTTGATTTTGGATGGGTCATAAAATGTGTTTCTCATAGCACACTGCAGTCACAGTTTCAAAGCCTTGGAGAGGAAGTAGATATGGACACCAAAGAGCTAAATCAGCAGGGGGCTCTGTCCAGGCCCTGCATGCCCTGTCTTTTCCTCTGGTAGACTTCTGGAAAATTAGCTGTCAGCCCCTGGAATTTTCTGTTTTTCTGTTTGTATGCATCAGGCCTTGGGGCACATTGACTTGGGTTGATGAGATGGTTTACACTAAGTATGTAACTCACAGTGAAGGTTGGTTTTGTTGTTGGATATAGTGAGTAACTGAATCCAACTATGTAAATACTACTTGCTGATGTGACTAAACCCAGGGCAGCCCTGGTCACAGCAGATTGGGTAAGCTTCTTGGGTTGGTAGCTCAATTTGGAGAGGATTAATTTTGCTATGAGATACCACTAACCTCTAACAGCTTCCCACTGGTTCACCTAGACTGCCTCATGTAGTTTCTGTTTCTTGATTTTAGCCTGTATCCCTTTGCCATGAAGTATCACAGATACAAGGATGACCCAGGAAAGTCATCTGTTCTGACCCTTGTGAGTTCGGGGAACCACTGAGGCAGGGTGGGCTCCAAGACTACAACATAGGTGCCAAACAGGAAGCAAGGACGGGAGGAGGCTTCCTGGACACCAAAAGGGACCTTGATATCTAACTAGAACATGAAGCCCTAGGCTGGAACAGGATCTATGTGAAATGAAGTATTTTGTGGCCATGGAGAAAAGATATCATGCTTTCCTGTCTGTGACTGCACTGATCTTTGGATACTGCTTGTTTGGGCATCACAGACAAATCTAACTGGGTTAGAACAAAGAGTACTAAATATTTTAATCATTTGCAGCACCCATCAGGAGCCAATAGAATGAATATGGCACAATAATAATAATAATAAAGTTATATTGGTCCATTTTCCATTGCTAAAATGAAATACTCAGGTTGGGTAGCTTATAAGGGAAAAAAAGTTTATCTAGCTTGTGTTTCCAGGGGCACAGGACTGTAATACCCATTGGGTCACAGAGAAAGTGGCCTCAGTGGTGGAATTCTGGGTGAGGTGGAGAGGCTGCATGGAGAGATGAGAAGCTGGGCATCGATTCAGAAGTCAGGCTCACTCTTCAATAGCAACCCTCTGCAAGAATTAACAGTGGTACCCAGCAAACTCCATTAGTTTCTCCTTAGTGAAGCATCCCAGTGACCTAACCACCTCCCGCCAAGCCCCACCCCTTAATAATCCCACCACCTCTCACGAGCTGAGGACTGAGTTCCCAAACCGTTGCACAAAGGAACCTCTAGCTTCCCAACATTATTGTTCTGTTCTCTGATTAACGATTTTAGTGACATTTCATTTTATAAATTATTTTTAATTATGATATATTGTAAACAAGTGAGATATGTCTTCAGAGTCCACATGAAGGAAAATCAATGTAAAATCAGAATCCAGTGCCCTCAGGGACAGCTTGGCAGAAGCTTGCCTGCCTGCTCTGCTTCACAGCAAGGATTCTTCTCCTGTTTCCCTGTGTGGTTTGGGAAAATAACACAAAAGAGATTAGTCGTTAAAGCTTTGAAATTTAATTACGATGAGGGAGTTCTAAAGGAAATTAAACATAGCATGATTACTTTTGAAAAATATAAATTCAATAGAGAATATTGGCGAATAATTCTTTCCATACTGCTAGCTCACGTTTTCTGCCATCAGGGGGTAAGAAAGAATTTTGAGAGCCATTATTAACTAATAATGGTTTCTAAGTTTTTATGTCACTCCTGTTTCTGAATATTTTTGCATATTAATAATTTCCTTGGTTCTCCAGGTCTTACTTATTAGGACAGCCAGTTTGAGAGCTTGCCCCATCTTCTGATTTGAAGGGAGGCTTTCTTTCCAGGGTTGAGGAAGGAAGAGGAGAGATGAATGGCCCTTCCTGGCCCCACCTTCCTATGCAAGCTGGAGTAGCCAGAGGGATTCCGTAGCAAAGATATGGTAATCCCTAAAGATGGCGGTCCCTGAAGGACATCAGGAGGTCTTCAATGTCTTAGATCGCTCCTGCTGACAAAGATCTCCTTCTCTCAGAAGCTTTGATCTTCCATGCCATCTGTGGCAGATGGCCTGTTTTGTGCATACTGGATTTTTCCTCTTCTCCCATTGTGCTGACCGCATCAGACTTTGATGAGCTCCCTTTGGCTTGTATCACTGTGCGATCAGAAAAGACCATGCCTTTTTCTCTCTTTATACTGCGCTGTCACTGTTTCTTGGTGTAAATCTTGTAGCCTTCCCTGCCTCTTTCCATGAACACATTGCACTGTCCCATGTCTCTTGGTCCTTCATTCTCATAGACCTTGGTCTATGTATCTGATTCATTTTCCATACTTCCCTCATTGCTGGCAGTTAAATCTCTAATGCCACCTTCCCACTGGAAAGGCTACATCCTTACTCTGTCTCTTCACCTCTTGTTAACACCAGATGACAAGTAAGTTTATGCATAGGGTCCTTTGGTAGGTTTTGCCTGCCAGGGCACACAGACTTCCAGCCCTAGCCCCGGGCCATCCTGTGGGGGAAATGCCCTCTCCAAAATCTCCTGTGAGCCCCAGGCTGCCCTGTGGGGGAAATGCCCTCTCCAAAACCTCCTGTGAGCCCCAGGCTGCCCTGTGGGGGAAATGCCCTCTCCAAAATCTCCTGTGAGCCCCAGGCTGCCTCTGGAAGCCATTGTCCTTGATGCCATCTTGCCAGCTATAAGTATCTTAGGGCATCTGAATGTCCCTAAGCCAGAGAACATACAAACTAACTGAAGCCCTGGTCTGGCCTCTGCAGTGTCTCAGACGATGACTGACGTAATGGGGGAGGACTTCATTTGCCCACAGCTCAGCCATTACAGCCTCAGAGCAGTGTGTGCTGTCACCCTTCTCCTGCTCATTCTGCCCCTGGGAAGGAAGGACACAGTTCCTTCTTCACATCCCAAAGATGCCCCCCACACTCTCTGTGTGTGTGTGTGTGTGTGTGTGTGTGTGTGTGTGTGTACATGCATATGTGTTTCACCCCTGAAGTTCCACAAACATAATTTGAAATAGGAAAATCCTAACCCTGAATACTGGACTTCTCTATTCCTGACATTTTTTTTTTTTTTTTTTTTGATTTCTCACATAGGGAGAACGCATCCTTCACCACAGGCCCCACCTTCTTCTCATCTCATACATAAACATGAGATGACTTCCCAGGGGAGCCAGGGCCCCATGCCATTGGATGAAAGAGAATACCTCCTACTTACCTATACAAATGTCTGACTAAGACTAGCTGCCCCCAGCACATCTGTGAGTAAATTAGTGTAGTTTCAGCACTCATGGCCTACAGATGCCACAGATATTTTCATATTACAATGAAAACCTTAGAATACTTAAAATTGAATTTACTCTTGCAGTTTCTTTGAGATCTTAGTGGTGTTTAGCCACATACATGTCATGTCTTTGGAGTATAAGCAGATACTCTGGCCACTGTGATGGTCCATCCTGGGCAGTCCCAAGCCACCCGTCACCCAGCACAGAGCTTCAAGTAGCTTAACCAGACATTAGGTTCAACTCAAAGCCTTTGGATGGGCACAGAGTACCTGGAGAGCAGACTTGCTCTTCCTTATAGAGTCAGCCACACAAATGTGCATTCCTTATTATTTTTCATCTTTACCAATGCGTTCTGTACTTACAGCTGAAAAAATCAGAATTGGGCATCCATCATGGCAGCCTGTTTCCTTGTCAACAGCAACCTCATAGTCAAACGTTATTATACATCTCAAACAGCCACTGCGCTGAAAACTTAAAAATATTTTAACTTTGCTCTGTTTTTGTGTGACATTAGGAATTACAAATAAAACAATTGAGTTTTATTATGTAGATTTATCACCATGTTTCGAAACAATACACTTTCTCTATCATCTGATACATTTCACTTTACACATTTCAAAAGAAGCTTCATCACAATATCCTGAGAGTTCATTGGTCCCTCTGGTTTTTTTTTGTTTGTTTGTTTTGTTTTGTTTTGTTTTGTTTGCTTTGGTCTGGAGAAAGAAAAGAATGTTGACTCTTTTCTCTTGGCAAATATTTCCTAGTCTCCTCCCTCATTTAGTGCATCAACACAACACCCTTTTCTTTCCAAATGTTTCCTCTTCTCCTGTTACCTCTTATGTCCTTCCCCCTCCTGCTGTCTCTTACCTTGTGACTGTTGGGCACATTCTTCTGTTCCATTTGCATTCCTGAGTCCCAGGCCTTCCTAAGCTGGGCACCCATACAGTTAGCCTTAGACCCCTGTGGTGGGGGTCTCCACTCATTATTTCATAGTTTTATTGAATCATTTTCCCTAAGAACCTTCAGGGAATGGGGGCAGACTTAGGGTTCTGGCTCTGGAGCCCCATGTCTACCCTATTAACTGTTGCTCTATAGAATCTTTCTACATAGGTAAGTGGCCATCATCCTTCCTTTTATCCCCAGAGCACACGAATAGCTGAGGGTTTGGCTGGTTTTTTTTTAAGTGCTCTCTCTGTCTTTCTACCCCCGCTCCCATTTTGTCCCTCTGCACTGGATACACTGGGAAGAATGTCTTGCATTCTGACCCCATGTCCTTGTCTCTATATGAAGGAGATCAAGCATAATCTACCCAAGGCCACTTAGGGAACCAGCGTTCTTATTTAAATTCAATCTGCTTTCACAGTGGCTGCCCTGTCAGCCTTCACTGCCAGACTCTTAAGGCCTAGCCTTGCACCTCTGCCCTCGTGGGTTTGAATCCTTGAATTCTTCTACATGCTAAACCAACAGTAGCTTGCATTCCTTGGTTAATGAAGTTTTTTTTTTTCTTTTTCTTTTTTTTTTTTTTTAGCAAAGAAAGGTCCATTTGTGACCATAGATTTGTTTGTTTATTTCATCTTTGAAACTCAATAGGATTTCCTGTGAGCCTGAGGCACTGGCACACAGTACTCTTCTTACTTGGTACTGCTATTTCTGATGAGCAGCCATCTTAACTCCTCATAGACCATGTTTCTGAACTCCCTTGCTATATGAACGGAACTGATAACCGTGAGGTCATCTGTAAGCATCTTTGTAGAGACACCAGCAGCGCAGCCCTGCCCTGGTGACATGGATGGAAAGTTCCTGATGACTGTGGAACGTGAGCTCTGTGATTCTGGTCCTGAGATTTGTGGCTCTATCAGATTGTGGTTTTGTAAGCAGCCATACAATGCATGCCTTTATCTTGTATATGTTAAGAGGAAGGGTTTCTCCCCCCCCCCCAATTTAATGGCCATTATTTTCCCTAAAGCCGGAGATGTACCTGGACACATGCTCTGGAAGCAAGGAAGTGCTTCTGTGATGACATAACACATCTAATGGTGGCGTCCACACAGCTGGGAGAATGAAGGAGCCTTCTGTGTTCAGCAGTCCCAATGTGCTGAGGGAACTGAAGTCCAGGAAGGTGTGTGGTTGTTTAAAGTTATGTAGAAAGGGGAAGTGGAATCTGTCTGACCTTCAGTAAGCCTTCATCCCACCTCTATGCACCATGGGTAGTGGTGGCCCCTTTCCTATAGCTAGGGACCCTTAAGCAAATTTAGAATGAGCCTCTGCATTAGTTACTTTTCTGTTGCTGAGATAAAGCACCATGTTCCAAAGCAGCTCATGGGAGAGTTTATTTTAGCTTACAGTTTCAGGGGGATAAGAGACCATCATGGCGGGGAGGCACGGCGGCAGTCAGCAGGCACGGCGGCAGGAACTAGAAACTGAGATCACATCTGCAACCACAAGCACTAAGGAGTGGGGGGGGAGAGAGAGAGAGAGAGAGAGAGAGAGAGAGAGAGAGAGAGAGAGAGAACTGGAAGTGAGATGAGACTAGGAACTCTCAAAGCCCACTGCCAGTGATATTCTTCTTCCCTCAAGGCTGCATCTCCTAAACTACCCGAAACAGTGCCATCAACTGGGACCAGATGTTCAAATGCCTGTGCCTATTGGGACTTCTCCCTCCCTTCCTCCCTCTCTTTCTTCCTCTCTTTCAGTGTGTGTGTGTGTGTGTGTGTGTGTGTGTGTGTGTGTGTGTGTGTGTAATTGTCAGTCTATCTTTCATTTGACTTTTGATCTGAGTCAAATGTACTTTGTATTGGGTCTTTACACATGTAGCTTCACCATGTAGCATCTGTCTAACCTTGTTTTTACTACTCATGGCACAATATGGATGACATAACACATCTAATCACCTGTGTTGGTTACTTTTTACCAACTTGGCACAGACTAGAATCACCTGGAATAGGGAGCCACAACTGAGAAAATCCTCCCATCAGATTATCCTGTAGACAAGTCTGTGGAACATTTTCTTGACCAATGAGTGATGTGGGGAGGCCCAGCCTACTATGGGTTGGGTGGTGGTACTTTGTGGGATAAGAAATCAGGTTGAGAAAGGCATGGAAGCAAGCCAGTAGTCAATGCTCCTCCATGACCTCTGCTTCAGTTCCTGCCTCCAGGTTCCTGCCTTGAATTCTTGCCTTAGCTTTCTTCTATGATGAACTGTGACCAGGAATGTATAACCCAAATAAACTCTTTGCTCCCCAAGTTCCTTTTGCTCATAGTGCTAATCAGAGCAGAAGCAGCAGCAGCAACAACAACAAAGTAACAGACACTCTCCTCCCTTTTGCTTCTGCAGTCATTCATCTACTCTTACACCAACCATCTCCATGATATAATGCCATACTGCTGTGATCTGGCATCTTGGAACCAGCAAAGGACCAATAAACCATCATTGTATGTGTGCTACCTGAGCCATACATCTCTGCTGCTCACTGGTGTGTGAGGTTACATTCAGCTATGCTGTTTTTGCTTCTTTTTCCTTTATCATTGGTCTAGCCAAAGATCATAATAGCTCATCTGAAACGAAGTGGAGAGAGTTATCTCCTAACACTATTGGACCTATTCTTGTCATTAAACTCAGTCTCACACCTGCCAGATTGAGTTGAGAGGGACAGCCTTCTCCAAAGTGGGATCTTACTATAGCATCCTTCCATCCACCCTGATCATTCCTCAATCCAGCAACCTCTCAGTGCTCCAAAGTTTTGCAGCCTTGGCTGTCCTGAAGTGCCATTTCTCAAGGAGTCTTTATCCTTGCTTTGGGAAGACATAGATCCTAGATGATTACTAGGTTTGATGGACAATAGATGTTCTCTGAATCACAGAGAAGACAGGAATCATGGTGTGGTTCTGAAAAAAATCTACCTTTAGGCTTAAAAATAAGTACAATGTGCAATTTGCACTCTGAAATCCATCACCTTTTATGTGTGGTGAGAATACTATGATAGTAATGACTTTGGCTTTCCTTGTAAATTATGTGCATGTGGGTGAGGTGTGGTGGCACATGCCTTTAATCCCAGCACTTGGAAGGCAGAGGCAGGTGGATCTCTGTGAGTTAGAGGCCAGAGTGAGTTCCAAGACAGGTAAGGTTATATAAGAGACCCTGTCCTAAAAAAATAAACAAACAAAATTATGTGGATCCTTTCATTCATTACAGATGATCAATCAATGACATATCCTAGAGTGGTGCCTTCCTTAAATGACTAATTTACTTTCTTTCCTTCCTGCTTCATATCAGAACACACAAATTTCATTTGTTAGTGTTTTCTTTATGAAAATTCCTTAGAATTGAGTTAGTAAGCCCAGGAATTAAGACATCCAGCTTCTGGTGTGGGAATTCCATCTGTGTGTACTGGTTCAATAATTGCACATAGCACTTTTATACTGAAAAATGCCAGTGTACTTTGGCACACCTAGGAAGGCTGTGTGGGGTACGTGAAAATGTCAGGAAACAAATATTTCCAGCAGAGGCAAGAGACTGAAAGGTTTAAAATCTCATCTCACCCGGATATATAGAGATTATGTCCGTAAGTCATGTCTATGGGTCAAGGGCACAGTGATGCCGGCTTCTCCTTGTATATCTGCAGGATGTGGTACCTGTTAGCTCTACTGATGGACATGGAGGTGATGCTTCTATATTCATGTGATAACTTGCTTAGTCTTTAAAGGGATTTCTGAAGTATATTTAATCACTTTTTATTTTTAGCATAATTTCTTTTTTCTTTACTTATTATCCGTGTCGGTAATAAGTGCCATAGCATGCATGCAGAAGTGAGAGGATAGCTTTTGGCAGTTAGTTTTCATCTTCTACCTTGTTTTGAAGTAGGATCTATTTTTAAACAATTTTTTTTTACATATTTCAAATGTGTATGTGTATGAGTGTCTTGCCTACATGTGTATAATTGTACCACATGTATACTGGGTGCTGTTGGAGATCCAAGAGGGCATTGGGTACCCTGGAACTAGTTTGGATAGCTTCTATGTGGGTTCTGGGAACCAAGTTCTGGTCCCCTGAAAGAGAAGTAGATGCTTTTAGCTGCTAAGCTATCTCTCCAGCCCCTTATTATTTATTATTTAACGTGTATGTGCATGTGTGTGTGTGTGTGTATGTGTGTGTGAGAGAGAGACAGAGAGACAGAGACAGAGACAGAGACAGAGACACACAGAGAGAGACAGAGAGAGAAGAATGAGGGAGTATCTGCAGAGGCCAGAGATGGTATTGAATCCCCTGGTCTTAGAGTTATATGAGTAGTTATGAGCTGCCTGACATGGGTGTTGGGAACTGAACCCGGGTCCTCTGAAAGAGCAGCAAGTGCTCTTAATCACTGAGACATCCACCTCTCCATCCCGAGGTAGAGTCTTTTGTTTTGTTTTTGTTTCTGACACTCTACATACTACAAGCTGACTGGCCCTTAAGCTTTTTGGAGTTTCCTCTCTGCCTCCAAACTTGAGGTAGTAATGAATATTGGAATACAGGTGTATAGCATCACATCTGGCTTTTTTATATGGGTTCTGAGGACTGAATTTGTTTACCAGACCTTCATGAAAATCACTTTGACCTGCTGGACCATCTCTCTGGCCCAGCAATCTCATTCTCCAGTGGTTAAAAAAAAAGGTGGGGGGGGGGGGAGGACTGAGTTCAGGTGTCTTGCCCTGCAGCACTTTTGAGCCTGTGAGTTGGAATTTTGTATTCTTCTGTCTGTAAATTAATCTGACACTGGGTCCTGTCTTTCATGGGTAACTGAGTTGTAGAAAGAGCCAGGCTCAGATGGCTTACATGCGCCTAATACCCCAGGCATCAC
The DNA here is from genome assembly GCF_004664715.2 of Peromyscus leucopus. NCBI lineage: Eukaryota > Metazoa > Chordata > Mammalia > Rodentia > Cricetidae > Peromyscus > Peromyscus leucopus. The sequence goes on from NC_051065.1 coordinate 63,735,730, forward strand.
TTTGACCCTTATTCAGGAAGCAAGATAAGAAATTATAAATGTATCACATATACTGAACATTCTGCCACCCCTGGCAAGAGTTGTTTTCCCCTAGACTATAATATTTCTGAACAGAATTATTATACTATATCCATCTGCAGCATTCCAGTGTCCACAGAAAACCAATTCTGTACAGTAAGATAACCCGGGGATAGAAGCACATCACATACCAACTGCAACATTCAATCACACCATACAGGGAGCAGCTAAGAGCCCTGAGGAACCAGGATCCTGACAGGCACATCACTGGTGAGTGTGCCCAGCCATCTGCAGCCACAGTAGCAATTGTATCCCAAGGCAAAAAGAAACCAAGAAGCAGTTTATTTGTGAATAATATTCAAACCTTGAATATCATTCTGTTGGCTCTTCGTCTTCCCTGTGCAAGGTTGATTTGAGTCTTGATGCAGACATTTGAAAATCTCCTCACTCAATGGAAAACCACACCAATCACAGAGTCAGTGAGTAAGCCAGGCAAGAACACCATGGGATTGGTAGGAAGATGGCTTCAGCCTGCTTTGGAGCCAGAGAGGCAGCAGCTGGCTTGGGACATGGACGACACACTGAGGAGATACTTGAGTTTGTGCATAGTCTGATGGTCTGCTTTCTCTAACACGCCACTTTCATGTGTTCACTGAACCAATCATGGTGTGGCAACAATGGTGAAGCCTCTCAGAACTTTCTGCTAGAACCATAAAATTCTCACCTAGAGCCACAGGTATCTCCCAGGGGTTCACATAGAGCATTTCAAGTAGATATCAATGGAGTATTTTTTAGAATCACTGATGCTGGAGTTAAAAGCAACTCTTGGCCATCAAAATGACATTACAGATGGATAAATGGGTGACTCAATAGTGTAAGTTGTCAATGGCTCCTTCTAAAGAGGTATGCTCAGGACTGCCTCTGAGGTGTGCAGAGAAGCACACGGCATGGCAGACTTCCAGACACTGTAAAAGAATATTCTCATGTCATGACAAAGAGGGCCCTGTAAATTATGCACACACCTATATGAAATACTTCCAAATGTGTAAAACATATTTTTTAAGCTTCTATTCAGTAGCATCAGCATTAATCTACTCTGGGAAGATAAACCAACATGGGGTTTTCTTCCTATAATAAACGGCATTTTGCAATACTGGTGGTTTCTGGAAGATACTTATCTTCCCAAGGATGGATGGCCTTACCAGTAAAATATTTTTAAAACTTCAAGGAAAGCTCTTGCTCTTCATCCTATTAATCTTGCAATGGAGTTAGACTATTTTCAACCCTGAAGGTTGGGAGGCACAAGAGGACTCAGTGACCACTCCACCTGTATGCCCAGTGCTTTTCCTTTTTGAATCAAGGTAGAATCTCACGTGATAATTCATGTTATCATAACATGTGCTGATTGATTAAAATGGAAACTATTTGCCTTTGATATTCATCCTGGGAGCCAAGGGTGTTAAGAAGCCAGCCAATCTCTCCATCATCTATAGTATATGATGGCAAATTAAGAGTGAGACTGTCACCCTGGCTTCAGTTCTTACACATGGGGTCAACTCAGACTTGCCTCCATGAGTTGGGGATTTTTTGTTGTTACAACCTAAACATTTCATTTACCACATATTTGTTCTTCACTATCTGGGTCCCAGGCACCTGAACAGTTCCTGGCCAAGAGCAGTGAGGCAGATGGCAGGAGTCTTCCTCACACGGAAGCTTCACTCTTGGATTATGTACGGATTCCAGAGTTGGCAGGTCCTTCCAGTGGCTTGGAATGCCCCATTAGTAAGAGATGCTGTTGTGGAGAAGGTAGCTTCTACCTCTGGCTGGTTTCTCAGTGTCACCCAGCAATATCATTTTGCACAGGGTCTAGAGCCCATCCATCATCCATCCCACTGCCTCAGTGAAAGATGCTGGAAGATCAGTGTGCATGATGAACTTTCTTCTTGTGTGATTTCCTGCTCTGTATATCACAGAGCTTTTGATGGAAACTTCACTCAAATACAATGTTTCTTAAAAGACTACAGAACATGAAAAGCCACAGAAAATGATCAAGGATATGTGTCTCCTGACTGAATGAACCATTAGCACAAGGTAAATAATGGTGTGATCTTTGATTCACAAGACCAGTTGATTTCCTTAAAAATTCACAAAATTATGCTTTGCTGAGGGACTATTGGTAGTTAATGACTGCTGTGTCATTATGGGGGTGTCACCATGTCACTATCCTCAATGGTGTAGTCACTGAGAAGTTGCCCACATGCCAGTAAATATGCCACTTATGTTCATGCGAGCAGCCAGAATTAAACTCTGCCCCCCCCCCACACACACACAAAGGACATGAAAGTACCATGGGGATTCTTGGTGAAAAGAAGAATTTCAGCAGAAGAGGGACTAGAATTCATTATAGGCATGTATGAGGCTGTCAACAATAGACAAATGAATTCACAAGTTACAAACCAATCAGAGGTGGTTCTGAGCTGTGCTTCACTAAGACCATCATTACACCACTTGGAAATTCAGTCTCACAGAAGCATGTGCTTCCAGGGAGGCCCATCACAGGGGAAAGGGTAGGGCGTGGGTAGAGACTTTCCAGTGCACTGCCCCACTAAGAGAGACCTTGGTGGGAACCCCAAGTTCTAACACCTTCACCAGAGGAACTTTAAAATTACTAAAAGGGAATATGAAAGATGTGGGATGATAAAGCTACTCCCAAGCTGAATCTGCTTTTATTAATCTAAACAAATATGAAAGATGTGGGATGATAAAGTTACTCCCAAACTGAATCTGCTTTTATTAATCTAAACAACTGTTCCCTGGTTCAAACTCTGCGCCCTTTGGAAGGCTCTGGATGGTCCCCTTAATGTCCAGCTTCCCTGACACATTCCCAGTCATAGGAGATGATACACATTTTTTAAATCTTGAAAATAAATTGTAAATCTGTTTGCTTTTTCCAAAATGAACCAATAAGTTTTTCCAGATTATGAGAATGCATGCTCTCCAAGAAGTCAGGTTGTAGATGTGGCCATCCAGGTCGCTCTCCAGGGTCCTGAATTTAATGTACCTTTTCTCAGAGTCAGCTCTCCACACACATCCAAGTCCAGCTCTTCCCTTGGCTTTTTTTTTTTAATCTATAAGAGGAAAAGCCAGTTTAGATCCAATAGAGCTTATTTTAAATCCAAGAGTATCCTCATCTCCAGCAGAGACTTCACTGCTCACCCCGCCTCCTCTAACCAGCTATGAATTCCACCCGCCAATGGTCCAGTAGATAAAAAAAAAAAAAAAAAAAAGGCATAAAACCATCCAAGACCCCTTCTGAGCCACAAAGTTCCAAACCCAATTGTATAATTCATTAAGAACAGAGCGTCATGATGAGACACTAAGGCTATTATCAGCCCTCCTCTTCTAGTTACCTGGTTGTTCAATAAATAAGAAAGCAGAATTGGTTTATATAGTAACTTGATTTTACTTCCCAAAGCATGCAAACGCTTGTAAACAAGCAGTCTTCCTTTTTGTAAGAATTAGTCTGCCTGGCTGTCTTATTGCCCTCATGACCAGTTGGACACAGACATGGTGTGATATGAAGGAAGGGTGGACCTTAGGTAGCCGGGGCTCTCAAGCTGAATGAACTCACATTTCTGAACTCCCACAGCACCCTCAAGTGGTGGCATCCAGCTCAGAGTTACTCTGGTGCTTTCAGGTGACACCAGTGCTTTTAATTTGTTCTGTTTGGTTGCTTTTCATAGATGATTGAATTTGTCAGAGGAGCATCGACATGAAAAGCTGAGAGAGAGTGGAGTGTGCATTGGATTGTTGGGTTGTAATGGCAGGGATGCTATCCCAGCAGAGGCTGCTGGTGGAGTTGGAGCAGAAAGAAGCATGGGGGAAGGAGAACAAAAGAGGGGAGACTGTAAGACTGTGAGAAGTGGATTTGTCTCCCTCCTGCCTCATATCCTTCATATGGATGGATGCAAAGAACAAACAGCACACAGGTCCAACAGCTATGAAAGGCTGCCGGGCACAGACTTGCCTCCTATAATTCAACTTCCCTACCTACTGTCCTTTCCCAACATCAGACTCTCTAGAGGATCTTTGAATCACAGACTGTGCCTATTGACCCTGCTTTGTGTCTTGGCCCCTTCTGGCAATAATTAAGGTCAACAAATATGAAATAAAGGGAAAATTCATGGTCAAGACAAAGACCTTAAACATCAACACTTGCTTTCTCTCCAAAATGAAGTATACTTAGGAAATAATAATAATAGATATATGTGTTGAAAATAGTTTCTTCCCAGATACATTGGGTGTGGTAGTCTATGTACATCTACCCAAGCTGGGATTTTTCCATTGTTTGGATGCTCATTCTGGTAACAGGTGTTTGGAGGCCTGCCTGTCCTGCCTGCTGTTCACTGGCAGGACATTTCAAGACTGTGATGTCTTCTTGTGGCCCTCAGTAGTCTTGACATAGCAGAGGTGTCAAACCTTTAGACACTGCAGTATGACATTGTGATCTCCGAGTATGCTGGGATGCATGTATAGCTATGCATTCATGAGTCACAGATTAGACGTGCCTGATTGTACTATATTTCAAATCAGCTTTTATGGCACTATATCAAGATTTACATCATTTATATCAGAAACCTTTTTAGGGACACAGGACCTATATGTCTGAAAAGTCTGGAATGCTGATAAATGTAAGATATATATGTGTGTGTGTGTGTGTGTGTGTGTGTGTGTGTGTGTGTGCATGTGTGTGTATGTGTGTGTACAAATAGAGAGAGTAAGATAGATAGCTAGATAGATAGGTAGGTAGGTAGATAGATAGATAGATAGATCAAATTGATTATGGAATTTCATTCTTGGCACTCAATGTTATTATTCATCCCAGATACTTCAAATACCTATCCCTAACTCCTCCCAGGTCCACCTACCACCTCTTACCCCCATCTCTCTGTGTCTTCTATTTCTGTAGAACCCACTGATTCCAATTTGTGCTTCCCATATAATACTCCTGGGTGTGGAGCCATTGACTAGAGCAGTGGTTCTCAACCTTCCTAATGCTATGACCCTTTAATTCAGTTCCTTGTGTTGTGGTGACCCCCAACCATAAAATTGTTTTCCTTGCTACTTCATAACTGTAATTTTGCTACTGTTATGAATCATAATGTAAATACCTTATGTGCAGATGGTCTTAGGCGATCCCCATGACGTGTCATTTGACACACCCCCAAAGGGGTCTAATCCCCCCAGGTTGAGAACTATGCACTAGAACGTGGTTGTAGTGGTTTAAAGGAGAAATGTCCTCATAGTCTTGAGTACTGGAGCACTTGGTCTCCAGCTGCTGGTGCTGTTTGGGGAGTTTTAGGTGGTGCAGCCACTGAAGGAAGTAAGTCACTGAGAGGTGAGGGTTAAACACCCACTTCTATTGTGCTCTCTATACCTAATGCCCGTTCTTCAAGATGTGAGCTCTCAGCTTCCTGTCCCGGCTGCTGTGCATGCTTCTTGTTGCCATGCCTCCCCTCCATGATGGACTCCTATCACTCTGGACTGACCGTAAGCCCAAATAAACTCTTCCTTAAGTTGCTTCTAGTCATGGACAGACAAATAGCTGATGCAATGGCCAGCCCACCAGGGGACACAGCTTTAAAGAAAAAATGACTCCTCCCCCCCCCCAAAAAAAAATCAACTTGTCATAGCTCCTGAATCAGAGGTGGAGGCACATGGACTCCTCTGCCCTCCATGCTAGACTATTGACTGGCTTGACCTCATGCAGATCTTATGCAGACAACAGCTGTTGTGAGTTTGTGAATGTGGTGCTCCTGCCATCTCCAGGAGGCTCTGTTTTACTCTGTTCCTCCCAGACCTCTGGCTCCCACAATCTCTTTGCTCCTCCCTCCTCTGTGGTCCCTGAGCCTTTGGGGGAAGGAGCAGCAGTATACATTCTCATTTGAGGCCAAGTGCTCTCTAGATGGCTGTTCTCTAGGCACTGACCAGTTGTGAGTTTCTGCATCATCTGCCAACCACTGCACAAAGAAGCATCTCTGGTGATGTCTGAGAGCTGCTGTCATCCATGAGCCCAGAGAGAAGTTGTTGAAGCCACAGTGCTCTTCTCAATCCCTAGGCCCTCTCTCTGTACTTCATCCTGTCCAGGGCTGGCGGTCCTCTGTGCTTCATCAGCCCTGTGCTAGATACCCCTGACCCTTTTGACTACTGAAAGACAGTCTCTTCCACAGGCACCCTCTTCTGACTTTTATGGTCATATGCACTCATGTTCACACACACACACACACACACACACACACACACACACGAGTATTCATGTTTTCTAGAGGAACAGAACTGACAGAATGAATATATATAAAGTGGATTTATTAGAATGGCTTACAGGCTGTGGTCCAGCTAGTCTAACAATGACTATCTACCAATGAAAGGTCCAAGAAGCCAGTAGTCGCTCAGTCCATGAGGCTGGATATCTCAGCTGATCTTCTGCATATGCCAGAATCCTGCAGAAGTAGGCTCTTATGCCAGTGAAGGATAGGACTTGCCAGTGAGAACAAAAGCAAGAGGTAAAAAGAAAGCAAACTTCCCTCTTCCATGTCTTTTATATAGACTGGCAGCAGAAGGTGTGGCGCAGATTAAAGGTGGATATTTCTACCTCAAAAAATACAAACTGAAAGTGGGCCTTCCCACTTCAAATGGTTTAATTAAAAAAGTCCCTCACAGGGGTGTAGCTTGAGTTTTCCTTCCTTGCCCACAGTCAGGACAAATCTTTGTCACCCGCCAGTCCCACAGCCGCTCAGACCCAACCAAGTAAACACAGAGACTTACATTGCTTACAAACTGTATGGCCATGGCAGGCTTCTTGCTAACTGTTCTTATAGCTTAAATTAATCCATTTCCATAAATCTATACCTGGCCACGTGGCTGGTGGCTTACCGGTGTTTTCACATGCTGCTGGTCATGGCGGTGACTGGCAGTGTCTCTCTGCCTCAGCCTTCCACTTCCCAGAATTCTCCTCTCTCCTTGTCCCACCTACTTCCTGCCTGGCCACTGGCCAATCAGTGTTTTATTTATTGACCAATCAGAACAATTTGACATACAGACCATCCCACAGCACAGGGGTACCCAGCTCCTTGGTTTTTAGTTAATTCCAGATGTAGTGAAGTTGACAACCAAAAATAGCCATCACACGCACACACACACACACACACACACACACACACACACACACACACACACACTTAAATATAAAATATTTTAAAAGTGATGAAAGACAGCAATGTGAGGTAGAAGAGTATGGACAGCTTCCTGTGAGCCTCTTCTGATAGCCACATAAATTGCTTAAGACATTACATTGCTCTACTTTTATCCAGGGTAGAAAACAAGGCTGGGTGTGACTTATTCCTGGGATGCTCTGCACATTTGAGATGCCATCATTTTAAGTAGCTGTGTGTTACTCCATGCAGAACTCCCAACAGGCTGCCTTCCCAGGAGACCAGAAACTATTTGTTGAGTTCAGGGCCTGAAGTTCCCTTTTTAATCTGTTGACTCAATACAGTCCAGATATGATCAGTGGCTAAAATGTTAGGCTAAAGCTTGTTGCAAGCTATCATTCTGGTTTTGTCTTAGAATACTTACAACCTCTGTATTCTATCCCATAGTGTATTTTGGATTTGATAATTTTATGTTTCAGAGATAAATTGCCTATTCAAGAAAGATGCTTAATGATTTGACCATCTCTAGTAGAAAGCCCAGCATCCCCTGATGTCACAACTAGTCATCTCCATCTCATTTGGAGTTGAACTTGACTGAATGGTATCAGAGCCCTGAAATGCAGTTGTAAATATGGCTTCATATTGCTACTTCTTTTATCCTAAGAAGGCTAAGAAATCTTTCAAAGTCCTTTGCAAGCATTAATTTATCCAGCTTTTCCCACAGAGATGGAAAAGGCTCTGTACAAATGATGCAATTTGAGTATTGTTAGATTATAAAGAGATGTAATGACAGTGATTATGGGTGGGTTGCTGAGAGGACTGAGGTAATAAGGCCTATCAGGAGCTCAAATCAAGAGGCAGGGAACAAATGGCACCCACCTCACCCTATTGTAGCAGAGAGTGGATCCACTTGTTGCCGTCTGTAAGTGAGGAAAAGGGCTGTTCAAACTGCAGGCTTACATGACTAATGGATTTATTTAGCCAACAGGCAATTTCTGTTTACCTGTCAAGCAAAATATAAATATAAGTCATTGTAAGGGGAATTACTTTTTTTGTGTGTTCCAAATTACTATGATTTGAAATGCAATTAGCTGTATAGACAAATCAGTTTTAACCTTTATGAGGAAGAAATTGTTGAGCAGCAGGTGGAATACAATGGATGGGGTTGCAGTCCACAGAGATTGAATTACCCACAAGAAATGGGCAGCTTCATTTCGGTCTTATTGTTCCTAATAGAATCTGTTTTCATTAACGAGAAGCCACCATGTCTCCTGTTAGGCACACCCACATATGCATGAGTCAGGCTATGCGTTGACAGCTCTTGTTTTTGCTCATGAGGATGTGATCACACACAGATCACATGTGCTACATAACTAGCTCATGAACGTGAGTATGTACATATAGATACTGGATATCACCTCTGTCTGTACAATGCATTGAATTTCAAGGAAATATACTGAACTATAACAGATGGCATCAGCCCATTTTCCAACCTGTAGGTATGTGCCATGGGAATTTGCAATGGACCCAAGTTACAGTGAAAAATGAAATAACATGGATTTTATAATGAACATTTTAATGGACTTCAAAGGAGCGGGTTCAGGAAAATTAAGTTCATAGCAGTCGGTTTTCGACTTAAATATGTTTATTAAATTTATTGGTCTTTAATTAAGGACAGGTTTTCTTTATTGCATTAGCCAAGCAGCAAGGCCAAGGCAGAGGTGCTGAGTGCTTTTCATGGGATCAATTTTTGAAAGTAAGGCTTTTCCCCCTTTGCAGTTTTGCAGAGCTCTCTGCCAAATTGTATGCATTTTGGCAAGAAGGGAGAGGCTCTTTGTTAAAGCACAATGTCAAAATGTCTCTGGAGAGAGGCACCAAGAGAAATGGAATCTTCCCTTTCACTACAGAGGACAGGTCAATGCAAGGGCAGACAACCATCCAGACATGTCCTCCATTCTAGGGTGACTTCCAATAAGCTGCTGAGCTAACCCCACATCAGTGAGGAAAGGGCTCTTCTTTTTGGATTCTTAGAAATTTCTTTCCCTGGACTGGATAGATGGTTCAGTGAGTAAAGGCACTTGCTGCCCAGTCTGATGACCTTAGTTCAGTTCGTGGGACCCACATGGTGGAAGGAGAGACAACTCCTGCAAGTTGTTACCTGACCTCCACGGGCACACGTGCACACACTTACACACACTACACAAACAAACAAACAAACAAATAAATAAAATTTATCCCCCCCACCAGGAGAATCCTTGTTGACCCTCTAAAGTATACGTCTCTTATTGGGAGTGAAGCACCTGGAGACTCTTTCAGGATGCCTTGCTTCATGTAGAGAATGGCCCGAGTGTGTTATTCTAAGACAACAATTCTCGCCGTTGCGTGTGCAGCAGGTATTCACAGAGGGCTGTTTCAGTATGGATCTCAATCCTCCAGTCCCAGCTCTCTTTGGACAGGTCTAGAATGGGTATGGCCCTAGAATCTGTATTCCTAACATGTCCCCATTGGAGGCGGATGTAATATGCAATTCCCCACAATCCTCAGTGGGTTGGAAATGCTGTCTGATGACCGCACTCTAAAAAGCTCAGTTTTGCAAAGAACACGCCTGTAATCCAGGAGGTTCTGGCAGTCATCTTCTGATAGAGTTGTCCTTTGGTGAGCCTACAGTGTTGTAACTGCAATGGGAGAAGCCGCATCTCTCCGTTTTCAAGGAAGCCCGAGAGCTCATTCGTGTATAGCACTCACCTGATGCATGTGAAGCCTGTCTGGTCTGAATGATTGCAGCTTCATCATTTCCACCCCACAACACAGCACAAACAGCAGGTAGTAGTCATTCGGTGCTTTCTAGGCAAAGAAGTGAAATGCTTGTAGTAAGCCTTGTTGTTATTTAGCTGTCAGTCATAGCATGCTGTGTAACAAATTGCCCCCAAGTTCAGATGATTATACAAGAAGATCCATGTTTTTACACTAATGGTTTTACACTAATGAGTTGAGATTTTGCTGGTCCACACTAGGCTCAGCTAGATGCCTTTGCTATGTGCTTCCAACTGCATGGCATGGCTACAACTTAGGGATTAAGTCCAGGTTCAAGCGGCAGCAGCTAACAGGGGACATGTGTGCTTATGGCACAGAGGCCAGTCAGTGACACAGTGACCAGGCCTCTGCCTGCATCATGCTCATGCACTGGCCAAAATCAGTCATACAGTCAGTTCTGAGGTCAGAGAGTCAGGCAAGGGTCACATCCCTGAAACTATTGAGGATGAGAGAATATTCCCTAAATGATATCCCTGTCTGTCATGGTTTTGAATATGGAAATGGTGGCTTAGCTCAAAGATGAACCGTAACACCAGAGATAAATGGCTTGCAATTAGAGTCCTGTGTATTCAACTGTGTTGAGGTCTCCTTTTTTCTCTAATCCTCTTCTCTCCAGACATAGGCAGTTCAAGAAAGCATTACTAAAATGCAGAAAGGAGTGAAGCTGGTAGATTAAAACATTACTGATTTCATAGAAAGTTTTCATTGAGTTAAAATAAATGTTTTCCTTTAAAACATATTAATATTTAATATGTCGAATAGCTGGAAAAATAATTCAATTCCCACTTTACCTTTGAGGTTTTGCTGAGTGCAGAATTTACCAATTCCTTTGTGTAGATTATATATATATATATGTATATGTTTATATATGTATATGTATATATGTACTATGCAGTCCTTGTTTGAAATCTGTGCAGAGCCTACAGCCCAGTCCATCCTTAGTCATCTTGCAAAATCAGACAAACAAGAAGTGTGTGTGTTTCAGGGGGAGGGGGACTGGGGTGTATTCAGGGTTAAGAATGTGCTTCTCATTTTCAAACACTGTGTTTTATGGACATCTGAATGTTTGTTTCATTTATCCCAATTTATAGAAGTGTGCCCAGTGCTTCAGGGAAGACCTGCCTTCTGGGTGTGCAAAGGTGGCCATTTTATCTCCCCAATATTAGTATTCAGGAAGGATAAAGGTTTTTTAAGCTTCCTTTGTTGTCAGTTCAAAAATATCCTGTAGCATCTGCTGGATTCGATAATTTCTCACATTTGTTTGTAAACCTGTTCCAAGGAGCAGCGTATACAGAAGCAACCATAAGATACGACAGAGAAAAGCGAGCAGGTGGACATTGGTTTTAAACAGTAATGACATGAAAGAGCCCACGAATCAGCTCACCACATTTCCTCCATTGACTCCAGTGCAACTTACGCCTCACATTTGCTCCTCTAGGCAGAAAAGTTGGTCCCGACTTTTCTCTGGTTAAGAGTTTTATAGTTTAATGTTTTTATTATATCTGTTTATTTGTGTGTGTATGTGTGTGTGTGTGTGTGTGTGTGTGTGTGTGTGTGTGTGTGTGTTCCATGGCACACTTGTAGAGGCCAGAGCACAGCTTGCAAAAATCAGTTTCTTTCTGCTGTGTGGGATTTTGGGATTAAACTCAGGTTGTCAGACTTGGTAGCAAATACACCTGGGTACCAGCTGAGCTGTCTCAACTGCCCTACAATTTTTCTTTTACAAATAAGATGCTCAAAGCCAAGTTGAGCCAGGGTTCTTAGACCCATTTCCTTCAAAGACAGGAAGATCTGACTGAAAGGACCCCGGCTTTATTATCCCTTTATTATCTCATTCCTTATATTATTGAGGAGGGCTTTCCACAGGCCAGATTTGATTTTAATTATGTGTCCTAAGCAGTGGACTTCCCCATTCTCTAAATCCCCACATCATCACTCAGGGTACAGTATTAACCTGCTTAATCTTGCCCAGGGGATTATACAGCATCACAGTCTCTAAACGTACTCTGCAGTTTGTGTGCCCATGTTTAGGAGAAGGCTGGATCTGCAGGTGCATTGCCACAGGTTTATGGCTTCACAGTCAAAACCATCCCCTAAGATGGTCCTGAGAGCACTGTGCTCACTGTGAAAGGCAGAGAATGTGGCCAAGTTCTCCACGGAGCTGTGTGCCTCGTCAGAGTGCATCAAGGAATGCCTTGCATACAAACAGCTTTTCCCAGCTCCCCGACCTCTGTTCCTTTCACGCCAGCCTGGCCAGGCTCTGCCTCTTTCTTCCCTGCGTCGCCTCCTCTCCATTTCTTCTGTTCATGCTACAGATCTTTCTCTCTAGAGAGAAAATTATTACTTTAATTCTTTCTCTGATTGTTTATGCATTTTTACAACTTTTTGTTTTACAATATGTTTAAATATGAATAATTCTAACTCACAGAGATCCGCCTGCCTCTGCCTCCCGAGTGCTGGGATTAAAGGCGTGTGCCACCACTGCCCAGCACACTACAAAACGAGTTCCAGGAAAGGCGCAAAGCTACACAGAGAAACCCTGTCTCGAACCCCCCCCCAAGTAGGAATAATTCATATTTTCAGAGTAATTTAATCAGAATTTTAAGTTTTGACCAAATTTTAAGTTGAATATTTACAGATTCACCAAAGAAAATAAGTCTTGAAGACATACACCTTTTCTATCAACTTGCTGAATTCATCATTAAACAAACGGTTCAATCTTGGGGCTGAGGACAGGGCTCACATGTTCAGCACACATAACACTCTACCTGAGGACCAGAGTTCAGATCCAAGCATCCATATCAGGTAGCTCACAACTGCCCATAAATCCAATTCCAGAGGATCTGACATCACAGTCTCTGAGGGTACCTCATTGATGTGGTCATACTCATGTAGAGACACACAATGCACATAATGAAAATAGTTCTTAAAACTTCTATCATTAATTTATAATGGTTAATAGGCACTCATCTATAAAGTAGTGGACATAATAGTTCATATAATTTGTATGTTTTGCATGGATGTATTAACATGTTATACAGTCATTTCTGCTTGTGTAGAACTGTACATATGTCCTTCACATATAATAAGGAAGACATGAGGGACATCCACAGGTAGTGATGTCAGAATCCTCAGCTGCAGTGGATGTGAACCCCTGAAAGACAGGTCCGGTCCTTTCAGGTGGCTAGCAGAGAAATCTTTCACGTGAAGGGCTGGGAGCCAAGACTTACTGAACAGGAGATGGAGTTTTTAGTTTTATGTCCTTAAAAGCATTCAGTCGGTCGTCTGAATTGTGGCATGGCCAAAGCTCTCCCAGCCCAGACTTTTGGGGGCCTCCCATGAAGTGAGTCCTGCAGCGATTGGAATGGGGCTTCAAGCTCTTCTTATTTTCTTCCTAAAGGGAAATGTCTCCAGGGTGCCTTGTGGCTGTCTATTCACAGTGAACACAACGGCTGTGAAGCATAGGATGGGCCAACAAAATTCTACCGAAAACCAACTTCTGCCATTGAGAGCTTGGGAGAGAGAGAGGAGGACTGGGAGGAACGGCAGGTGCTTTGGGTTCCAACAGCAGCCCTCACTCAACACAGAGCAGCGGCTCACCTTCCTCTCAGCACAGCGCGGCTCACCTTCCTCCATGCCGAGGGCTCTGCAGCCCCTGGTCAACGAGGTCCTCAGCTCTCCAGGTCTTCTGAGTGGCTACCTCCCCTATGCTTTTAAAATTCTCAATAGCAACGGGAAGCTGAGGGGTCTCCTGGAGCACTGCTGGGGGGTGGGAGAAGTCAAAATAGTCCTGGACTCATTGTGGGAGGGGACAGCTGAGACTGAGCAGGTGCCAGCATTCCTGAGTCTCTCCAAAGGAGGTGGAATGACAGAGACCCAATAATGGCCAGAGAACCACGAAAGACAAGGGCTCCAGAAGCCTGTAGGGAAGAGTGGAGGTAGCAAGGAGAGGGAGATGCCAGCCAGGGCCTAGACTCAGTCTGACACAGTTTGCTCATCTCTCCACACGGGGGCACTCAAGCACGTTCGAATGCGCCAAAATGAGTTTGTTATTGGAAGCCCTGGGTGCTGAACGGCCTTTGGGGTCAAGGCTTCCCTTCTCACTGCATCTCAGTGCCAGGATGGGGGTGGAACAAGGTTTGGAAAGGCTGCTGACCTCCAAGTCCTTTAGCGTTTCCCTGTCTTTACACATAGACAGGCAGGCTGGAGCCAGGCATGCCCTTGAAAGGCATTGCTCCTGAGGCTTGCACTAGGCCAGCACGGGAGTCCCGCGGCCTGTTCTAGACTTGGTCTTCCTTTCTTAAAAAGATCAGAAGAAAATGAGTATATTTTTGAAATCTTACGTGGTGGAAGGAAGACGAGTCCGGGAACAGGTGCTTCTCTGTGCCTACTCCTTTTACAAGGCCTGCCCTCCTCTCCCACCTCCTCCTACCGCCCTGCAGCCCCATTCCTACCTCAGGCTCCCAGGAGGTCTTTGCCAAAGTTAACCAAAGTCGGAAGAACAATACTAGGTGGGAGTCCCTGAAAGACAGCTGTGTGCTGCATCCCAAAGAGGATGCGATGGAAGCCGTGGCCGCGAAGCCCCGGGATACTAGGGCAGTTAGGGTTTCTTTGCTCAGCCCTAGCCTCTTGAAGCGCTCTCCCCTCTCACTGGGGCATTCGGCCCTTGCCAAGCTGGGAGTGCCCCAGCCCTGAACCCTCATCCACGACCCAACTGGTGTTCTGAGAGTCCTCCGGCATCCACCTCCAGCTCCCTGGGACTGGAACTCCCCAGGTGCCATCACTACAGCAGAGCTGGGTACCCCGCTGAGGAGGGAAAGGAGGAGCTGCTAGGGGCCAGGGCGGGGACCAGGAGATGAGCCGGGATGCGAGCTGGTCTCTAGGTGGTGCCAAATAATGGGGCCTAGACATGTCCCCTCCCTTGGTGTGCTTCTGGTGTTTTGCTTTCCTTCCGTCTCTTTGGTGAGGCCGAACGTGGCTGTGGCGAGGACTTAAAAAAAAAAAAAATAGCAAAGCAGAAAGAGAAAGCGATCACTCCGACCCCTGGCTTCCGCGCCGCCGGGGAGGGGGCGGAGAAGCTGAGCCAGGCAGAGTCGCTCAGCACCCAGGCGACTCGCGAGTGGCGCGGAGAGGCCGGGCTCGCCTTTCTTCTTTCCCCACCGCCTCCTTTTCCCCCCTTCTCTCTTTTCTGCTGGAGGGGGTGGGGAGAGAGGAGAGAGATAGAGAAAGGAATTTTTTTTTCTGAAGCATCCAAGCCAGTAAGCCAGCTTGCGGCGGCCCATGGCTTCTCTGTACCAAAGGTTCACCGGCAAGATCAACACCTCGCGCTCCTTTCCGGCGCCCCCGGAGGCCAGTCGCCTCCTGGGTGGCCAGGGGCCGGAGGAGGACGCGGGCCCGAAGCCCCTAGGGCCGCAGGCGCAGGCGGCGGCACCCCGGGAGCGAGGCTGTGCGGGTGGCCGGCCCCGGTTCCAGTACCAGGCGCGGAGCGACTGTGACGAGGAGGACGTAAGAGCATCGCGGTGGGTGGGTGGTAGTGGTGGGGGCTTCGGCGGGAATCATGGGCCTAGCGACTCCTGGGGGTCTCTGGGTCCCCTGCTCCTCTCTTGCCGTTCCCCTTGCTGTGCCCGAGCGCGCTCGGACACTCTCCTTGGCTCCTGATCTCAGTCACCATGGTCCGGAGCAGGTCTCTGCGGTGGTAGCCAGGAGTTGGTGGCTGGAGCAGGCAGGGTTTTGGAGCTGCGCCCGCTGGGATGTGGACTATGCTTGGAATTCACTAGATTCGTGGATGTCTGTTTGTAGCCGCAGCCCGCTGTGCTTCCCAAGGAGGGAAATAGATCTGTGTATGCTTGGAGTTGTGTTGTATGTTTATTTTCCTGCTCTGAGGCTCAGGGAACAGCTAGTCCAGTCTCCTTCCCCCTCCTTCCACCTGTCACTGCAACTAGCCAAGGTGGCCCTCCTCTCCTCTTCAGGCTGCCCCCCTTTTCACTGTCCCCAGACACCTTCTCTCTCTACACCCGAGGATTATACCTGTGGTGTGCTTTTCCAGAAAAAAAAGAAAGAAAGAAAGAAAGAAAGAAAAAAAGAAAGAAAGAAAGAAAGAAAGAAAGAAAGAAAGAAAGAAAGAAAGTCCTAGCTCCAGAATCCTGGCCTCTGACCCAGGCCCAATACAGCTTTCATTGCTAAGTACCATGCATGCAAATTTGGGCTGCAATCCTGTGGGCCAGCAACTCTACTTGGGCCATGCTCCTTCCTTTAGAAGTTCTCAGAGTGGTCTCTTACTCTTGAGGCTGGAAGTCTGGGCTTCACAGACTGAATTTACTTACTACCTTAGTAGTCAAAGAGTCTTTCAGGGTACCAGTGGCTCCCGAGGTGAAATGAATTGACCTTCCAGTGGGTCAGTGCCACGAGGACTTTCAGGGAGGGAGAGCTTTTTCCAAGACCTGGAGACAACAGCCAGGCTAGCCCTGAGGCAGGCAGGTCGGGCTTGGCTGGTGTAGCCTTGTAGAAATAGGTATGTAGTGTTTGAGGAGTTGCCGCGATCCCTTTGCGGTGCAGTTCTAAAGCACCTGGGTCTTTGTAAGCCTCTTAGTCTTCCTCACTCTTGCCAGGCAGCCCATTGCCCTGAAGGGAGCAGGAGGTGTGGCTGCGAGACCTGTAGGGTCCAGAGTAACAAGACTGGGTGCTTAGTAAGTTTTGGTGTAAAGGATGTGCATGGTGGGACGGTGCTTCCGGGGGTACAGGATTTCAATCGCCAGATCTTATACCACCAGTGAGGCCACACTACTGTTAATAGTGGGGTTTGGTTTATTGTGTGAGGCACAAGGACAGCCACAGAAGTGACAAGAGTTGGAGGGAAGCCCACAGACCACAGCGAGGCATCGTGCATCTTTTTCTCTGGTCATTTCCAGATCCTTCTGATTAGAAAGAGAAACCAAAGACTAATGTCCCTCACTCCAGTGGGCCAGTCTCAAGGAAAAAGGAAAAATTATTCTGACATCTGTTTCAAAGAACTAGAATTCCTTGAGGAGGGTATCAAGCAATGCAGAATTCTGGAGAATTCTATTTATTTAGGATCCTGGGGACATAACTGGGTTGCAACGCAGGCATGAAAGATGCACACCCCCCTTCGCTGAAATCTGGCTTAAAAGCTTTGGATTGTGGTTCTGGAATGAGCTTGCTCTGCTAAGCAGGCTCTAGATGTCGCTAGCAGAAAGGACAGACAGGGCTGGAAGCACCAGCTGGTCTCCGCCCATCTGGATTGGGTTTGTTTGTTGTTTGTTTTGTTTAAGATCCTAGCTGGGAGCATGCATCTCCCTCTTTTCATTTTGATGCATAGCTCGAACGAACTGCTGCTCAGATAAGCCAAAGTCTGAGGTCAGCCGCAGATCCAGGATAATGAAGCAGTGTGACATGTATCCACTATGAGAGCTCTGAAAAGGAGCTTTCCCAAGCTCAGATGCATCATGCCCTGACTCTGTGTTTGTGTCCTGTAAAATACAGAAGTGTGTGTTTGCATGTACCCATGCACATGGGCATTGCTCAAGTGTGTTTTGTGTACTGTGTATATATTTTTCTATTATTGGGTCATAATAAGCACATACATGTCCTACAAAGTAGCAGTTGTGTGGGATGAAGAAGCATGAAGGTTATTCATCAAGAGCTTTATAGGTAATACAGCTGTCATGTGGAGGATTCTTAATACATGAGTAGATTTTAGCTGTTCTTACCATAATACCAAGAAAAGTAGCCGTGTGAGGTGATGGACATGTTTATTTACATACTCATCAACCTTCCTACTTCTTATATGTGCCTACAGCATCATGATGTTTACCTCCTATGTACTCAAGAAAGCATAATTAAAGTTCAACCAATGAAACAGAGCTAAATGTAGCTCCAATTTAAAAACATCCCTTAAAACAAAACAAAAACTTCCCCTTTAAAAAAAAAAATTGGCAAAACATTTACCAAAAGACAGATGCACAAATAAAACCATTTTTCTTCCAAGAACAGAGGCTGCAATTTGTTTGCAATAAAAGCTAACTGGTAAAGTTCTTTGTTTTAAAAACTGCTAGACATGTCAATCTCATGTTATTCTTTTTTTTTTCTTCTTTTTTTTTTTTTTTTCTTTTTAATCAAGTGGAAAGCCTAGCAGAAGATATGTGACTGGTTAGGACTACTTTGCTTTGTGAGGAGAGATGAGGGGAGAGGGAGGGAGGGACTGGAGAGAGAAAGAGAGAGAGAGAGAGAGAGAGAGAGAGAGAGAGAGAGAGAGAGAGAGAGAGAGAGAGAGAGAGAGAAACTTGTGCCTACTTACTTGAGGAACCTCAATGCTCCCCTTGGAGCTGTTCCGGGTGCTGAATGCAATCTCCCCATTAGCTCATAGAAAATCTCCATCTCTTGTGTCTGAGTGAGCAGTCTGAATACAAGACTGGTGACCTCATCACAAGTCTATGTTCTGCCAGTCAGGCATAGCTGTTGCAATATGCAGTGTATTAGTTTGTTTTCTCTTACTGAAATAAAACACTGATCCTTTGGGCTTGATGCTCCTTCATCAATCATTAATCAAGATAATGTCCTACAGAATTGCTACAGGCCAGTCTTATGGACACATTTTCTCAATTGATGTTCTTTGTCTCAGATGGCCCAAACTTGTGTCCAGCTGACAAAAAAAAAAAGAGAGAGAGAAAGAAAGAAAGAAAAAGAAAAGAAAAGAAAAACCAACCAGTACATACAGAAACAACTTCCCAGTCGGGGTCATCTGATGCTGGTAAATGACATAACTTTAAAACACAGTGGGTTTTATGTATCTTGCCTTAGACCCAGAGATGGAGATAAAAAGTGATATTATAATGCCTAAAAATGTGTGCAAACAAGCATGAAGACTGGGAGAAGGCTTAGTGAATAAGAAGCTTGCCATACAAGCATGGAGATGTGAGTTCATATCCCCTGAACACATGTAGAAGCTTACTATGGTAGAGTCTATAATCTCAGTGATGGTGGTAGAGATAGGAGAATCCCCAGAAGTCTGTGGGCCAGCTAGCCTGCTATGTGCAGTAGCAAGCAATGAGAGACCCTGCCTCAAATAAGATGGAAAGGGATGAATAACACCAAAGCTGTTCTCTGGCCTCCACAGAAGCATTGTGGTACTCCCCTATTTTTCTTTCTGTCTCTGTCTCTCTCACCTTTTTATTAATTAAGTAAAACAATCATGTCTGTATATGATTGAGAAAAGGTAACTTCCATGAGATTTGAGGTACTCTACAAAGACCCAGATGAAATCTAAAGAAGTCTGTATGGAACACTCCTCACTAAAGTTGAAGGGCTAGTGATGAGCTAAGAAGATATCACCCAAGTGCAGACAGTATGACACTGTGACCAATGACCTGTTTGCCACCTGTGCAGGTCCACAGATAACCTCTTTGGGTTGTGTCATGGTTAATTACAATTGCTAAGTTGATGGGATCTGGAATCACCTGGGAACAGGCCACGTACCAGTGGGGGATTATTTTGATTTTCGTTAGGTTAGTTGACCCTTTCGTTAGGTTAGGAAGACCCACCCACCATGGGCAGTATTATTCCCTGGGCTGAGATCATAGAGTATAGAAAAATGAGAAAGTGAGCTGAGCACTAGCCTTCTTCAGTCTGAAACCTGACTGTGTTTGGATGCTGTGTGGCCACCTATCCATCCCAAACCCCTGCTGTTTTGACGTCTCTGCCGTGATAAACTGTACCCTGAAAATGTGAGTGAGAATCATACATTGCTTTTGTCAAGGCATTCCGCCACAGTGACAAGGAAAGAAACTGAGATGGTGGGGCTGTCCTAGGAGTTAGAAATAAACCCAGGGGGTCTTTCATTTTAATCACTTTCCTTGTAAATTTTACATTTATTTAAACAAAAGCAATTGGCTGGGCAACCCCTTTGCAGAACCAGTAGCCACTTTCGTTTAGACCTCATTGTGTAGAGTTAAAAATAAGTTGACTCTAAAGAGCTGCTGAAAGTGGCTTTTAGTGAAATGTAGTGACTTGCTACATCTTGGAATTAACTGTGACTCATTTTAAAACACCAGCTTTTGTCAGGGCTGTACTTGAGCATTTCTCTCCCATCTCCGAAACGGCTGCAGGGACCTTGCACACTGTCACGGTGGTTCTTCTGTTAAGGATACATAGCCACTTCTGCTTTCTTCATCTTGGGTGACTCACATTCTCCTAATGATATTAACATGTGGATGGCCTCATTTTAAAACCACCAACTGGCCAAAGCTGAGATCCATTGATACACCACTGCCCATGATGTCAGTCAGCCCAACAGGTCCAAGTTCTCCATCCTGCATGGCATTTTAGCCCTCAGTCCATCTTCTTTTTCTCTACCCTGATTGTCCAGTGGGGTTGACGTCATGTGTCCTTGGGATTTATCAGTCTTGTGACTTGTTTCTTAAGCAGCTTGCCACCACAAAGATGTCCATATACTCTGAAACTTTTTTCGCCAGTATTAAATGACTTTTAAATTTCAATTGCACATTATTTTCCTAATATGATAAAAAAAAATAAGGCTAAAGCTTTCTGCTGTCCTATCGTTCCCAGAACCTTCCTCATCACTTCTTGGCAGTGCCTAGAATACCCACCCCCAGAATGAGTATGGGGAATAAGGGAGTCATGTGGAGCTGTGACCAAGGAGGTGCCCAGTGCAGCAGTGTGCCTTTAACCTCCACATCAGTAGTACCTGCTGGGCAGATGCTGTGGGTACGGTAGAGGTGCTCACTGAGCCCAGCAGCTGCAGGGATGACTTACCATTATCACCTTCTGCAAACAGTTAAGGTCAGCTTCCATAGTCTTTTCCCTGCCTTGGCAGCTTCCTCCCCTCTCAAACCAGTCTTGACACTCCTAGCTCCAGTTTTCATCCTCAACAGTCCTCTTTGCCTTGTCTAACTTGGATGTAGATTTGCACTCTGTGCCTCGGTTACTACACAACCTGCACACAGTGTATCACAGGCGTGCTATCGACCCCTTGACAGGATGCCCGTGCCATCAGATGGTTTTTCCTTTGTCTCGGTGCCATCCTAACTTTTGTTCTAGATGACAGTCATTCTACTCTTCAAAGCTTCGTGCCTTTTCATGGTACTGTATGAATTCTCCCTCCTTCCCTCCCTCCTTCTCTCCTTTTCCTACTCCCCTTGCCCATCTCTCTCTCCCTCCATCTTCCTGTTCCCCTTTGATCCCTTTCTGATCTCAGCCTTAGTTCTTTGACAAATCATTCCCTCCTCCTACCCTTTAAAGTTTGGGTCTCTGGTGTTCTTTTCATCCCCCTTCATGCTTTCTTCACCTTGGTGCAAAGGGAACATGGTGCATCCCGTGGCTCCTGCAGAAGATTGTGAAGATAGCTTTGTTACTCAGGACTTGCCTCTCTGAAGATAATTTGCTTTTACATTTTTTTTTTTTTGAAGTGGGCAATACTAGCATTGCAAGGGCTGTGGGATAATTGGCATGATTGCCCTGCTAAGCTCTCATAAGACATATCAACAGCTTTGCAGATTATAACAAAGCATCTTCATAAATAGGTCACTAATTCCAATTGAAACTCAGCATAAATTCACATGAACCACACCCCCCAGTGCCCACGTTCCTTTCTTGTACTAGGATTTTCACTAGGTGAGCCTCGAGTCCCCTTGTCTCCCTGTCACACCATCTCATAGCTCACCGCTGGACATAATATTTTGGTTTTGTTTAAAAACATTTTAAAAATCTAAATTTTATTTAGATTGTTACTGCAGACTGTATTTAACACTAGAAATGTGAGTGCTCAGGGAAAGCCAGTGGTCACTTAGCTTCACTATAAATTCTTTCAATAAACATTGGTCAGAGTCTGAGCCATGTACATAGCAAGGACATGAAAAGTTCTTCCTTTTCTGAGTACAGTGAACCTGGACACAGGAAGCTGAAGATGCTACTGGACAGTAGCACATTGCTCTGCACAGAGAAGCCATGCCAGCGGAATGAGGAGGGAAGCCAAAAACAGCATCAAAGATGCTTCACCTCTGCTCTGCACCTGCAAGCTTCAGGCAGCACCACCCCTGCCTCATGTCCCTTGTACAGTTGCCTCGACCTGGGAGGAAAATCAGGACAAGGAACCAATCTTTGCACTTGCAACACTAACAAGAACAGGCTGCCCTGGCTTGTTATCAGGCAGGTCAGTTGTTAACTGTGAACCACAGCAAACAAATTTTGACATGTTAACAAGCTTTTGCTCTTTAAAACTAGCAAAAAAAAAATGTGTCTGTGAAGCAGGAATGTGATCCCTTCCCAGGGGACATGAGCTGTTGGCAGTAAGGGATTTTGAGGTAGGTATGAAAGCCAATTTTACATGGCATGCTAGTTTTTTTTAATTGCTGCCAGCACACATTTCCAAATTTTACATGGATCTGTTACCTAGAGGTTAAGGAGACCCCAGAGTATTAGAATTCCATAATATTAATTTTGTGCTATGGTGCCGGCTCATTTTTCCTATATGAGATGAGCCTTCTTGTATCACTAGTGGAGAATGGTTGTGTCTAGATGCTGGCCCTAGATGGCCTTTTTTTCCTTCTATATAGTAGAACTTTTTCATTTCTTACCCAAAGCTTTTTATCCTTTCCAGTCGGATTGATGAATGAGTTTAATTTTTGTGAGCAACTGGCAGGAGTTGCTGAGTGAGATGTACATGCTGATTGTAGCCGACCCCGCTCCTTTTAATTACTCTGACGATAATAATGCATTAATCAAGTACTGGAGAAGTACTTCCCTCGATGCGCGATATTGATCCTCTCGTGCAGTGTTGCCTATAAAAATAATAATCCTGTGATCCTTTTAAAATTAAACTCTGCTTAATAAATTGAATGTTAAGGGCACAAGGGGACCTGCAAGCCATGTCATGGTTTTCTTCCATTTCAAGATTATTGATTTGATTTTATAGAGATGTAAAACACGTGTGCCCTTTCCCGGGAACAGCTTTTGCAACATTTTCCTTAAAATTAGGTCCAGCCTTCTGAACTTATTTTGGGTGGAGTTTTTTTTTTTTAATTGATAACCTCTCATTTTACAGATGACTAGACTACAGTGCCATCAAGTAGATGACACCAGACAAATCACATAGGTTTCTGGATTCCTAGTCTCACTCTTCTTTCTTTTCTTTATATGCCACTGTAGTTAAGCTGGGAAATTAACTTAATTATGTCTGTGAGTTAGAAATGGGGGCTGGAGAGATGGCTTAGTAGTTAAGAGCATTTGTTGCTCTTCTAAAGGAACTGAGTTTGATTCCTAGCACCCACATCGTGGCTCACCAGCTGTAACTCCTTCTCCAAGGGATCTGATACCCCCTCTGGCTTCTACGGGTACCCTCATACATGTGTATGTGCATACACAGTCACACATAAATGTTTAAAAATATGTGAACATAAAATATAAGCCTAAATATTTTTGATTCTGGGTGGTTATACTGTTTGCCGGGGGTGGGGTGGGGGCTGGGTCCAGCTTCGTTTTTCTACTGTAAGATTCACCCACTTTCTTCAGTAGTTTTCCCTTTGTGCACAATTAGCAGCTTTATGTTTTCTAGTATCACTCATATGCACCTTAAGCCTAGCCTAGCAAGAGTTCATTTTTGTTCCACCACGATGGTGAGCATGCAAACACACACACACACACACACACACACACACACACACACACACACACACACACACAGAGGAAAGCTAGACTTCTACAAGGCCTCTGAGATGCAGGGAGTGAAGGTACAGGTGTGGAGGGATGCCTGACTCTGGAGGGAGGCTTAGTTCTTGGGGTACAGCTCTCAACAGGCCTTAGGGGGATGGCTGGCATAGAAAATGGATAACAGTGTACAAAGGAGGGGGAATCCTATGTCTCCAGATACCAAGCATCTTAGCTCCCCCAAACAGCTTCTGTCTCTGGCAGAAGCACACAAACTTATCTCAGCCAATACTGAGTGAGTCTACAAACAACCTGCAGATGTTTGGAAGTCAGAAAAGTCGCCCTGGCTATAAGCCTAGTGAGAATGAAAAATAGAAACATCACACACACACACACACACACACACACACACACACACATTTATTTTAATTCAAATGAAACCTATTTTTTGAAGACCATCAAAGTCACTATAGAAATCAATTTTTAATCTTCTTTAGTGGATAGATTTCATGTCGGCATCAGCATTTACCTTAGATAAGTTGGGGCCAATTTTTAATATAATGTTAAGATTTTAAAAAGTGGAATAAAGGATGTAGGTTCCTATCCAAACTGAGAATTGAGAAAATGGAATTTTTCCCCCGTCTCCTGCTCTTCACTATTGTGGGAAGGTTTATAGACAGAACAAATGGAACAAATACAGCGTCTTTCAGACAGCAATGGCCTCCTCACCGTGTTACCCACAACATATTCATCTAACCTGTATCTCCTCTCTTATATAAACAATATGTGCATCTATCTTCATATACCACTCTGCATGAAATGCACAATGTATGCATCTAACTTTAATATGGCCCCACATACTGCATGTCCAATGTCTCTCACCCCATATATCGACTCTCTATTATAGACATAATCTGTGACAGAATAGACCTAAGGTGAGGTCAGAGGAGTGCAGGAATGGAGGTGGGGGGGAGTGTGGCAATACTTGGAATCAGAGAGCCTTCCTAAGGGGAGAGGTTGGAAGATGAGGCAGAGGTGGAGAACTTGCTCCAGCTGCCTGAAGACATGAGAATGGAAGACAGTATAGTGCCTCTCACAGAAGCTTGGGGAACAATGTCTGGTTTGTTGTGCCTCCCTGTCCATCTGTCTGTCTATCTGTCTAGAAGGCACTGGTGTTGCAGTGCTCAGATAGGGTCTGCCTATATTCTGAGAAGCAAGTTGATGGTCTCATCACAGTCTGGCTAGCCTGAGTGGGCTGCAGCAGAGGACACATGTCTTTCTTCTATATCGCTGGCCATCTTTTAGTTCTTGGCCTTAGTGGGTTCTGTCGTGAAGTGGTGGGTTCACAGACTGCTTTCTGAAAATTATATATCTATATATCTATATCTATATATATATATAAAATTTAAAAATACGCATATATGAATACATATAAAATGTGTGCCTGGTGTCAGAAGAGGTCAGAAGAAGGCATAGATTCCCTTAGAACTGGAGTCACAGACAGTTGTGAGCTGCCATGCGGGGTCTGGGAATTGAACCCTGGTCCTCTATCAGAGCAGCCAATGCTCTTAGCTCCCCAGCCCCTTCTGAATTTTCAGGGCAAATACCTCCTTTTCTGCATCTCACAGGTTTTGCAGTTCTCTGATAAACCGGTGAGGAAATTGCCCACAGGAAGGCTGCGGAGGCTGGGCTGCTGAGGCACAGGGACGGGCCTCACTGCTCCTTTCTCAGGGGAGGAACAGAAGGGTGCTAGAGTCTGTGTGGGGTGTGTGGGGTCTGTGGGGAGCTGGTGGACCACAGGGGCAGGACCAGGCCTCTAGGTTGACCGCAGCACAAGGTAGCCTCCTAAATGTCTGTAAGGGTTCACTTAGGAATGTGGCCTCCAGGAGCCTGGAGTGGAGGCTGTGAAGTCAGCAACAGAGAGCCTGGGGCAGGCCCTCAGAGTTGACGTTTCTAGTAACATGAAATTCAATTACTTTGTCCAAGCACTTGGCATTGTTTTTTGTCTCCATGATAGATACATGTATTTGGACCAAGGCTGTTTTCAGCTTAGAAGGTGAAGGTTATGTGCTTCATCTGAACATTTCCCTTCAATGCAGTCCCTTTTCCCCCAGTTATTGCCATGCCTGGGAATCTTTAATTTCTACTCTGTACATGGAAAGGGCACTTGGGGAGTCTCTTCCTTCCTTCCAGAATTTTAGCTCTTGCAAAAGTATAAGAAAGTCAACCCCATCTCTTCACCCTCACTAGCTGTCTATTAAAGGAGAGGATGCTATAGAAACCGAGCTGCTGGTACAGCAGGGCCTCTGACTTCCGTGTTGGGCAGCTGGCCTTGCTGAATGCAAAATCACCCATATTATTCCTCATTGCATCTTCTGGCCTTGTTTAGCTCATGTCAATCAGCATGGGACAGAATCCTGAGGTGGATCTGCCCCTCTGGTGACCTCGCTGACCCTGCTGCCTCTGTGCTTTTATTTCACTACATCAGGGAGATTAGCATCTTGAATTCTGGACTTCTGTACTGCAGGGGTTCATCCCAGAGTTCCAGGATGCAAGGAGGACTTGAGTGTTCCCAGCAGCCCCTCTGCATTAGCATCCTCTGCCTGGTACCTCAGAAGCATCATCCTACTTAAACAGAGAAAGTTTTCCAACTCTGCTCAGGGTGTTCCTGTCCATTTCCCAAATCCAGTCCACAGTCAGCTTCCTTGGATCCTGATCCTAGTGCATCAGGTGTCTGCTCTACAGGAGCCCTGCATAATTAGATCCACCTGCAAGGCAATATCCACCACAGGCAGCCCCACCTCATCTCACTCAGAGCAACGACCTGAAGGTGTGATACGGTCTGTCCTTTGATGACATCTGGCTTAGTGGCTCTCATCTACCAAAAACATTCACATTTATCTATCTACCAACCCCTTATCCTAGACAACCCCCCCCCAAAAAAAAAAAACCACACCTTATCTGCCTGACTGCTCCCAATGGCTGAGGCTCAAGTTTCCTCTAACATCACTTTCTCAAGAACTCCAGCCCATCCTCCCCTCCTTGGTTAGAATTGGAGCCCAGCCTATTTGCTACCCCCAGGCTTCCCCACCCCACTACCATTTGATCTTCCCTCACCACAGCGTCGAACACTTTCTGATACATTATACAATAGACTTATTGTGTCTCTTTTCATTTCTATTCTCCCGTGTCAGAATCTTGGCTGAACTGGGAATAAGGACTTCGGGCTGTTTTGTTATCAAATACACATAATGCCTGTGACATCACAAGGAATAAGTCTGTTTGTGAAATGACTGAGTGATGGCACCAGACTCTGATCCCTTCCATCTGAGTAAACCTGCTTTCTTTAATCCTACTTGCCAATTTGTTTTTGTTGTTGTTGTTTATGGTTTCTTTTTTAAAGATAATGCTGGGGATTTAATTTCAAGTCTGAAGCATGCTAGTTAGGCCGGCCTGTTGAGCTATCATGTTAAAACTCTAAGCTAGCAAACACATTAAAATTGAAAACATTCTAAAAGCAATTTTTTTTTTTTGAACTTTTCCTATGGTCTCTTCTACGTGTCTGAAAAGGAATTCTCTTTTCAATTACCAGGTTGTTGGGGTAAGCAGAGGTTCTTTTTGACTGCTCAGCCTAAGAGAACAGATGGGCAAGTGGTTTTTAGGAAAACAGCAGTGTGGGGACTGGAGAGATGGCTCAGCAGTTAAGAGAAAGTACTGCTTTTCCAGAGGACTCAGGTTTGGTTTCCCACATTGGGTGTCTCATAGCTGCCTGTAACTTCAACTCCAGGTGATCAGATGCCCTCTTCTGCCCTCCTTGAGTATAGCACTCATGTATACATATACATACACACATCATACGCATAATTACATTTTTGGAATCTTAAAAAGAGATAATAGAACGTATTTTTATATAATCAGCATTTAGCATTTGCAACATCCTATATTGTTTTAATAAATTTGACAAGTATGAATTCAGTTAAAATGGTCTCTATTTTTGCTGAATTTTTTGGTTATTGGAGAATAGAAGCTAATAAATAGCTAAGAGTCCCACAAAGGAAAATGATTCCTATAAGAACAGAAGGATAGTGAGTCACTTCGATCAGAACTTTGCATTACCTAAATCAATATAATTGAAAGAAAAAAAACACACACAGCTTCTTTTTCTATGATCACATCTTTTTCTGACAGGTAGGAAATCAAATGAGAGTATTTTTGAACCCTGCATCATTAGAGGCAAACGCAAATTACCAGACCAAATGCAATGTTTCTGCCAGGAAAAAAAAAAATGTTCCTGGGTTCTGTAATCTCTCTGAAATTGCCTGAGGCTCTCTGGCTGTGCATAGCACCCATTTCTATGATAATGTAATCAGATCCGTCTTGAAGGATGGAGCTGGAGCAGGCAGCTCACCTTTCCCTTAGCTCTGCCCCTCTGCAGAAGAACTTGGACACCTGCCCTTCGGGCAATGTCAGGGCTGAAAGGAACCAAAATGTGTAGGACAAAGGTCTGCAGCTGCCAGACAGGGTTGGGTGAGGTCTAGGTTTTAGATGTCTGCATATCTG
Source organism: Peromyscus leucopus (assembly GCF_004664715.2). Lineage (NCBI taxonomy): Eukaryota > Metazoa > Chordata > Mammalia > Rodentia > Cricetidae > Peromyscus > Peromyscus leucopus. The sequence goes on from NC_051065.1 coordinate 63,764,010, forward strand.
CACCCCCTACAGTGAGCAGTGTGACAACCCTGGATACTTGAACCAAAGCCTGCCCTGTGAAGTCAAGACCTCTCAGGCAGTATGCTAAGCAAGTAACCAAACCATGTGGGCCAACCATGGCCTTCATCTAACGAGGCATTGCCATTTGTGGCAAGTTCTAGAAGCTTCCCCAGTGTCCTAGTGCCCAGCTTCTTAAACTGTGAGATTCATCACTGGTCTGAGGTCATTTAACTCCATGTGGAGGTCATAGAAGTTTTGGCAACAGGGAGAGGTCTCTGAATGCACGATAACCAAGAGGTCACTCAAATGCAAAGGTGCAATGAGTCAGAGGTGTTTCCAGCAACAACGGCCTGTGTTGTGTCCCTTGACTTCACAGCAGCCTTGATGCTGAGCTCATTTTATACGATGTATTTATGCGAAGTGATGTTCTCAGCATCAATAATTATAAAGTTAAAATATCAATCAACTCTGAAAAGTACTGAAGATGCTGTGTCCCAAAGAATTAAGTATTTATCCAAGACTGAATTATTTATATAAAATAAACAAGCAACCTATCTCATTAATATGCAAATTTATTTTCACTGTTCATAAATGATGGAGTTACATGTATCCCAGAGACTTGTGTGAAAATAAGTTTCTCTGACTGATCACCAGTAAATGTTAGATTTGGAGACATAGTATATATTCCTGTATACCTGGGGTGAAATAAAATTTTCTTAGGGAAAAGGGGTTATAAAAAGACAAAATTTAGGCACCCCACCTTAGTGCCTACAGTTAAAGATGCTGCAAACAGTTAATCCACTCTCTGGTCACTGGGTTTCAGTTGCCAAGGGGTCTCAGAACAGTTAAGAACAGAAGTTGTGTAGAAATACTCTTTCTGCTGTCATCACACCAGGACCAGGAATGTGAGTGACTGGCAAAGCTCTAAAGCTCAGCAGCTAGTTCAAGTGCAAAGAAGGTGGTGTCGGTAGGGCATCTAAAAAGCCACTGCACGTCACCTGAGATCCCTTGTGCATCCACAGGGCAGCCAGCCACCAGCAGGGATGTCAAGCATAAGCTCCACAGAGCTGATTCTCTACCGCCCCTCTTGAATGTCCCCGCTGGGCCCAGTGATGCTCCTACAGGGAGTAAAGGTCTCAAGGTGGTACACTGTGAGGCCAATTTCTGGCCTCTTCCAGTCTCTGATATGAATCACAAGGCACATCCAAGTGTGGGATAGACCAATGACCTTGCAAAAAGGGTCAGAGGTTGAGGAAGAGGCAAAAGAATGGTGGATAATTGGGGAAGGCTGCCATGGAGGAAACCTCAGAGGAGATGGATGACTAGACACAGCTTACAAGGAGACAAGGGGTATGGATGACTTCCAGGGCTGGTGGAATTTGCCTGTCCTAGCATTCTTCCTGGGCTGCAGGGAAGGCCCAGTGTGCCTGTGAGAACAGCTGTGCTCAGCAGCATGTATAAGCCATGAAGTCCACTTTAACCAGCACCTAACACAGACTTTAGGCTGTGATTTGGAGTCTTGGCTTTAAACTACTGTACTGCTCTGAACCCCAGGGTTCCCAATGAGAGCAAGCAGGGAAGGGCGGGACATACAACTAACAGAATGTTGCCCCCCAAAAAAGCAATTGTGCTCTTTAAACATTTTACTTGAATGTGCAATTTCAGATGAAGAAAGGGTTTGAGAATTGCATGAGCTCTGCTGGAGGAGCAGCCACTTATTCTGTGAACTCTGAGATATCCAGCAGGCTTGCATGATGAGATGTTCTCATTACAGCTGAGAAAGGCACTGCATGGAGAAATGAATCGAGCCTGTACTCACACCACCATTAGGGTTGGCAAGACTAGACATTGTTTGCTGGTTGACTCAAAGGCCCCCAGAGACAGGAAAACACAGTGGCACTGCCTGTTCCAGGCTTTGACCTCTGAGCTTGGATGCCGATCCCCACATCACTCTCTACACAAGGGCTTCAGCGTTCTTACTTGCAATATGGGAAACAATTGCAGTCTGCCTCATGTCGGTTGGTGGTGAAAGCTGGGTTAATATGTCTGAAACACAGAGAATCGCCCTTGGCAGGCCACAGACTGGTGGAGTAGGTATGTTGTAACATTCTTTTGAATGTTGTTGCTACAAAGGGCAGAGAACTGAGCGGCTGCAGGTCAGAGCTAGCTTAGGGCTAGAAATGCCATAGGTGTAGGGGGTTGGGTAGGTGCTGGTGATGTGACCGCTCCTGTGTGAAGCCAGCCATGGGCCTCGAGCGAAGAAGTAGGGGAGAAGTGAAAATAGGCCATTTCCTTTCACCTGAAGTAAGTTTCTCCTTCTCCATTATACCACAAGGAACAGAAGGATGTCCCCCCTGACCACCAATAATAACCAACCAGCAGTCATTTCTGTACCTGTGACACCAAATGGGAGCTCTATTAGCAGATGAAAAGCCAGGCACAGACAGAAGTGAGAGACACAATCCCCAAGCCAAGAAAAGCACATGAACACCTTAGGACAATAGAAAGGAGAAAGGAAGTCACAGGGATGGAGTCCTGGAACCTAGTTAAAACATGGCCCCCCTTAGAGTCAGTGGTCTCCAAGTGCAGGATCCCCTCCTCTGTCTTGGGAGTCTGAACTCTCTCCAATAAACTTGACTTTCCCTGGATTTTTCCATCTTTTAATTCCTTAATCAACAGAGGAGAACCCATACCCTAGCAGGAATAGATTGCATTTATATAATTTAATGCACAGGGTAATTGGGGAGCTTGGTTATGAGACAACTGGATGATTGCATGCCCTCCTGTCCCAGTTTCCTTGAACATGACTTTGGGCTCATACCACCCTTGTTGGGGGTCATCAAGGAGACATGGTGAACACAGTAATAAAGGTTTCTTTCCCATCTGTATTCATATATTGATATCCAGGCCCCAAATTATGGGATATAGAATGGAGCATTTGAAAAGTAATTAGATTGTGAGACTGGGGCCCTGGTGAATAAGATTGGTGCCCTTATATCAGACCCTAGAGAGTGTCCTAACTCTCCATCTTCCTTGTAGGATACATTTGGAAGCTACAGTTTATACCCTAGTACAGGGCCCTCCCCAGAGCCTGACTACACTGACTATGACCTCAGCAACCAACCTCCAGTCTGTGAGGAGTCAGTTTCTGTGGTCTCTGGTACCCATCTGAGTTTCACTCCACACTTCTCAGAGATAAGGAGGGCCATCCTACTTGGGCTGACTCTGGCTTCCCTGACACAGAGGATGCAGCCTAGCTGTCTTCCCAGGACCAGAGTGAAGCACAGGGGTGCAGGCAGCATAGACGTGTGCTGAGATGTCTGCTCTCTCTCTCCCAGGAGCTTTCACAGTGTCTGAGCTTGCTCACTTCAGGCTGACTTATCAGACAGCGTGCCAAAGAAGGCAAGAACAAGAGAGGCCAACACAAGCAACACAGTGGAAATGCACCCAAGTTTGTGCTGGTCAAATCTTTTGAGGATTTTCTGCAAGCTCACAGTTATCAGGATGAAACACTACAAAGTTGAAACCTTAGTAAATCAGACATGAGAGGATATTGTGTGGTTTTCCCAGGGAGATGTGAACAGATGTCTGTTTATCCCAAATGGAGCACCAGCAAAATACCCAAGTGAACCAGAAGGTTTGTTGGGGTTACTTAGAGGGGTGTGGGTAAGGGGTTACTTACAGAAGCATGGATGACTGAAAGGCAGCATTGTCACCAAGAAGCCACCCCTGCCTGGGTGACAACTCACAAAACCTGTATGCCTGGGACTCTCTGTATATTTTGCAGGTACCTGGGTTAGTTTGGAAGAATCTTCTCTCCCCAGCAATGACTTTTGCTTATCTAACCTTGGGAGGGGCCTTGTGGATCTTGTAATTTTCAGGAGCTTTCTGAGACTGCTTTGTGTTTCCTTTCCAAGTCTTGAAGGGATGTTTAAAGAACTGTCAACACAACAGATGGTACATGGTTATAAAAATCTAACAGTTGGTGCTGTTAGCTAAAACATACAGGGGCTGTGTGAATGTTCTGGAGGTTCTCACATGACCTGAAGACCACTTACCTCTCAAGAGCCAAAGTACAATCAGTGTGACAGAGAAACTCTACAGTACTCTGGTATGACCCAACCCGGTGACATCCAGGGTCACCTACCTATATTTCTCAGGCAGGATTTCTCACAGCCTGTGCCTTCTAATCTCAAGCATTTAGGAATGGGAGTGTCTACCTCAAGAAGGGAGGGCACGTTATTGGAAAAGGATGAGAAAGGCTTAGAGAAGCTTTCTCTAACTGTGAGGCAAGGTGCAGATTTTAGTGCAGTAAGTCAGGGGGAAGAGACAGGAGTTTGAGTAGCTCCTGAATGGACAGGAAGATATGGATGCTTCCTGTATTTTCTGCTAACTCCCCATCGCCATCAGAGCACATATGACAGTTCAGAGTAGTCACCACCCGCTGGCATTCCTCCTGGTTTTTCTGGCTCCAGCTCTGGCCTGTGCTCAGTGCACAGAGTTCAAATAAACTCTGTTGATGAGAAGAATATAAGATTTCACTTTAAAAATACAATTATGGAGAGCCTCATTTAATCTAATTCATGAGCATCCGTAGTGTGTGTGTATAATCAACTGTCAGCTTTGCAGTTCTGTCCAAGGAAGATTGGGTTCCTGTTAGTGCAGAGCTTAGTGGGGGAACTGCCAGGGCAGTTTCTAAACTGTCCTTTGAAAATTTGTACACACAGGCTGGGGAGATGTCTTACTTGGTACAGAGCTTGTCTTTCAAGCTTGTGGGCCCACACTAAAAGATAGACATGGTAGAATTATATGCTTATAATTCCAGCACTCAGGGGCTGGACAGAGGCAGATATCTGGAGTTCACTGGCCAGCCATCCTAGCCTCGGCAGTGAGCCCAGGCACTGAGAGACGTCTCAAAACAACAAACGCGTGGATAGTGTCTGAGGAACACCTGATTTTTGACCCCTGGCCTCTATATTCACACATTCACACATATATATATATATATATATATATATATATATATATATATACCTGCACACACACACACACACACACACACACACACACACAGAGAGAGAGAGAGAGAGAGAGAGAGAGAGAGAGAGAGAGAGAGAGAGAGAGAATTTGCACATTTATTAAGAGGTTTTTGTGACCAAAAAGTTTAGAAAACATTAAATTCTTCAAAGTTGTTTTAATGGCTCCAATTGTACTTCACAGTGAATAGCGGAATACTAAGCAGAGGTATTTTTGGAGATATTTCACACTTACTTGTGTCGGTTTAGGTTTGTGATAGAGTTTGGGGACAGAAATTGTGTGTCCCTTTTCATTCAGCAGCAAGAGGGATTCTTCACTTCTGTCTCCCATAGCCATCCTCACTGTGGTGGTTTGAGTGAAAATAGCCCCCATAGGCTCATAGGGAGTGGCACTGTTAGGAGATTCCATCTTGTTGAAGTGGGTGTGGCCTTGTTGGAAGAAGTGTGTCATTGGGGGTGGGCTTTGAGGTTTCAGATACACAAGCCAGGCCCAGTGTCTTTTTCTCTTCCTATTGCCTGGTGATCTAGATGTAGAACTCTCAGCTCCTTCTCCAGCACCATGTCTTCCTGCATGCTACCATGCTTTCCACCATGATGATAATGGACTAAACCTCTGAACTGAACTGTAAGCCAGCCCCAACTAAATGTTTTCCTTTATAAGAGTGTCCGTGGTCATGATGTCTTTCACAGCAATAGGAACCCTAATTAAGACGTTGATTTCATTCTATCACACTGGTTTTGTTTTCTCTGCCCATATTTATTACAGAGTTTCTATAACCAAACACCACTGATGGGATGACTGAGAACAACTCCTCCTTGTTGTCTCAGAGTTCTGGGTGTTGGAGGCTCAATAGCAAATGTATAGAAGGGTCTCTCCCGTCCTGATGATGGGGAGATCCTGCTGTGTCTTTTCTGGCTGTGGGGAGAATTCTTCTTTCTCTCTTCCATCTGTGTGTCTTTGAACTGTAGAGTCTCTCAGTGTCTCTGTCAGCTTCTGGTGGTCCTGGGAACCCAGGCCTTGAGTCAGCATCTTCCTAAGTCCTTGTCCTGACCCTCTTCCAGCCACCTTCTTCCACTCTGTCTCTTCCCTTCCAATAACCACAGTTACAAGAGCCTGATTTCCACATAAGGTCACGTTCTGAGAGATTGGGTTCAAAGAGCCTCTTCGCCGACTGTTAATAGCAGCTAAGATATGGAATTGGCCTAGGTATCTACAGGTGAATGAATGGATTTCTAAAAAATTGTGGCATATGCACAACAGATTATTATTCACTCATTAAAAAAATAAATCCTATCCTTTGCAGCAACACAGGGAACCAGGTAAACAGTTAAGTGACATAATCCACACACATGCAGGCAGGAAGTGTCTCAGCATGCAGAGCAAGCAGATATTTGGTTGTGACTTTTTCCTGGCCGAGCAATGCTCCATTTTCTTCCTTGCAGGTCACTGCCATTTTGCTGGAAGCTTTTAGGGCAGGTAACTTAACTTTATGGCTCCTTTTCCTGATAGCTCCATTAATTCCTCAATCTAAGTTTACCGACACTCTGACATGCTCCGGGGGCCTGCATGCTCTGTACTGGAAGGGCTTGATTCTGTCTCAGTGGACACAGCCGGTGTCCTCCACATTCTCCTCCTACAGAGCCTGAGCTCCTGGTGGGCAGGGCCTCGGGAGCCTCCCTGTGACCCTGAGCCCATGCTGTCCACGTCTGCTCTTCGTGGTAGGCATTCATTACTTGACACAACAGGCAGTCCCAGTTGGCAAATGAGAACATCAATGCTATACCTCTAGGGCTAAAACTAAGGAAGATGAAGGAGCCTTGCACAGGCCTCCACTTGGGACACCCATGGGCTGTGACATTTCTACATTATTCAGTATTTCCACCCAGATGCCCAGCTTCCTGCTGGGTCTGGTTTAATAGGAAGGAAGCTATTTTTAAGTGTGTCCTTTTACAAAGCAGCAGCCACATCTCTTGGGGCTTCTGGTTCCTTCCCAGACAGTGGATAAAATCCATGTTTGGGGGCAAGTAATAAGCAGGAAGTTTAGTTAGGAAAGAAATGTAAAATGTCACAAGTCATTAAGAACAGCAGTGCCTTCGCTGCTCTGTGTGTCCAGCCTGTCAAGTGGCTAAGTGTATCCCCCCAGGGACACTCGGCTGCCACAAGGTTGCCTTACAAAGTGACCCATTTCTGCACTCAATTGGGCCTTGCAGCCTGCATACAGCAGTATGTCTCGGTCATCCAACCCCTTTGCAGCCTTCCTAACCCCTGGACCTCCCCTTCACATACCACTCTTCCTGTCTCCTGCCTTGGCTCTCTAGGACTCCTCTGTATATTTCAATTTCTAGAAAATGCCAGTCATTTTTTTAAGACCACTTCAAGGTCGTTTTGTCTCTGAGGTAGCTGCTGGAGGTGAGACAGCCCTTTGCTGCGCCTAGAGTTAGTTAATCTGCCAAGTGGTAAAACACATAGGCAGTACACTCCCAGAAACAGCCTCTCCCTACCCCCAATTCCCACTCCACCAGTGCTTCCTGAATGCAAGGATGCATCTTCCTTTGTGTTTAGAACCTCTGGGGCTATGGGATGGTTATTATTGATCGGCGACTTGACAGGCTTGAGAATCACCTAGAAGATGAGCCTTGGGGAGTCTGTGGGAGATTTTAGTTTGGCAAGAAGACCCTCCCTGAGTGTGGTGGGCACCATTCCACAAGCTGGGGTCCTGGACTGAACGACTGGGGGAAAGTGACCTGAGCACCAGCGTTTGTCTCTCTCTGCTTCCCGACTTCAGATGTGATGCCATCTCCTGCCACCAAGCCTTCCCACTATGACAGACCGTGACCTCATGAGTCAGAATAAACTCTTCCTTCCTAAGGTTGTTTCTCCAGCCACTTTGTCACCTCCATGAGGAAAATAACTAAGACAAAATGGGGACAAAGACATGCATCAAGTTTAAGACATGGACATATTTGGTGAAAGACAGACATCCCTCGGATTTTTTTAAATGTCTCCACCCTGCAATTTATGACACAGGAAGGCATCAATAAATCTAGTAGTGAAAGATAAAACTGACCTCCTGAGTACTACTAGTCTGGTCTGGAGACTGGTTCATTTTCTCTGGGAAGAGCCAGATGGCAAAAAATTTTGGCTTGTGTACCATATGGTCTCCCCTTCAACTTCTGCCCTCTGTGGTACAATAGAGTCACAGAAAAATAGGCATGGATGTGTCTGCTAAACTTGCTTTAAGAATATAGGGCCAACTGGATTCAACCCATGGAAAGTGGTGGGCAAATGTATGACTGAAAGGAATGGGAATTGAAGATTGCCAGGGATGGGTTGAATGGCCCACAGGCCAACCATGAACTGTGCCACCTCTGCATTGAATAGAGAATTCAAAAAGGGTGGGTTGGCTCCTGGATCTGAGCTGGTGACCCAGTAAGGTCAAGATCTCATGATGGATATGTGGTAGCCATATGTCCTTACCAGTCAGCCTTGCCTATTGGTGAAGGGTCTCATGATGGTTGCACCATAGCCAAATGCTGATACACTTTGCCATTGGTTTGCCATGAAGCTGCTGAGAGGTACCAGCCACACCCATATTGCAATAGAAGGGATTCTTTGCAGAACACTAACCAAAAAGGCATCCAAAGGAAATCAGATTCATCAGCAATGAAGGATGACTGTGGGAGGCTCTGGGGAGGGCAGGGGTCCCAGAGAAATGAGAATCACTTGAGGGCTGAGGAAGAGGGACTCTGTATAATAACACAGGTTTAAGAGTTCCCAGAACCCCAGGAGCAGTCAAGGTCCTGAGCTGAACAATGTATGGAAGGTTAGTCTGAAGAGCAGGGACTCAGGGACAGAAGACAAATGATGCCTGGGCACATGAGGTCAGTTTTGGGAAAGTCATGTCTTTGTTCTGATTTCATCCCTGAAATGAGGCATCGACTGAAAGAGATAGGATTTGCCATTTGGAGCATCATTCTTACCAGGGCACATTAGTGCATTGCTAATAAGGCAATTTTAAAGCCTCTTCAAATAACGAGCCCCCAATCCTCCCATTTGGCTTCATTAAAAAGCTCTGTGAAGATAGACAGCCAGAAAGTTTCCTGGATATTCCCAGCTCTGGCAGAGCTGTTCTGCCATGATGATAACTAGATATGGTCCTTACCCTCTCTGTTCCAACTTAGGGTGGCTCTTCTGAACACCAGAGCTGTTCTTAAACCATCACACTGCATCCTGTCCCTCTGGCCCTCCATGAAGCTGTGCGATGATCTGTTTTGCAGATATTTGCTTTGCCATGGCCACTGGGTCCCTAGTTCTCACAGTGTTAGTGTCTGCTTGCTCTGTTTGGCCAGCCTTGCGTCTCAGTCTTTCATGAAACTTGTTCTTGGTGCCTAGTTTGGGACTGAACCATGGCCTTGCCTGAGTGCTTGGCCCTTGGGCTTTGTGATGATGGAACAGGGTAGGAGGATAGATGTTACTCCAGGGCTGCCGTCACTGCTTCTGCCTCTCCCAGTGCAGGCCCATAGTGTGCTCACTGTAAACTGTCTCCTGGTCTTGCCACTGTGTGTTTCTCCATGGTTGTCTCAGTTCCCTATGGCTGCTGTTTCCATCACTGCATTTCACTAGTACAAACTCTGTGATGCCCTAAACAGACCTACCATCAGCAAGCTGGACACCTCCTCACCTTGGACACCAGCTCATTGCATTTAGACCAGCTACTTCTCTTTTGAGCTTTGAGAAACAGGCACACTCTAAGGTGATTCTCACAAAGTGATGCTAGCTTTTTCACAACCCACCTCTAGTGAAGTGACCTGTTGTTCTTTAGAAACTGGAGCCTACAGATGACAAGACTGTGGTGGAATCTGGGACAAGACACACACATGATGGATCTGCCCAGAGCTCTGTCTGTCCATCTCCACAAGAGGTTCACTTCCCCCCGGGCAGATGGTGATCACAGACACACAGAAAAGGTAGCCACTGCTCAATCAGGCTTATACAGCATCTATGTTCTTGATAAAAGAGAAAATAGAGCCAGCTGTTTTCCAACATCTGCACATGACATCCCACTCACATTTCCTTCCTCTTTCTCTCCCTCCCTCCCTCCCTCCCTCCCTCCCTCCCTCCCTCCCTTCTTTCTTTCTTTCTTTCTTTCTTTCTTAATTTTGAGGTGGAGTCTCATGTAACTCAAACATGTAGCAAACTTTATATATAGTCAAGAATGATCTTGAACTTCTGATCTTCCTGCCTTGCACTTCCTCAGTGCTCTGATTACAGGCACATACTGCCACACCCAGGTTTTTCAGTGCAGAAGATGCATCTCAGAGCTTCCATGCTAGACAACCACTCTGCCAGCTGAGCCACATTCCCAGCCTTCCACTCAGTATTTCTAGAAAGCTGCATTGATCACATGACTTGGTCATTAGAAGTCAGTCACAGCATCAAGGTGTATGCTCTGGGAACAGGCAGGGGACTAATGTTCTCCAGAGCCCACTGTGTTATCTCCTTGCACATACTTCATCCACAAAGCTCCTTTCCAGTGTGCGTTTAATGCCAGCAACACTAAAAGGTCCAGGCTCCCTCCTGTCTCTATCCTGGGAGGTGAGCAACTCCTGCCTTGACCTCACAGCACCCATCTCAGTTCTATCTTTGATCTCTCACCACTCTTATCATGAGTGGCAGTCACTGGAGCATGTCTGCCATTTAGAACAGACACCAATAAAGAAGAAATGGGGGGCACCATAAGGGACAAAGAGATGCCTACCTCACTGAAAATAAATACAACCAGGGTCCCATTGCCACAGTATCCCTCTGTGAAAAAAAAATAAGCCCAAAGAAAGTAGGTAAAAAAAAAAGTAGATGGTTTTTTTTTTTTTTTTTTTGCCACTTGTCTTAGTTAGAGTTTCTATTGCTGTGGAGAGACACCATGACCATAGCAACTCTTATAAAGGAAAACATTTAATTGGTGTGGCTCACTTACAGTTCCTAGGTTCAGTCTATTATCATCATGGTGGTGTGCAGACAGACACAGTGCTGGAGAAGTAGCTGAGAGTCTTACATTTTGCCAACAACAGGAAGTCGACTGAGACACTGGGTGGAATCCTGAGCATAGGAAACCTCAAAGCCCGCCCCCACAGTGACACACTTCCTCCAACAAGGCCACACACCCACTCCAACAAAGCCAGACCTCCTAATGGTGCCACTCCCTATGAGATTTTGGGGCCAATTATATCCAAACTACCACTCCACCCTCTTTGTCCCTACTGGTTAGAGGAGCACAGTCTAGACCCCTCATTAGGTGACATTCCTGTTGGCCAAGTTTCTCTCCCCAATTTGGTATCTGTTGGGGAATTAACCTTAAAGCATGATTGGGAAGGGCCAAGATTAGGATCAGGCTGGTGAAGTAATTGACCCCCTCCCCCATCCTTAGCTCCAGAGTTTCTCAGAGGGGCCTGGCCCTGCTGATCCCATGAATATGAGATGAGGCTGAGGCTCCTCCAAGGGGACAGGCACTGCCCAGGAAGGGACAAGGACTGAGGGACTCTTCTGATCTTCCAGAATGAGGACCTCAGGCCTTGATGGCATTTTATGCTACAGACCCCTCTTGGTATCCCATTCACCAGCTGTACCCCGGTAACTTAGTTTTCTTACCTTACAAGCCCTCACTTCTGTCTAAATCCTTCCTTAAAACAGTTGTGGTTATTGATTAGTAACAGCCATTACTGCCCTCTAACGCTTTGCACTCATGTACAGTACCACTCAATGTATGTCCTCTCAGGCCAGAGCCCGCTCCAGTCTATGCTGGCGTCAGGACGGTCTAGCATGCCCCACGGCATTTGATGACAAATATTCTCTACCCTGTCTCTTCGGATTTGGTCACCAGGGCCGCCTGATGAGCATTTGGAATGTGACTGATGCAACTGGGAACTAAACTTCAAACATTACCTCATCTATTTTAAACATATATCACTGTATATAGCTAGTGACTCCCACACTGGGCATCATGGGTTTGGAGGACCAAGATGGGAAATTTATACTCCAGTGAGTCACATGTTGACTCATTCCTTTTGATGTAAGAACCCTGGATGAATCTCCTTGTAAACAATGGGCTCTCTGTCCAGCACTCCCAAGTGAAACAGTCCTTATGTCAAGTCGAGCTCACTGCCTTACCCTGCCAGCATCTGATTCCACGTGCAAAGAGCTTCATGGGAGCAGAGAGGAGACACCAGATTCCATCTCAAGGGTGTCAGGAACTGCTTCCTGGGAGACTGAGCAGCCATTGTGCTCTGGAGGGGTTAGGCAGCCCGGGATGGAGGAGAAAGAGAACAGTTCCAGGCAGCAGCCATCTAGAGGAAGCTCAAAGCAGCCAGATGGGTGCAGGGCTTCAAATACAGTCTGCACAGGTGCAAAATGCTTAGAAAGGCACCTAGGATGGACTGTGTATCTTTGTAGCTCTTACAGTAGCTTCACACTTCGGATGACCTTGTCAAGGTGAGGGAGAGTGCTGAGAGACATGGATGCAGACATCTCAGAAGTGTGCAAAGTCTTCTTTAGGCATGTTTGGTTTTTTTTCCCTCTGACTTAATTATTCTGACTTCCATCTGGAGAATGGACCATTGTATTTGGCTGGGACAGGGCCATCTAGAGAGAACGAACTGAAGATCTTACTGAATGGAATCTGCCTGCCTCCTAACACAAGCAGCAGTCAGCTGGCCAATCAGAAGATCCTCATGTGTCCTTGTGAATGAACTTCTGTCCTCCCCTCCAGTCCTCCATTTTCTGAACACTAACATCATTGGAAAGA